>NC_061510.1:372170635-372306535 GCF_022539505.1 Lolium rigidum
ACCACGGATGGTGCCGGCGAGGATGACACCGGCGCACCGAAGAAGCTACGGAGGGAGCGTCGCCCGAATGTGCTCAAGACCAGTGAAGCAGGCATTCACCGAAGTGAACGCCACCGGGCTTCCAACGGCGCCCCTGATTTAGTCAAAGGTTACGCTGCCCAACTCGGGTGCATCCTCCGGAGCACGGTCTCGATCAACACCGAGAACCTCGGGCATCCCGACCGAGCGAATTTGCGCACCCTCCTCTTCAAGAAGCCGCACGAACGATACGAGTTCCCGGTGGACTGCTCAGAAAAGCGTCTCATGCGGAACAAAGTGCACAATGCCGCCCTCACGAAGATGAGCACCGCCCTCGCTAGTTGGAGGAACCGAGTGAAGAAAATGATTAATAGTGGTGAGAGTTACGAGAAGATCAAGGAGTCAAATCCCTCGATCACCGAGCAAGACTACGCTGATTTCAAGATCAAGTGCGAGAGCGAGTCAACGTCGGATTCTAGTCAGTGGGGGAAGGACATGCGAAAACTGAACTTAGGCACCCACAAACTTGGTCCTGGCGGTTTTAGGGTGGCGCAACCGAAATGGGACGCCGCGGATGAGGAGCGTGTGAAGAACGGCCTCGAGCCCCTCTTTCCGCAATACAAAAACAAGCAAACCAGGAACTTTCTCCTGGCCCGGTACCGTATTGACCCGGAAACAAAGGAGCTCACCACCACTCCGGATGTGAAGGAGTTTGAGGCTCTTCTGGTAAGGAATGCACCCGCTTAATTAGCTCCTTTATGGTTGCATTCTTATTGATGAATCCAAATTTATAAATGGTTCATGCATGTTCCTCCCGTAGGCTAAGGAGGTTGCTGCGGAAAGTGAAAAGGAAGCTAGTAGCGGCGCGGGGTCCACGAGCTCCTCGCGAGTGTGCCCCTTGGGACAACCCTTTAAATAGGGCGTTGAATGCCCACAAGAAGAGGGATCCATTGAGTAAGCCGACGTCGGCTGGTCGTGTGGTCGGCGAAGGATGCTCTATGAAATGGTCGAATACTATAAGTCGGGAAAAAGGAGAAAAAGGCCACCATCGATGAGAAGGAGGTCGCACAGCTCAAGGCACAAGTTGCGCAGATCCCGACATTGGTCCAGGAGCAAGTGCGGCAACAAGTGCAACATATCGTGGAGACCCAACAGAGGACGCAACGACAAGCAAGTGGAGGACCAAGTGGGCACGACGCTTAGCTCCATCATCCCTACCTTGGTTGCCGGTCCGGACGCGTGGTATAGGGGAGGAAAAAGGGCCTCCCCCGGTTCCCGGTCCACGGGCAGCAACTCCCACAACGTGGAGCCATCGGTGAGTCCGCAGCGGCAACAATGGTGTCTCCGGCGGCGCCAACATTGGTGGCTCCCGCAGCGCCAACCTTGGTGGCTCCGGCGGCGCCAACCTTGGTGGCTCCCGCGGCGCCAACCTTGGTGTCTCCCGCGGCGCCATTACTTCAGCTCAATGCACCCGTCGCTGCGGATAATACGCCGCCCGGCACCGCGCCAACAAGCGGCCACTCCATCAGTGGCACGCCGCCGCCGGCGGTGCCTCGACCTTAGCCGAGCTGGACGCCATCACGGTAACCAACCCTCGTCTCCGATGACTTCCATATCCTTGCCTTTGACTACGCTAGCCATCCCTAACGCCCTACATGTTTTCCGCAGGGTGCCGTCGCCGACGTCCCATGCACTCTCCTGCATTTTGTGAACGGCGAGTTGATCGATGTTGCCAGGGCCAAAATCGTTCAACCGAGCAACCGCCAGTTACACGGTGTACCCATGGCACCCGACGTGTATAGGATTCAACTGGTTCGGGTGCTTAGTGGCTACGACGACGTGGTACCTCCCTTTCAACCCCATGGCGCCGACGGAGATGAGGTCCTTACCCTCCACCAATGCTTCAATTGGTCCATGGTTTGGCCAAAGAGCCAGATTCGTTTGGGGGCGAGCGACACCACCCCACGGACAGCACCCCAAGCCGTGCCGGCGCCAAGCCATGGCAAGACCACCCCAACGGTGCCGCCATCAGCCGACGAGGACATGCATATGGCACAGGATCCGAACGATGGTCCGGACGAGGACGATGACGTTCGCCAACCCGGACCGCAACTTCGATTTTGGGGTGATGGACTACGATCTCAGTAGCCAACCCTCTCAAGCTGCCGCCGAGGGGAAAACCTATTGCAACAAGCGGCGCCTATTCTGTTCTCAGGAGACGCCTCCAGCTGCCGACTTCACCGAGACTCAGCCGATAGCCGAGGTGAGAAGTGTTATGAGTCCTAACACACTAAAGAAGGCTTGCGAAGAGGAGAATGCAGTCCCAGTAAATATAAAGCCGAAGGGACGGAAAAGAAAGAAGAAGGACGACAAGTCCGCTCGAGCCCAGCCGGCACCTATCCGTGCTCGGGACGAGCCACCGAGTGCCCAAGAATATCGAGGCGAGGGTGCATGTGTCGGGTGAGCGGATGCTAATTCAAAGATTGTACGATGCTGCACCCGGTCCTATGCGATCTCTCGGTTGACGGTATTCAGCTTTATGGAGGAGCGGCGTCTCAGGGAGAAAGATCATGGATACCCAGTGTATATTGCCAAGGTGCCCTCGGGCCATGGCTTTGTCGATAGTGACTTCGCGGAGAAGATCTTCCTGCGGTATGATGACATCTTCGCCATGCTGAACAGTTATCCGCTGCACTACACCTTCATTCGCCTATACTCGCTCATCAAGGCGATGCGGATCATTAGACACAACATCCCGGACATCGCGATAGCCGACCCCTTCTACATGCGTGCCGTCCACTTGGCCACCGCCGAGACCGGGCAGTCGCGAGTGGATACCTCAAAGACTTCTTTCTAGCGAACCGGAAGAAGTGTAACATCCTCCTCGCCCGTATTTCCCGAGTAAGTCACCCCCTCACCGTACCGGTCTTAACTCATGATTTTTTTAGATTTCAATCGTCATGTTCTTAAACATTATGTGTTCTACGCAGAGACAAAACCTGCACACTCATCTCCATAACCCCGAAACATTCTGTGGCCACATACCTCGATGCGGACGGTAAGTCAACCACGGACTACACGAATGTCAAGGGCGTACTTGATGATGCTCTCAATGCCTACGTCAAAGCGAAAAGCAACATGCAGAGGCCAAATGTTAGGTACGGGAAGCATGTGTTCAAGCACCAAACAAAGTTTCCCTGCGTCAAGAAGCCGCCTTCTAGTAACAAGGATGCCTACTACGCCCTCTATCACATGGATAAGTTCATACGGGACCAGCAAGCAGCTTACGCTACCCGAGCATCTCGTAGACCGGGCCAACAAATTGGCGCGGGTCCCCGACGACGGCATCAAGCAAGACTTCTTCCGCATCCAAGTAGAGTTTTGTGAAATCATCCATCAAGATGTCGTTAGAAGCGCGGGGAGTTCTTCGCCGGCTATCGACCGTCAAACGAGTGACATAGACACAATGCTCCAAATGCAGGGTGACGACTACCGCTCATGGATGTGCTTGAAGAAAGGCGGCGGTTTTATCCACGCTCCGAGAAAGTCTTGATGTGCGAGCCTAGTTATGTAGTTGTGAACTAAAGACGAGCTTCGTTGTAATAAACTTTATCCAGCACTTTACTTGCATGTCTCGTTTAATTACTAGTTCGGCTATGTTTGTGAACTTATATATATGGCTCTATCGTTTTCCGCACTTGATTTGGTCGTTAATTTTGTTTGCATATGCCGATGATTAGAATGTTCGGTCAATCGTACACTCCGGGGTGTCGCTAGTGAGCTTGGTGTGATGGCACAAATATCAATCTCTTGTGCATCCTACCTGGCCTCACTAACGCCATCCCGGGATGTTCATATTTGTTTCGACCAACAATGTATGAGGCATTCCATTTAGTTCATACTAGCTACTTGTTTCTTATTTGAGTTGGCACTTCTTAATTGCATTGGCCAATGATTAGAATGGTTGGTCACTTGTACACTCCGTGGTGACGTAAGTGAGCCTGGTGTGATGGCACAAATATCCATGTCTTGTGCATCCTACCTGGCCTCACTTACGCCATCACTGGAATGTTAATATTTGTTTTGACCGACAAAGTATGAGGCCCTTGTCATTCTTCCATTTGCTTTCGTATTTCAAAATGCCGATGATTAGAATGTTTGGTCACCTATACACTTGGGGGAGGGGTCAGTGAACCTGGTGCAATGACACAAGTATCAATCTCTTGTGCATCCTACTTGGTTTCGCTGACCCCTTCCCTAAATGTTAATATTTGTTCCGACCAACAATGTATGAGGCATGCCTTTTAGTTCATACTAGCTACTTGTTTCTTATTTGAGTTGGCACTTCTTAATTGCATTGGCCGATGATTAAATTTTGTGGTCACTACACTTGGGGGAGGCGCTAGCGAGCCTGGTGCGATGGCACAAATATCAATCTCTTGTGCATCCTACTTGGCCTCGCTAACGCCTTCCCTAAATGTTAATATTTATTTGGACTGACAAAGTATGAGGCCCTTGTCATTCTTCCATTTGCTTTGGTATCTCAAAATGCCGATGATTAGAATGTTGGTCACCTATACACTTGGGGGAGGGGTAAGTGAACTCGGTGCGATGACACAAGTATCAATCTCTTGTGCATCCTACTTGGTTTCACTTACTCCGTCCCTAAATGTTAATATTTGTTCCGACCAACAATGTATGAGGCATGCCTTTTAGTTCATACTACTTGGATCGTTTTTGAGTTTGCTCTTATTCGTTGCAAACATCTATGAGCGTGCACTAATGTTTCTTTGGCTTGTGCATATGTACGCAGATATGACGTGGTATGTCGTGTACAAGGGCAAGGTTCCCGGAGTCTACAACGACCGGGAGGAGTGTCGGAGACAGGTTCACCGTTTTAGCGGTAACAGCTACAAAGGGTACACCACTAGAGCGGAGGCCGAAGACGGATACGCACGCTATCTGGCGGGAGAGAGGACGGAGCGGAGGAGGAACCGGATGAAGACCACTTTCATCGGGACGGTGCTAGTAGTGACTCTAGCTCTCTTCTATGTGATGCTAGTTTAGATGATAGTTTAGATGATCGACCTTGTGTAACCACTAGCTCATTTGTGACTTGTAACACCGTAACACTTATCTAATATTTGAAATCTTGTGAATCATGGAGGCTAATGTGAAGGACTATGTATTGGTATACTGTGCTAGCTGCTTATATGTGTTATATATACGGTATTTGTGTTGTTATAGTGTGATATACAACCTGTACAAATACCTGCCAGGAATACAAAAAAAAACGAAATACTAGCAGATGGCGCACTAGAGGACCATCGGTGGCGCACGACCGATAAGTAGCAAGTGGCGCACTAGTTTGGACCTTGTGGCGCACTACTCTCTGATCCCCTTTCGAAAGTAGCAGTGGCGCACCGCTGCTGCCAGCAATGGAGCACGTCTGAGAGACTGCAGTGGCGCACTTGTACAGGCAGCAATGGCGCACCAGAATGCCATAACAGTGGCGCACCCCAGGAGGTAGCGATGAGCGCACCGAAACCATAGAGTTGTGGCGCACTCATCGCAGGAACAACGAGTGGCGCACCCCTTTGGGGTAATAGTGGCGCATCATCTGGACTTGTCAATGGCGCACCATGTAGTGCGCCACCGTTAGTTAGGGTAGTTGTGGCGCACCACTAGTGCGCCACTACTAAAACTTAGCAGTGGCGTGATAACAGTGGCGCACCACTAGTGCGCCACTGATGGGTAAAAGTGGTGCGCCACTGATTGCCCTTTTCCTAGTAGTGTCATACCATCGGTGACAAGAGCCTAATGGTCTAACCATTGTCCTTATAGCCGCAAGCAATAACAGTTTTTAAGTAAATAAAGACCAAAGCCTTAAGCTAGATGATTGTACTATGATCCCAAATAAATCACTAAACATGTACCATTACTTTCCCGTTTCTGTCACAGAGGTTTCGCGGTAGCACACCGTTCTTCACTCATCTCACTTCTTCCCTTGATCGACTCGAATGATATGGGTACCTGCAGATCATCAAGATGAGGCAAACAGGACAAAGATATAAGATTGCAAAACTCATATTCAATCCTTACAAATATCATAAGATTAGATGCACATGAACGTTGCGAGGATTCACCCAACCCGCAGACCATGAGGACTACTCACACATAATATCAAGATCAAACACAAAGATATAAATCATTATGCAAAATACTTAAATTGAAATCACAATATTCTTACAATGACCGTCAATTCTCAAGGAGATCTCTATTACAATGGTGATGGCTATGGCTATGGAGGTGATGGAAGATGGAATGGATGAATTATGGTGATTGATCTCCTTCGATGTAGTGCAGATGGATCTGGTGGATGATGGCTCTATTTGGCGATGAATGACTATTTTTTCAGCGTCGGTCCCGTCACGACTTTTATAGTGTTTGACCTCGGAAAGGCAGCCGCATGTGGTACGGGCGGATGTTACGGGCGAGGCTCCCCGTACCGATGCCCGTTAAAGCTCCAGGAACCGCCTTTCCGAGCGTAGTCAACTTTCCCATGCACCTGACGTGATTTTATTTAGTAATTGCAGGTCCATTCGCTATTATGACATGATTTCCTGCACAACATCAAAAAATAGAAGAGATTGTACATCTTTGCCTTGATTAGGTATTAGTGACAAGTTGAAATGTAAACTTAGTCAATTTCTTGACTTAGCTAAGAGTTTAAACGCGAGAAAATATGGCGTATTTCACAACCATCAGGGGGGAGAGAACTACGAACATTTGGCTATGTATAAGGCACCAAGGAGGAGGCAGAGACAACGGAGCTCCGGTGAGGTACGGGGTCGGGGGAGCAGGAGTACCAACAAAGTCTACTTAATATATTTAGCTATGTATAAGAGCATCTCTAACAGATATTCAAAACCCTAAAATCGAGCGGATGAAGTTAACTATATCCCCTATTTGAGAAGTTGATATTGCTGAACAGATCGCCTATCGTGAACCGCATACATGGTTTCTTAAATTTGGCGCAAGAAATTCAAACGAGTTCGTGAGACACAATACATATATATATGCAAAATACGAAATCCTAAAGGTTCACTTATTTTGGTCCTTATCTCGTTCACTTTCATCAAATATCTAAAAGATTTTTTACATTAGTGAATGGAGGGAGTAATTGCACGAGTCCAGGCAAGCAGCCATATATAGCTAGATAACCAATGACCGGTCACCCCAATTACCATTCCTCAATCTGTGGATGCTCAAAATGGTTTCACAGATATAGCTCGAGCCGATCCTGGGACGATATGGCATCGCAACAATGTCACATGTGCGCGCACTTTGCTTGCACAAAATCGCGAGCAGGATCGATATTGAGGAAACAAAGATACAATCGGGCCAATGCGCGGCAATTATTGCAGCGCGCGTAGTTTATCTTGCACAGCATATGTACACACACGAGGCATTGTCAGGCGATTAGCTACGGATAGCATTACCATGAAGAAGCATCATGCGTGCGACTTGTTAACACTATCGGCCCTCCAGATTCTTGACGAAGAGAGGCCAAGCAATGTACATATGCGGTGGATCTGAACAATCGAACGCGTTCATGCCGTCGATCTGAACAACCCACGGATATTGCAAAGACGATTTAAATATCTGCAGGTAAGCAGATTCTAACTTCAATGTCAGATGTCACCTCGAGTTTGTATTCAGTTATGCACGTCCTAGCAGGGGGACTCTTTCTTGTAGAGACATGGCTGACTCTGCCACTGGCCCCGCAAAAATCTGCTCTTTCCCTTTTGCTACCTGGCTTTGTATCGTTTCGTTTTGGGATTTGGCAGCGGTGGCAAAGGGCAAAGAGGTGGGGAAGATTGGATCGGAGTGGACGGGAAGCTTTTTGAGATGCCGGGAGTCAGTGCCGAAGTAGTGTTACCGGTCATGTCTACTGATGTGTGCGTTTGTTCCGCCGTTAAACCAGTTCAGAAAGATGCTGATCATGTTGTGTGTCTACCGTCGAACAGAGGAGGTCGCGCGGACGGGCATCAAATCCACGCCGGTCCCCTGCTTCCCGGTGTCGGCGCGGCGTGATCAACTGGCCGGCCGTCGGGCAGCTCGAGTGGCGCGCGCGCGGTGCACTAGTGGCGAAACGTCGACCGCGGCATGCATGGGTGCATGGAGTAAAATGGAGCCGAAAATCGTGCACGCTAGTTTGGATTTTAAATTCTTGCGTGGCTACAAATAGTTATTAATTTTGAGAACAAGCTTGAGCAAGAAATGTGCACTACCCCCACTGAACTCGATCTAGAACTTTCTAACTTAGTTATGCCTATGTTTGATAGTATTATACTACAAAAACCTCTATTGGTACGTATTCATTAGAGTACGCTAGAAGACACGATCTGAAAATCTTTAGATTAATGATACTATGGTCTTGGACATGTATAGTGTAACAATTTATATTTTGTAAAGAATGTGATATCTTTTACTTTGCTTAGTTTCCTCATAAACTTGTTCTCTAAAATTTGCCACCTTTATAAAAAAAAAGATGAATTTCCTTTTCCAAATGAAACTATGGTTTTAGTTTAATAAGAATATTTTACTATAACTATAATAGCCACAAATCAAAGAACGTTGTATGTTATTAATGGCATGGTTATTCAACGATTTCACGTAGAATAGTGAAAACTGCCTAACAAGTATGTTATAGTAGGGTATGATAATTAATTAAAAATGGCACGCAGATGGATAATTTACAAACAAGTAAAAATGTTTTGTACAAAAAGTAATACATTTAATTTTTATTATTATTTGTGCATCTAGATTGTAGAAATCTGCTTAGGAAAACAAATCAAATTTGTTCACGGATTATATAAAGAAATTATCGTCCGAAGCAGCGGAGCAGTGAGTGAATAATAAAATGAAAGGGATAGAGAGACAACATAGAAGAGGGATTCGAGTTTTGGCCTAATTGGGGTTCTAACGGATATTAGGATGGATTTGATATCATTGTTAGATTTAAAGCTTTAGGATAAGCAACATTAGGAACTAATCTCGTTGGTTAGAACACTTGCAATGGGAGTCATGGCCATCGGAGGCCTCTGCCTGCTCGATGATGCAGGGACGCTCGATAAAGAAAATGGAGCGGTAGCGTACCCGTCCTAGACGCCGCCGGCACTGCACTTGGGCGGCCGGCGGTGGTCGTCGGTCATCTAGCCTCTCAGCACCACTTAAGGATCGGTGATTAGTTGGTTAGGCATGTACTATATTTTTGCCTGACAACTGCATCCCTTCTTTTATACCAGGTGTTGGAGGCTAGGGACCGAGACCAAAAAGTTGGTTAGGCACCTCCGATCAAGGTTCCCACATGAGGGGACCAAAGTCTCCTTATATTTATCTCATTTTGATAGACTAGATCAATTCCAACACATTATTGTAGATGATGCCACCATCTTCATCGACGTGTAGGCCAAAACGAAGCCGGCTACAAAAATTCAGAATTAATCTGTTGAAAATTCTACTTTTATTAAAAACTCCACTTGTAGATCGGGTTTCACATCCCTCTAGATGCCGACGAGGCTAGACGGAGGAGAGGGAACCGATTTATGGCGGTGACGGAGGTGACGACAGAGGCAGGTTGTTTCAGCGGCGGCTAGGTACACAAGTCACCAAAACGCAGGATCCATCTGTCCCTATATCTATTCTTGAATGTCCCTCGATCTATTCTTCTAGCACCCAATAGAAATTCGACGCTCAATGTAGTGCACGTTTTGGCTTCATATCGAACCAAATTACCAACGTGAGCAAACGACACGTGGGCTTGCCAACGACAGAGCATCCAAGTCAATCAAATAGTTCAGCCAGCTGCTCGATCCGGCAAATTAAGCTAGCTTGCACGAGTCGGGGCAAGCAGCCATATATAAAACCAATGATCGGCGACCCCAATTACCATTCCCTCGATCACTGTATGCTCAGAATGGTTCCACAGATATAGCCCGATCTGATCCTGACGATCTGTGGCATCTTAACCACGTCATGTGTGCGCACTTTTCCTTGCACAAAATCGCGAGCAGGATCGATTCTTGAAACAGCGACACAATCTAGCCGATGCGTCGCAATTATTGTTGGGCGATTAGCTACCTATGGTGTTACCGTGAGGAAGTAGCATGCGTGCGGCCAGTTAACACTGTGGATCGGGCGGTAGTAGTTACGATCGTACAGATTCTTGCCGAAAAGAGGCCAAGCACCGGCAGATGGCGTGAAGATTTACAACCCATGCAATTCCGTGTAATGTAAACGTCGGGGAGATACACCGCGATCTGTGCGCTCCGGCCTCATCGATCCATCCATCGAGCTGCCAGTCTGCTCACTGTTTAAAAAGCGGGGCTCCCTTTCTAACTAGCCAGCAACGGTTGATACGAGTTAGCAGACAGTGTCTCGAAAAAGGTAGGCGGTGACGCAGGCAGAAGCAATGGATCGGAGGAGGATCAGAGTGCTCCTCGTGGAGGACGAGGAGATCCACAGGGTACGTAATTAACTGGTTGATCACTAACCTGCTGCGTGTGTTAACTGCACTGTTTGTTCTTGTTATGATTTAGTTCTGTCGATGGAGTAGGCGATCGAGTTGCGATGTTTAACTGATGATCATGTTGGAATAGCAGATTGTGGCGAGAGCGGTGCTGAGGGCGGCCGGCGTGGAGGTGGAGGAGGCGGAGAACGGCGCCGAGGCGGTGCGGCGCGTGCGGGAGCGCGGCAGCGGCGGCGGCAGCGGCGCGTACAACCTCATCCTCACGGACAAGCAGATGCCGGTCATGGACGGCCACGAGGTACGTACGTACGCTCGTCAGATACCTGCCATGGATGCAAGATATCTACATATGTCTTGGTCATCAGTTCGGCCGGGCCGACGTGCGCGCGTGCATGCAGGCGACGAGGCAGATCCGGGCGATGGGGGTGGCCACGCCGATCGTCGCCGTGTCGAGCGACAGCCTCCCGCCGGACATCCAGGCGTTCATCACCGCCGGCGCCAACGACTTCACGCCCAAGGTGACGAATTGACCATCCACCGGATCAACCTTGTTTTACTCCTGATGCATGTATCTGACGCCCTTGACTCGAGCTCTGGCCGTTTCTTGATCCTGATGCATATGCATGCGTGCAGCCGCTGACGAAGGAGAAGCTGGGCCACATTCTCGCCAGGTTCGGGCTTGCATAACGGCCAGTAGCTAGTACAGTACTCCACTTAGCTTGCTTCAGACATGCGAACAAGCATATGTTGATTCCTGCAGATTATTGTCTAGAGGGGGGCGAGGAACTTCGCATGAGGTACCTTAGAGTAATTGTCGTGCTTCCGGTCTATGGATTAGTTATAAAAGAAGCATGAATATATTGATTATTCTATGCATAGAATAGAATGTGAATTTGTTTCTAGAAAACAAATGTGAATATATGGGTTCGCACTATGTACGATGATCATTTGGAGATGTCCCAGGCCGGATATGGTGGGCTTTGGGTGCCTTATTTCGTCAATGGCCTCTACGGCTTGTTAATCTCTGAACTTCGTGGTTGGAAAATAAATGGTATTCAGATGACTTCAGTTCTGCCATCTTTATTTGTGATTCAGACATACTAGTATTTTTTTCCCCGTAGGGATGAGCTAATACTATTGCAGAATATAATATAAACTCTATTGCTTTAGTCGTAGCCATCTGGAAGGATGCCAAACTTCCTATCCTGCAGCCTTGCCTGATCAACACATAAGTCAGTCACCAATTAAAAGGATGCTTTTGCCCTGGTTGTCTGCATTTCGTTATCCCAAAAGGTGATGAAATTCGATCCTGCTGGATCGATTGGAAAAAAAACCACATAAGTTAGTCACCAATGAATATCATTGCTACCAACTATCATTGCTACCAACTGCAACCCTAAGAAAAATATTAAACGATATAAACTCAGGCTCAGTTTGGTTGCTCAGTACTTTCTAAACCATAATATTTTAAGATCAAACTATTTCAACGCCTCGCTGACATATACCACAGTTTACCTCCTTTCGCGGTTATAGAAAAATAGGATGTGACCTCTTTCTCCAATAATTGAAAAACCTTCAAGTTTTGGATGATAATACTTCAGTTTTAAAACCATAGCATTTATTGGATCCAAACACCTTAAAGTATTTTAATACTTCAATATTTTCAGAAACTGAAGTATTCTCTGAATACTTCAAAAATATTTTGATGCCAAAGAGGACCTCAGTTGTGAATACTTTGATTTTTTCTTTTTTATAGGGAAATATAGATTTGGGTGGACGTTTTGGACTAGTAATGTCCAAAGCATTGGGTGGCTTATTTCCTCAATGGGCTTTGTGCGGTCCTGGCATGTTTTATCTGAATTTCTTGGTTGCGAAATAAATGGTATTGAAATGACTTCAGTTTGCTATTGTTATTTGTGATTCATACTTGCAGAATATACTGGTATCTCTTTTGCGAACTGAAATATTTATCCCTAGGATACAGGATGCAGCTTTATGTGAAATATTTATCCCTAGGATATACAGGATGCAGCTTTATGTGAAATATTTATCCCTAGGATATACAGGATGCAACTTTATGTGAAATATTTATCCCTAGGATATACAGGATGCAGCTTTAAATACATTCAACATTGCTTCATATGATCACTTCAGAAGTCAGTCACTAACGAATACTATGCCCAAATATCACGATGACCAACTGCAGTGTTAGAAATTTGTAAACCATCTACGGACATAAACCCCAATTGTGAAGCCAACAATTTCTCAGTGGATACACACTAGCTTCCAAAATCTCATGGCTCGCAGAAAATATACAAATCAGTGAAGGCAAATGAAGGGGGACTAGTTGAAAGGCTTATAACTTCTGGAGTAATTGTTCATCGATCGGATTAGCACAAATACTACTACTAGTTTGATCTGCACATGCTTGTTGTGCCGTGAATAATTCTTCACAAAGGACACATTGACCAAGCAAAAGGAAAAAAACGCTGAGGTACATCCCATCCTTGTGAGAACATGATTAAAAATAAAACTGCTAATAATAGTATGCAGTCTTTAGTACCTCTAATGATTGCAAGTGCCAGGAATTGAACCTCATGTCCAGGCCATTAATCTTGTTCCCCCAAGTCAACTAGACCAACCTTGATCACGAGGAGATCCATGGCAACATCGGGGTAGCTCTTGAATAAAGACCCAAAGCCTTCAGACTCCAATACCGCATTCAGATTCGTCGGCGAGCAGGTGGAGAGAAAGTCCAAGCATGCCGCCTTAAGCCCATGGCAGTGGTGCTGCTCCGCGAGTGCCCAGATGGTCACCACAGAGCTCGTATCAATACCTCTGCTCAACTTATCTTGGCAAATCAGCTTGCACCTGTCCAGACCATACCTGTCCGCAGCAACAAGCAGATGCTGAGCCATGACATATTCTTCCTGTTGATCCATATCAGGCAGTGCATCCGTGTACATGAAAGTAAGCAGAGCCTTGAACACTTGCGCATCCATGTCATCTATACGTATGGGAACTGTTGTTGTGCTCTCCTTCATCGGGCTAAGGAACTCGGCTCTGAAGACCGGAGACCGGGCAGCGAGCACCGACCGGTGCGCCGAGAACGTCTCCCCACCGACTAGGAACTCGACATCGACGACCGCCTTGCTCGACAGGAGATCCCCGAAGTGCATGTGCATGTCAGACGGCGGCACAACGATGGCTGGTGTCTCCTGAGCGTGGAACCCGCCGAGGACGCTGACATCGACCTTGACAGTGAAGGAATCGTCGTTGAGGTGCTCTGAATTTTCCAATACCTCCCTTCTGATGAAATTATCGCATCCCCAAGAATTAGGAAGATGGAGGCTCTCTGGGCCAGCAATGCCGGTATAGGACCGCACCGGCTGCCCGTGTTGGTCCATTAAGCTGAACTGAACGTACACCTTCACGGCCTTGGTGTTGGCGGCGGTATCATCCAGTGTGATAAAGAGGGAGATGTAATCGATGCTCTTGGACTGGCAGCCGTTGGGATAGTAGCGCACACGCCATGTGCGGCCACCAACCCGGAACGGCCAAGAGTCGATCCGCTCGCCATTAGGGAGCTCCTTCGTGCGCGAGTAGCTTATGATCTTTAGCATGTGGTAGCCGCTGATCGCGCCGGCAACAATGGAGGAGGCGAATCCGGAGAGGGACGCGTCAGCGGAGACGCTCGGGGAGGTCGGCATTGCGGACGGCGTGATCGGTTGGCCTGGTCGCGGTGGATTGAGGAGGCGAGACTCCTCCCCTTCTTTTGCGACAGGAACATCGAGGGTTTTTGGTGGGGGGAGTGCTGTACACCGACCTCGGTGTCTACGGGCCACCGCACACCCCAACGACCAGGCCGGTTGGTTGGGCCACGGCCCATTAGTAGTAGGTACGTTTTTTTTTTCTTTTTTTGCTGTTTCTTTTTTGTTAATATTTTCCTTTTTTAATATTTAACTTTTAAAAAAAATATTTCGGATAACAAATTTTCAAAATCTGTTCAGATTCGAAATTTTGAAAATTTTAAAAATGTTCAGATTTTTATTTAATTTTTTTCGAAATTTGAACATTTTTCGAATTTGAACATTTTTCCAAATTTGAACGCTTTATATATTTGAACGGATTTCAAATTTGAACGCTTTTGTATTTGAACATTTTTCAAAATTGAACGGATTTTAAATTTGAACAATTTTTGTATTTGAACATTTTTCAAATTTGAACGGATTTCAGATTTAAACATTTTTTGTATTTAAACGGTTTTAAAATTTGAACGTTTTTAAAATTTGAACATTTTTTAAATTTGAACAGTTTTCAATTTTGAAATTTTTCTAAATTTGAAATATCTTCAAATTTGAACAAAAATAAATATAAACAAAAAAGAAACAAAACAAAAAAAGAAACAAAAAGGAACAGAAAATAAAAAAAGGAAAAGGAAAAGAAATGAAAAAAGAAAAGAAAAGAAAGAAAGAGAAACAGAAAACAGAAAAAAGAGGTGAACTGGGCCGACCAGGCCGGCCCATACCGCGCGCGCGGGGGTGTGCGGCGCGCGGTAGGGACCGACGTGGTCGGTGTATAGGATTTGCCTTTTGGTGGAGTTTTGTTTAGTGTGACTAGGGTTTCGTGGAAGTGTCGTGGTCTTTGACGCTCGAGATTGGGCCGAGCTGCCTCCGTTCAGGCATATTCTCTATTTTGCATACTGGGCCTTTTCAGTCCATGGCCTTTATTAGGTTGATACGGTGCAGCTTTTTTTTAACACAGGCCAAGAAAGGACACTAGGACGATAGACAATTCAAAAAAAAAAAAAAACTACAGCCATTATGAGAGTCACGAGAAACCCTAAAAAAAATTTGGGGCAGTGGAAGGGAGGATGCTGGGCAAGGGAAAGATCTGGGGAATGGGGAAAGAGGAGAGGCTGGGCACGTATAGGGGCCTCGCTGCCCCTGGTGACAGTCGTCGCTGTAGAAAGCATAACCGACGACGCCTCGCTGTTCGCCACGCCCACACGGGCTCACGGAGAAGGACGAAAATGAGTTGTGAAATGTCTATTTTGCCCATGGAAAACTAGCAAAACTATGGTGCAAGCCACCCCACGTCTCTCTCTTATGTTTTCTACTTCGACACCAAACACCACGTATCCCCTCTCACTGACAAGCGGGCTCTCAAAAAAGCAGGCTCACCATTCAATGGGGATAGCTAGGCACGAGTGGTGCAGATGGATTTCACATCACATGGCACTCTGGAAACGGATGGCCCGGACAACGGGAGCAGGAACCAGATTCCAATCAAATGGCTGAGATCGCACGATTTGGAAAACGAACGCCTAGGAGCGCGCCATGCAGTTTGATCCGACGGCCAAGATTGACATGCCTTTGATTGGCTCATCTTGTGACAAGAATGTTTCCTTTAGATATGGTCACTAGACATGAAGAAATCTGTAAGAACAGAAGAAAGCCAACACTTCTTTACAATCAAACATATCAACAAGTCTATGTCTATCTGAAATCAACAAATAAGCACTTCCCTGTGATGAACAGAGGATGCATGAATTTAGGAAAACGTGCAAGGCTCACATCAATTGTTGCACAACAACACGAACTTGGCCGAGGTTGTGTTTTGGCTCTCGGGTGCATATGAACCTATTATGATACATATAAAAGACCAAATTTCAAAATATTAAAAGTACTATTTTTTTCATGTGTACACCCTGACATTCTATGTTTACACACAAATTTTCAGGATAAACGAAGATTTTATGTGAATTGTTCGAAAAAAGACAAAAAAAATAGTTTGTCAATAGTCATGTTGAAGCATTAAATTTGTTTTTTTACAAGGGACACAAAATATGTTCGTTTCTCCAGAAACTTATGCGCAAACAAAGAATATCCAAATGAAAATGTGGATTTTTGTAACGTTTTCACATTTCGAAAACACCACCTCTAGCCGAAACACCACCTCCACTATCACAAATCCACCAGGCAAATGTGTTTTCAACTGATATGTCCATATGCACCGGCGAGCCGAATAAAATTAGCACACAAGGCTCGTGCTTTTTCACATAGCTTGTCAAACCCTTAATAATTATCCACCAAGGATAAACGACTAAACAAAAAAAGGAGCAATGGACATCACATATTTGATCCAATCTAATCGGGATAAAGAAAGCGCTGCCGGACGTTCATCGACATGTTCCCACTTCGAGATGTACTTGATCACACTTTGATGCGATGTTGTTCATCTTGTACGTGTGAATATCGTGGATGTGTTGCATGTGCAATGCTAGTTCGTAGGAGCGGTTCGGGGGATAATACATCTCCTGGCGACTAGACGATCAACCTAGTCATCGACAACATCCGCTAGATCGATCTAGGATGGTATGATCAGTTGCCTCCTCTCTCGCATATGATCTTGATTATGCATAGGATTTCTATGTTTTCTAATCATCTTTTCATGTATGGTCGGTATTCTGTCAATTGCCCAGTTATAATTTATTCGCCCAACATGTTATTTATCTTTATGGAGAGACACCTCTAGTGAACTGTGGACCCCGGTCCTTTCCTTTACACTGATAAGTTCATCCACTGCAATCATGCTCTGTTTACTTACTACTAGCATTGTTCTCTTTAATTACTGCAAACATCTCTTTCCACTAGATACGTTTAATTCTTTGTGTTCAGCAAAATAGGTGAGATTGACAACCTCACTATAAGTTGGGGCAAAGTACTTTGGTTGTGTTGTGTGCAGGTTCCACGTTGTTGCTGACGCTGGTAGTGCGCCCTGACAATAGTCAGCTAGCAACAACTTCGGAAGACACGACTTTCTCCTACTGGTCGATTAAACCTTGATTTCTCCTACTGCTGTGCTCATCATACCTTCCTCTTGGGGTTTCCCAACGGTGTGCAATCTTCTCTCATCATTGCCGCAAATTCATATGTATTTATACATCAAATCATCGATAACTAATTTAGAATGGAGGGAGTACATGTCGTTTTTTATGAATTTATTTAGAATGGAGGGAGTACGTGTCGTTTCTTGGCATTGAAGGTATCCGGGTGTGCAGAAATGCACCATCAGTTTCCCATTTACTTTTTGCTGACGATTCCCTAATACTTATGAAGGTGAATTTAATTAATGCAACCTCATTGAGACGGGTGTTGGATCAATATTGTGCAAGTTCGTGACAGATTGTGAGTGAGGCAAAATGCAATATTTTTTCAGTCCAAATGTTGATGTTGAGGTGAAGGTACAAGTCTGTGAAGAGTTGAATATTATGACTGAAGCAATTTCCGATAAATACTTAGGCTTGCCATCCATGGTAGGTCTAGACCGTACTGATAGTTTCATATATTTTCTTAAAAGAATTATTGAGATACTGGAAGGATGTAAGGAAAGATTTGTATCTAGGGGGGAGGAGTCTTATTAAAGGCGATTATTCAGGCTATTCCTGTTTTTGCTATGGGAGTTTTCAAGATCCTAAAACAATTATGTAAATCTATTGATGATGCAATGGCCAGGTTTTGGTGGGGAGATACTGATGAGAAGAGGAGAATGCATTGATTTGCATGGTGAAAGATGTGTATTCAAGCTGGGTGGTATGGGCTTCCGTGATCTTCATACCTTTAACATGGTAATGTTGGCGAAACAAAGTTGGAGATTGCTCTCAAATCTGGAGTCTCTTTGTGCTAGGGTACTAAATGAATGCAGGCCAAATCAAGGTTCTTCCTATACTTGGCAAAGTATTCTAGTCGGTTTACAGACATTTAAAACAGCATATATTTGGAGAATTGGTACGGGGGAGAATGTGGATATATGGGAGGATCACTGGATTCCTTCAAGTTCGACTAGAAGGGTGTATTCGAGGAGGGGACACATTGTGTTAAGGACAGTAAATGAATTGATCCAGTAACAAACACATAAGATGAGGACCTTATAAGATCCTTATTTTTGCAAATTGATTCTGAAAGGATCCTACGAATTCATTTAAGTCAGATTCTAACGGATGATTTTGTTGCTTGGAACAAAACTAAGAACTACATCTTTTTGCTCAGTGGGCTTACCATATTGAGTGGGATAATCAGTTTGGTCACACTATTCGAAGAAGAGATGGTCAAGGTTCGGCTCAAATTAATCAAGATTGGGAAATCATGTGGAAGCTTAATATCCCAAGTAAAGTGAAAATATTTTTGTGGAAGGCGTTCCATGGTGTCATCCCTGGTATGGCCATCCTAGCAGATCGCCACATTAAAGTTGCACCCCGATGCCCAATTTGTAAGCTTGGTCCTGAAGATATTAATCATCTCATGTTCGGTTGCGTGAGAGCTAAGGAAGTATGGACATAATTGGATTTAATGAGTGAGATTGAGCAAGCTCTGTGGGCAGATCGGTCGGGCTCGGTGATGTTGGAGCATATCCTGAGATCACCAAACAAGGCTGTCACACATCTTCAACAAGTGAACTCACATGAAATAATAGTCGCGGCAAGTTGGTACATTTGGTGGCAAATGAGGTAAAAGGTAAAGGGTGAGAGTGTTAGCCCGCCAAAAAATTCTACTTTTGCAATTAAAGCAATAACTGCAAATTATGGGGCTGCAAAAAGCAAATCTGTGGTAAAAGAAATAACTTGGCTAAAACCTCCTAGAGGCCAGCTCAAGTTGAATATCGATGCTTCTTATGTTATCAATGGGACTGGATCGGCGGGTGCAGTGCTAAGAAATGCAAAGGGCGAGGTTTTGGGGGGTATGGCTTGCCCCCTAGATAATCTCTTGAGTGCAACGACTGTGGAAGCATATACACTGTTGAAAGGTTTGGAATTTCTGGGTAGAATTGGTTCTTCATCTTGTTATGTTGAGTCTGATTCTTTGAAAATAATTCGGGCATGCAATAGAGAGGTGGAAATAAATGGCCCTTATTCGGCTATTTTAGCTAAATGTTACCAGATGGCTAGCGAAATGACGGATATCCAGTTTTTGAACCGTAAGAGGGAGGCTAATCAAGTGGCTCATAAATTAGCTAGATTTGCTTTTAGTTCTAAGGAGATTCTTAGTTGGGTGGATGTTCCCCTGATTTTATTTTATCTTTTATATTTTAGAGATGTAACTCTGCTCAGAAACTTGTAATTGTATTTGTGCTTTCGGCAGCAAGTTCAGATGCACTCTTTTCCTTACAAGGTACCGAGGGGGATTGGAATATTTTTTAATGAGGCGGCTTGCTTGGCTAATATATTATATACATTTTCAAAAAAAAAGAGTATATGACTCCATGCACAAGAAAAAACGAAGTTTTCGATCGTGGAAGATCAGAACTCTTTTGATCTCATCAAATCTCAAAAGAGGTAACGAAGACTCTCCGCTCTGAACGCACAAGTCCAGGCACCCGCACACGCGAAGATGGCAAGGCAGCAGCGCGCCGGTGGCGAGGACCGCCTGAGCGCGCTCCCGGACGCCACGCTGACCCACATCCTCTCGCATGTCCGCACCGACCAGGCCGTCCGGACCAGTGAGCTCTCCCGCCGCTGGCGCCGCGTCTTCACCACCGTCCCCGTCGTCGATATTGGAGCCGCCCCTCAGAGGACAATTTGTCCTGTCAGCGTTAACCATATGGTCAGCGGGGTGCTCCTCAGCCGCGACAACACCGCGCCGATCCGCTCCTTCCGCGTCGCCGGCTTCCGCGACGACCGTCCCTCAGCCTCTACGATCTTCCAGTGGATCGTCACCGCCTTGTTCGCCGGCGCGGAGACTCTCGACCTCGACCTGACGATGGGAGATCAGCCAATCTGCCCTAATGCCAGCACTTTCTACCAAAGCACGGCGGCAGATTTCGCCCGGCAAAATTTCTGCACCATGCCTCGCCGCCTGTTCACCCAGACCGCCACCCTGCGCCACCTGCGGCTCGCCAACTGCGAGCTCGATCTGCCGGAGCCTGAGCGCGAACAGTCACTCTCCCTTGACAAGCTGGAGATGTTGTCGCTCAAGAGGATCAACGCGCCGGACCACGCGCTGCAGCGCCTCATCGCCGCCTGCCCTCGCCTTACCGAGCTGACGATAGAAGAGTGTCCCACGATGAAGCGCATCTCGGTGGCACTCCCCCTCCTCCGGGCTTTCACCTTGTGCTGCTGCCACGACGCCGATCACGTGTTGGTCGACGCGCCGTCGCTCCAGTGCCTCGGGTATAAGGGCACCGTAGCGGGCGCCTACGTGCTGGCATTGTCGACCTGGGGCCAGATCCATACGTTGGCCGTCGACATCTGCGTCGCCGTCCAGGCCAACGACTTCGACAAGAACCGGCGGCTCAGGGAGTTCGTGGAGCGATGCACCAACCTCACGACCCTTCACCTGTCCCAGCATGACAAACCGGCCTTCTACCCCTACCGTGCCCCGCAGACATTATCGGGGCTCGCACAGCTGGAGTTCAGTGGCCCGTTCCACATCTCCGCACTTGTTAACATCCTCAAAAACACGAGCAACCTCCAGGTTCTGACACTGGTCATTGACCGACTCGATGACGACAACAAAGCATCAACCGCTGCGCCCAAAAGACTTGTGTCATCCGATGTGGAGTGCTTCCAATGCTCGCTAAGGAGGATCTATCTGGTGAAGTACAATGGGCAAGACGCGCAAAGGCGGCTCACTATGTTTCTGCTGAGAGAGGCCGTACGCACCGATGAGCTGCAAGTTACCTTTGCTCGGAGAGTCGGAGAAGGATCTATTACTGAAACTCTTCTGGTGAGCGAGATGGTGTCGTGGCAACGAAATCCACGAACAAAGATAATGTTTAGGCATGAATGACCACTTGTGTGTGCGTGCGCGTGCGTGTGTGTTTTGGCTCTGGGATGCATATGATCACTTTATGTTGAAATACAATTTTGATACATTGCAAAATGTCAAATAATTTCAAACGAAAAATTCACATGCTACTTTGGGATGTGTAAAAAAGAAATTACTTGGTGCTAAAAATAAGACTTTTTTATGAGAGACTCCTTTTTTTGCGAATAGTAACATCAACTCTTTTTTTGCCAGAGTCGGTTGAATGAAAAGTATATTAAGGCTACCAAATCGGA
The DNA here is from genome assembly GCF_022539505.1 of Lolium rigidum. Taxonomy (NCBI): domain Eukaryota; kingdom Viridiplantae; phylum Streptophyta; class Magnoliopsida; order Poales; family Poaceae; genus Lolium; species Lolium rigidum. The sequence goes on from NC_061510.1 coordinate 372,192,247, forward strand.
AATTCTATTCGGCTCTCAAGTGCATAGGCTCCTTTCACCAAACAAAACATATATTTTATTGCCAGAAAATTTTAACAAAAATATCACATGTACAACTAAATAATCTATGTGCATTCGTATATTTTCGCGAAAAAATGATATTTTTTTATGGTCCATATAAAAAAGATAAAACATGTCTATGTTACATGAAATATGCTTGTGTTGGAATACCTCCCTCTATTGCCTATTATTGGGCAATAGAGAAGTTTTTTCTGTCAAGCGTTTTTTTTATGCCAAACGGGATTGGACGAAGTCGTGTTCTTTCTGTCAAGCGTAGGTTGTGACGTGCACGGGGCGGAATCATATTAGGGCAACGCACAAGATCCATGACCAATTCCATTCAACCAACTCTGGCGAAAAACAAAATTCAACTTATCCGATGTGCTTGCCTTTTACTACTACCAGAAGTCCAAATATGGAAAGCTTCTTTTTTCCTGGATGCATCGACCATATTAGTCCTTGCCAGCTGACTCCCGGTACTAGTATAATTTACGAACTCTTCTAACCTAACCATTATAACTGTAGCCCGTTCCCTGGATACGCATGAACGCCCTCGTTTCGTCATGGTATCTTCCTCGAAGAAGAAGCGCCGCCCACGCGATCGCCTCAGCGACCTCCCGGATGACATCCTCGGCCACGTCCTCTCCTTCCTTCCAGCCGGAGAGGCCGGCCGCGCTGCTGTCCTGTCCCACCGTTGGCGCCGAGCGTTCGACGTCGTCCAAACCATCTCTTTCCAGCCGCTGCACATCCTGTCAGGCGTGGAGGCAGAGAGCAGGAGACTGATCGACAGGGTCAACAACGCGCTATTAGCGCGGCGAAGCTCCGGCGGGGACTCGCCGCTCCGCTGCCTCCGTGTCCCCATCCGCTGGTACACCGCGCCCGACTGCTACGCCGTGGACAAGTGGCTCTCCTACGCCCTCCGCCACGGCATCGAGGAGCTCCGCCTCGAAACGTCAAGCCGGGTACGCAGCTACCCAGACGCCGTCGAACAGTGCTGCCTCCGAGGCGGCTCCAAGGACGTCGGTTTCCAGCACGGCACCAACGACGACTACGACTCGGACCTGGACAGCACCGACTATGACGACGACTCAGACGACTATGATAGCGACTATGACTCGGCGGGCGCCACGCCCACCTACGACGGCAACACCGGCGTCCCACTGTACGCGCATCTGCCTCGGCACCGATACGACGTCTCCCCGGAGCTCTTCTCCTGCGCCACCATGCGAGCGCTGCACCTCGTCTCCTGCTCGCTGCCGCCGCGCCTGCTGCCGCCCACCATCCGTCTCCCGTCCTTGGAGACGCTGTCTCTCGCCAACATCACATATACCACTCTGCAGGCAGACGACGTCCCGCGGCAGATCTCCGCCGAAAACATACAGCGGGTGATCTCCTGCTGCCCGCGTCTCGCCGACCTGACGCTCGAGGGCTGCCACCAGATCACGGACATCATGGTCCAGCGCCTCGCGAGGTTCGCCCTCCGCTGCTGCCACGGCGTCCATCGCGTTGCCATCGATGCGTCGGAGACGCTTCGGGCTTTCGAGTACCGAGGCGGGCCGCCCGCCAAGTCGTGTTTCAGGCTCGGCGGCGGCGCGCCGAGAGTCGCCTCGGTCAAGATCAACATCTGCGGCTCGAAGCGGTCCCGGACGATGGACCAGGATAGGCTCTGGGAGTTCCTGGTCCTCTTCGCGGAAGCCGCACACCTCCAGCTGAACGTGATCAGTTACGCCCGGTTCGACCACGACGGCTTCCACGCCCTGCACTTCCCTCCGTTCCACAACCTCAGGAGGCTCGAGCTGGGATGCCGTTGTACGGACCCCCGTGCCATCCGCAGGGTGGCTGGAGTCTTGCGGCAGACGCCCAACCTGACTGCTCTCATGATCAAGCTCTGCTGGGACAAGTGCCGGAAGGTAAACTGCGGCCGCGTTCTGGACGTGCCCAACCTGTCCGTGTCGTGCTTGCGCGAGCGGGTGAGGGAGATGAGCGTGGAGCAGTACCATGGGCTCATACCGCAGAAGATGCTACTCAAGTGGTTGCTCCGGGGCGCGCTGGTCGTCGAATCGGTAAGTGTTAATAAGGACGGAGGCTACATGCCCACTGATTTGGTGAATGAAATCAAAAGTTGGGCAGTGAATCCAGCTACAACAATGACATTTTCTTGAGATCATGTCTCTGTCTCATACAGGTTTCCAGTGCACTAGTAATGGAATTTCTACTCTGCGGCTTTTTCTTTATATATAAAATCACTACTGTTGCCTCCGTTCTGAAATGCAAGATTTTTTACATTTCGGAATGGAGATACTATGTTATATATCTGTTCATATTACTCAACTTTCCACATTTGAGGGGTGTAGCACTACGGGAAAAACTGCCGTTGCCGTGCATTGTATCTTTGCCATGCATTTATAATTAAAGCTTGCAACAAAATCAAGACTGCTATACCACCATTTTGAAAGAAAAAATAAATATCTAACTGAAGTTGGATTCAACAAAAAGAAATGGACACCAATAAACGCTACGGAACGACTCTGTGGGAATTTCCCACTTGGCAATCTTAAAAAATCAAAACTACCATCCCTCTGTACCCGGCTGGCGGTGGCCGGCATAGCTCCATCGTCCGGGTGCAAAAGGGGCACTGTGCGTGATCATGCCATATGCCGCCCCATACATGCTGATGGCTCGGACGGTGGAGGCGACACAGGGCTACGAGGGCACAGTGGCCCTATGCCATGTAGCCCTCAAAGCTCTGTCCCTGTCAGCGACGACTAGGAGACAAGATAGGGCGGCCGGCGGGCCCGGCAGCACCTCGGGAAGGTGCGGAAGAGCCGGACAAAGGCTCTCCCAGCGTACCATTAGGGTTTCCTGTGTACTGTAGGGGCCATATATAATACTCCCTTTGTTCCATTCTATAGTATCTATTGTTTTTTGGCACGGAAATTAGCGCAAGAGTATTTTTTACACAAGACCCGTGGCTAAACGATTTGAGATCAACTTAAAATTTGGGAAATCCATATCTTCCTAACTTAGCATAACAATTTTGGGAGCTGAACGATTTGGGAGTTGAACGTGGAGGGGGTAATTGAAAAAAGCTAAGCTACAACCTTATATTCTGAAACAAATGCCAAAAATCTATAAGCACTATAGAAAGGAACGGAGGGAGTAAGACCTAATAGCACTCCCTTTCAGGGGGACCTCAATGAAAACCACTTAACAACATGCATATATTGTATTATATACACATACACAACATGCATGACAATTTACTCTTAATTTCTTCTTCTTGTATGTGACATATTTTCCAGTATTTTCGTCTTTATGGCACTGAGCCCAGATAAACTCATGTTGTAGTTGGTCCTCGAATTCTGACCATCGCTTGAGTTTGCAATCCATTAAAGGATCAACGTCCTCCTTTTCCCACCTAGGCCTCATGCGGTCATAACCACGGCTTCCATGACTGTGGGAACCTATGTTCGTGGGACGCATGTCCAAACCCTTCTGCCGCAAATACTTGTCCTCCTTTGTAGATAAATTCTTCTTAAATATTTCTCACTCCTCCTATGTGATCGTAGGATATGCCTCATGGACCTTGGAGTAATCATCACCCTTATCCATCATTTTTCGTACCCACATTTTTCAACTGCTCAAGTCCCTACCAAACATACCGAGGGTGTGGGAGTTTACCAGGTTTTTGGTGAGATGTTCATTATTGAAAGGATACGGGAATGTGTACCATTTGTGCAACTTCGTGATAAGGCTGGTACATACATATGTATTCTCCCTTATGTTCTTCTCGTTGATCGAAAGGTTCCCTAAAAATACATCAACATTGGCCGCCATACCTCGCTGCAACGGAGATCGGCAGAATAGGCTCACCATTGGCGAGGCTTACTTCCATGACCGTATTGTTTTGTTGATGAACATGTTTCACCATTGGCGACTTGGTTTACACTTGAACATGTGTTGATTTGTGCATATGCATGCATTTACAACGTGAGCGTATGTACGTATTTATAAGCGTTTGCGTTTGCAATAGTTTCACAAAAAATGCTTAACTCTATCCATCAGTCTGGGTTTTTAATACGTTGGCTACTGCATGAAAGTTGACATTAATAAAACTGTTGCAATAATTAACATAAGGTAGAAACAAGATTCTATCAAGTACTCGAGAGCGCGGGGTACTCCAGGTGTATACCCATGTACTTTAGCATATTTAGAAGTCACTCCAAACTATATTTTTTTCACAATAGTCATATTAAATGTACTGCTTGTTGGATAATTGTGTAGTTTCATGACTAAAACAACTACGTGTTGGAAATATTTGTCCCAGAGGCAATCATGTTTGGGAGGAATTCATAAGTTAAGTCATTGTATGAGCAATTGCATGTATCATCCAATATGTAATTGGGTTGTGGAACTACACGCTCAAGTGTAAACCAAGTCGTCCGACTAAGTACTGTTAGTCGAATGAATCACATATCTTGGATCAAATATAGAGTTAAACTACACACCGATGACGAGGTTCGAATCACCTGTGGTTTGAGAATAATATCATGTGGCAAGAGAACTTGAACACATCGTCACATGTTGGAAAGGTTCCTCTTATGATTTAACGACATTTGGGAGCTGACATGCACTTCATGAGTTGTTGATGACTTATCAGTTCTGAGTGTGACTCAAACCGTGTCCAGCTTGCCGTGATCTTGAAGTGTCACATACTTGAGAGAGTGGATCCAGATGAATTGGATTTGACTGACAGTAAGCTAGCTCCTATGCTGGATAGAGATAAACTCTGTGGGCAGAACCCACACTTAATAGGGTTAGGGTTTGGGAATCGGGCCATAGTGTTGTGTCCCATGACCCACTCCCTCTATGTGGAGGTGGGCAGCCAATACGGAAGGTATATCAAAAACTCAAGTGCCTCCATCCCTTGTAGCCGAGCGTTGGAGCCGAGACTAGCATCTCACCGGTGTTGCTCCACCCTTGATTTCTTGATACTGACCGAGGCAACAAGCCGTATGTGCTAAGATGGAGAGCTCGATGGAAAGGATCTATAGCCGGAGCTATTCGTGGAGATGAGTACGAGGACAAGAATCGCGCTTTTGGTGGTAAGTATGTATGTCTCACCACCTTAGCCAGATCTTTAACCGGGTTATGGATTAAAAATTTGCAATTGTTGCACCCGACGTCCTAACACTGCGTACTATCATGTGTAACTCAAACATACTAGATTTATTACACATGCACCTACACCATAGGCTCACATACACACATGGCTGTGAGCCACACTCACCCACTAACCCATGCACCTACACCACACTGACCACTAACTCAACTCACACACTAACTAACAACTGACCTGATCGTTATCTCCTAGAATTCCTCTACATTAACACTTTCCGGGCTTAGGCGGAAAAACGTTTCGCTTAGATTCTCGCATCGCTCCCCTCTGGGGTGACTCAGGAGGCGATGAAACCTAGCCGCCACTAGCCCCACCCCTCCCATTCCTCTCCCTCGCCGCTGCCAAAGGTGACCACCGGGAAACCCGTACGTGGCTACCGAGGATGGTGGCGGCGGGGATTTCACTGCGTCGCTCAAGTCGCGGAGAGCTTTGGCATCTGGGGTGGCGGACTCGCGAGGCGAGGGCGGTGTTGGTCCTCGGGCAGGAGGCATTCGCTGATGCTCATAGCCTTCTTCTCTGCCGCTAGGGTGTTGAGGAGAGGGTTATTGGGGTCGTGGTGCAGGTGGGTCACTGATACGTTTCAAACGTATCTATAATTTTTTATGCTCCATGATTGTTTTACATCAACTTATATATGATTTGCTTACACTTCATTGCACTTTTACACATTTTCCGGCACTAATCTATTAACAAGATGCTACAGTGCTAGTTCCTTGTTTTCTGTTGTTTTGTATTTCAGAAAAGTTGTACAGGAAATATTCTCGAAATTGGATGAAACAAAAGCCGAAGTCAATATTTTACCGTAATGAAGACAGAGTCTAGGGGGGAGAGGAGGCGCCACAGGGCGGCTAGGCTACCCCATGGCACGGCCAAGGGTGGGCCCGCACCAAGGGGTGGTGTGGGCCACCCTGGCCTCCACCGACCTTGCCCTTCCGCTTATTTATTCATGATCTCAGGAAAAACCTAAACACCCAAGCCTCCATCCACGAAAAGTTTCGTCGCAGCCGCCATCGCAGACCTAGCTCGGGAGGGTTCTTAAGCTCTTCCCGGCACCCTGCCGGAGGGGGAGATCATCACCGGAGGCCTCTACATCGCCATGCCCGCCTCCGAAGTGATGCGTGAGTAGTTCATCCCTGGTGATGCACCATGCCCGACGATTTTTGCTCTCTCTGTGGTGCATGTCAAATCTTTTTTTCTCATTTTTGAGGCCATCTAGCCTGACGTAAACGTGAAAACGTCGCGTATGGTGGCCCAGGACGTGGTGCATGATGAATTCTCGGGTGCACCGGCCAAGTCAACGCAAATCCGTACCGCCCAAGATGTAGGCCCCGATGGTAGTCTCTCTAGCATTGTTTTTTTCGATCGCGCCATCTCGTTCAACGTTCTCCGATCGAGTCGTTTACGATGCAGGATCATGGGTCCCGCATGTCATCCTCTATGAACGAAAATTCTTTCTTTTCTTGGATTTTTTTACCCCCTGATTTGTGGCTACTTTCTTTTTATTTTGATCCCGTGCCGCCTTGGAAACGTTGAGACCACTGCTGCAAAATGGGACCCGCATGTCATCCTCTATTTCTTGGAGTTATTTTTGGCACCTGATATTTGGTAACTTGCTCTTTTCTTTCGATCCCGTGCTACCACTGAAACGTTGAGACAGTATCGCTGCAAAATGGGACCCGCATGTCATCCTCTATGTACAATCAAGTTTCTTTTTTTGGAGTTATTTTTGGCACCTGATATTTGGTCACTTGCATTTTTCTTTTGATCTCGTGCCACATTTAAAACGTTGACACCGTTGCTGCAAAATGGGACCCGCATGTCATCCTCTATGTACACTCAAGTTTCTGTTCTTGGAGTTATTTTTGGCACCTGATATTTGGTCACTTGCCTTTTTTCTTTCGATCCCATGCCGCCTTTGAAACATTGAGGAACCTACTGGCTCATGGGACCCGCATGTCATCCTTTATGTACAATAAAAGTTTATTTTCTTGGATTTTGTTCACCCTCTGATTTTTGGATATTTCCTTTTTCTTTCGATCCCCTGCCGCCTTGGAAACATTGAGGATTTTGCTGCCTCATGGGTCCCGCATGTCATCTTCTATGAACGAAAATTCTTTCTTTTATTGGATTATTTTGACCCCCTGATTTCTGACTACTTCCTTTTTATTTTGGTCCTGTGCCACCTTGAAAACGTTGAGACCGCTGCTGCAAAATGGGACCTACATGTCATCCTCTATGTACAATGAACCTTTCCTTTATTGGATTTATTTTTGGCACCTGATATTTGGTCACTTGCCTTTTCTTTCGATCCCGTGCCGCCTTGCAAACGTTGAGACCGCTGCTGTAAAATGGGACCCGCATGTCATCCTCTATATACAATAAAAGTTTCTTTTCTTGGATTATTTTTGGCACCTGATATTTGGTCACTTGCCTTTTTCTTTCGATCTCATGCCGCCTCTGAAACGTTGAGACCGCTGTTGTAAAATGGGACCCGCATGTCATCCTCTATGTATAATAAATCTTTCCTTTCTTGGAGTTATTTTTGGCACCTGATATTTCACTTGCCCTTTTTTCCGATCCCGTGCCACCTTTGAAACTTTGAGACCGTTGCTGCAAAATGAGACACACATGAGATCCTCTATGTACAATCAAGTTTCTTTTCTTGGAGTTATTTTGGCACCTGATATTTGGTCACTTGCATTTTTCTTTCGATCCCGTGCCACCTTTGAATGTTGAGATTGCTGCTGTAAAATGGGACCCGCATGTCATCCTCTATGTACAATCAAGTTTTTTTTCTTGGAGTTATTTTGGACACCTGGTATTTGGTCACTTGCCTTTTTCTTTCAATCACATGCCACCTTTAAAACGTTGAGACCGCTGCTGCAAATGGGACCCGCATATCATCCTCTATGTACAATAAAGTTTCTGTACTTCGATTGTTTTTGGCTCCTGATATTTGGTCACTTGCCTTTTTTCTTTCGATCTCATGCCGCTTTGGAAACGTTGAGGAAGTTGCTGGCTCATGGGACCCACATGTCATCCTCTATGTACAGTTAACTTTCTTTTCTTGGATTTTTTGGACCCCCTTATTTTTGATCACTTGCATTTTTCTTTCGATCTCATGCAGTCTTTAAAACGTTGAGGAAGCTGATGGCTCATAGGACCCACATATCATCCTCTATGTACAATAAAAGTTTCTTTTCTTGGATTTTTTTCACCCTCAGATTTTTGGATATTTTCTTTTTCTTTTGATCCCCTGCCACCTTGGAAACGCTGAGGATGCTGCTGCCTCATGGATCCCGCATGTCATCATCTCTGAAGGATAAATGTTTCTTTTCTTAGAGTTTTTTAACCCCCTGATTTCTGGCTACTTACTTTTTCTTCGATCCAGTGCCGCCTTGGAAACGTTGAGACCGTTCCTGCAAAATGGGTCCCAATGCAGCGAGCATGCCTCTCCAGCATCGCGCACATCAGATCTGAAGGCCGCCTCCTTGTTATGACCATTGTCTGTCAGATCCATGGCCTCTCATGGCCGCTGGAGCTTGGCTAAATGGGTCATGGTGGGTCGAGCAGCTCGGGACTCCAAGAGAAATCTCTGGTTGATTCTCCTCCCTCCTATCATCCCCTTGTTACCCAGGTGAAAACCCAATTTCTCTTGGAATGGGCGGCGACTACACCCTCGGCTCCACCGGCTCCACGCTGGAGGCACCATTGAGGTTCCCCGCCCTCCTATCATCCCCTTGCTACCAAGGAGAAAACCCGATTTCTATTGGAATGGGCGATGAGTACACCCTCGGCATTGTGTCCTTCTTGGAAGCGCCGCTTTGGGTTAAGGGGACGACAATGTGTTGGTCCAAATTCGAGGGGTGGCACTGGTTATATCCTTTGTGGCGCCCTTTCTTCGCTTCTTCGGCGAGGGTGTCATATCTTGTGTGTACTGCTCCTTTGATGCACCAAATGCTTGGATCGGACATCTTGAGCTCTCATTTCTGGTGGTGGTGTTATCCTAGTGGTAATCTTGGTTGTTCTTTGTGGTCATGCTTGTTCTCTGCTCATGGAATCGATGTCTTTGATTTCTGTTCGTGCTCTAGGTTGAGCGACTTCGACCGACGGTGAGGCGCCCTTTGAACGAAGGCGTGGGAGGAGGAGCTCTCTTCGGATTTTGAGATGGATCATGGCATTCTGCCCTTTGGTGTATGCGCGGACTGAATTCTCTTCGATGGCGAGCTACCTCCAGGCTTCAACTTTCATCGCTTCTCGTGTGTGGCTTCACCTTGGTAGATGATGACTTCCACGACTAAGCAATGTGTCATGTGTACTCTTTGTTTGCTTAAACCCCAACATTCAACTAGTCAGGGTCTATCTGAACCTGATAGATAAGCATGTATGCATGAAATCGGAAAGCAGCGCAGTGCTGGCAGCTATCGTTAGAGAGCAATGAGGGAAGTGTAAAGGGTAAGAAGTTGAAAGGCTTGTATGTTGAGAAGTAACTATTCACTATTTAGCAGGCATGGTTCTTGTTTTGCACATAGCTTATCGAGTGATAATCCTCCACAAATGATCCGACGACCAAACAGAAAAAGAAACAACGTACATCGCATCCTTGACAGAACTAAACTACGTACTAGCATTAGATAGCATTCGGGGTCTTCGGTAACTTCCTGTACTGATGATTGCAAATAACATGATGACTGAAACTTCATTTTCATGCCCTTGATTTCCTTTTCCCAAGTGAACTGTGAATAACCTGGGACTTGAGGAGTTCCTTAATAACACCAGGGGAGGTCTTGGTTAATAACTCGAAACCTTGAGACTCTATGGCCTCGTCTAGATTGGTTGGTTCTCGAAGGAACGCCAAGCATGCCTCCTTAAGCTCAGAACAGTTGTGCTGATCCGCCAATGCCAAGATGGTCGCGACGGAACTCGTGTCGATACCGCTGCTTAACTTATCTTCACAAATCAGCTTCAGCCTGACCAAGCCGTATCTGTCTGCCGCAACAAGCAGATGTTGAGTCATGGCATACTCTTCTTGTTGGTCCATATCAGGCAGTGCATCCGTGTACATGAAAGTAAGAAGAGCTTTGAAGACTTGTGCCTCCATGTCATCTATACGTATGGGACCTGTTGCTGTGCTCTCCTTCATCGGGCTAAGGAACTCAGCTCGGAAGACTGGAGACCGCGCAGCAAGCACCGACCGGTGCGCCGGGAATGTCTCCCCGCCGACTAGGAATTCGACGTCGATGATTGCCTTGCTCAAGAGGAGATCCCCGAAGTCCCGATGCATGTCAGACGGTGGCACCACGATGGGTGTATTCTCCAGCGCGCGGCACTGGCTCATTATAGTAACACCAACATTGACAGTGAATGAATCGTCTTTGAGATATTCTGATTTCTCCAACTCAACCCTTTTGATAAACCTGTTAAATCCCCAAGCTTTAGGATGCGCGGAGAAGTCTCTTGTCTCGGCAGAACAGGTTGTATATGACGGCACTGGCTCCCCATCTTGGTCGAGTAGACTGAACTTAAATCCTGCCTTCACGGTCTCACCTTCAGCAAGGGTACCATCAAGTTTGAGAAAGAAGGATATGTAATCAATGTTCTTGGAGTCTTCCCCGTTGGGATAGTAGCGCACATGCCATGTGCGGCCTCCCACCCGGAACGGGCAAGAGTCGATCCACTTGCCATTAGGGACATCCTTGGTGTGCGAGTAGCCGACGATCTTGAGTGTGTGGTAGCCGCATACGGTGCCAGCGACGATGGACGAGGCGGAGACGCTCGAGGAGGTCGGCATGGTAGAGGATCGGTCCGGTGGCTCCAGTATCACGGCCGGGTCTCTTATTTTATGTCAGGAACGCCGAGGGTTTTGTATGGTGTCTCGGACTATCGACGAAGGAAATATTTTACTACACGGCCGGCTAAATCAACTGGATTCCGTTGCGGACAAAGTTTGGATTGGCGATTGTGATGGATTCTGCATGATACCAGAAGCATCCGATCTAAACAAATCGATAATGGAGTATCTGATATCCGTCGTTCTAAAGCAAGGGAAAGGAAAAGAGAATCCAAAACGAATACAGTACCTACCAGGTCTCAGTCTCCGGATCGTTAGCGTACAATCTGCGTCCCGGCAGAAGTATAAAAACGAATCGAGTCGATCAGTGTTTGTACGTCCTACGTCGTGCTCCACGCCCAGCCCAGCTGCAGCCCGATCGATCGGCTGCCTTCAATCGATATTTAATTCGGAAAAATTAATTTCAGATACAAGACAGAAAAAAAAGAGCTTTCGGGTTACACAATTTGAAAAGGAAAATAATGAGGCCACCGCCTGTACTGAAAGTACTTGAGGCCAAACTTCACAACCTTCATAAGATCAGCAGACACTAGCCCACTACTGTGTCACAATATCATCACTAAAAACTGGAGCCATTAAAAAATTGTAAGAAGGAAGAAGGCCAACATTTCTTCACAGGATCCCAATCCAACATTTCAACAAGTACATGTCTATCTGCAACTAGCAAATAAACACTTCCCTGCAGTGAAAAGAGGATGCATGAATTCAGGAAAAGGCGCAAGGCCTGCAACAATTGTTACAGAGCAAAATATAAATCAACAAGTTGACAGTCTAATAAGTTCTGAACTAACTCTTTACTAATTAGCACATAAGGTCCATGCTTTGCAAATAGCTTGTCAAACCCTTAACAATTCTCTACCAAGGATACGATGACCAAATAAAAAAAGAGGAATGGACATCGCAACCTTGCGACAACCAAAGTACAGATAATTCAGGCGAAGGAGCGCCGGACATGGAGGCCAACACCGAATGGGATGAGGGAGTGGGGGTTTAGGCGGTGAGTAGAATGGGGTGGGGAGTTAAGGGGAAACATCCCGTGCGACCTACGCAATCAAACTACACATTTTCTTCACCCTGGGTGCAAAAATGGGCTTGCAAGCAGGCCCTAGAGCTTTGCCCTCACCAAGAACGAAATTCACTAAATCGGCACGATGAGTGGAAGCTCCATTGAACAATGGTTACTTTGTTTCCATCACTACTGGTATCAATTTTTTCTGTTTCAAAATTAAATAAAAAAAATAACGGGCGTCAATGGTCATCGGTGGTTCCAAGTTTAAGGTATGTTTGTAACAATTTGAGTATTCAAACTAAAATATGTTCAGTGCGATGTGAGCACTTCGATAACTAGGACCTATGATTATGACACACTCATCTAAAATCTGACAGGCAGAGGCCATCTAAGATGAATTTGTAAGAAAGTGCTATTGATATCTAGGCATGCAAACATCTGAACATTTTAAATTTTGGACCTAGTGTTGTTCTATCAATGAATCTGGGGGCTGTTTGAGCTCCTTGATCCGAAAACAAAAGTTCAAATACAAGACAGAAAAATAAACTTGGGGTTACTTACATTGGATAGAATTCAGGGTCTTCAGGTTATTTCGGGAAAGATGCTTGCAAATAAAATGATGGCTGAAACTTCAGTTCATGCCCTCGATTTCCATTTCCCAAGTAAACAAGGAATAACCAGGTACGTGAGGAAATCCATTAGAACAGGAGGGCAGATCTTGGCTAATAACTCAAAACCTTTAGAGTCCATGGCCTGCTCGTCCAGATTGGCCGGCGAGCCGAGGAACTCCAAGCATGCCGCCTTAAGAACACGACAGTTGTACTGATCCGCCAATGCAAAGATGGTCGCCACAGAACTCGTGTCAATACTACTTCTCAACTTATCTTCACAAATCAGCTTCAGCCTGTCCAAGCCGTACCTGTCAGCTGCAACGAGCAGATGCTGAGCCATTGCATATTCGTCTCGTTGATGCATATCAGGCAGCGCATCTGTGTACATGAAAGTGAGCATAGCCTTGAACACTTCTGCCTCCATGTCATCAATTCGTATGGCCGCTCTCGTGGTCCCCTCCTTCATCGGCCCAAATAGCTCTTCTCTGAAGACCGGAGACCGCGCCGCAAGCACCGTCCGGTGCGCCGAGAATGTCTCCCCGCTGACTCGGAATTCAACATCGACGCCTGCTTTGCTCGACAGGAGATCCCCAAGGTGCCAGTGCAAGTCAGATGGTGGCACCAAAATGGATGATGTATCCAGCGCGTGGAAGTTGCTCATGTTAGTAACATCGACCTTGACAGTGAAGGAATCGTCCTTGAGATGCTCTGATTTCTCCATTGCCTCCCTCTTGATAAACTTTGTAAATCCACGAGAATGGTTACCTAACGCGAAGTCTGTGATGTTGGTAGTCTTGGTATAGTCCGGCACCGGCTTCCCATGTTGGTCGAGTAAGCTGAATGTAACTTGTGCCTTCACGGCCTCAGCTTCGGCAATGGCATCATCAAGTTTGAGATAGAAGGATATGTAATTAGTGCTATTGGAGTCGCCACCGTTGGGATAGTAACGAACATGCCATGTGCGGCCTCCGGCCACGAACGGGCAAGAATCGATCCACTTGGCATTAGGGACCTTCTTGGTGCGCGAGTAGCCGACGATCTTGAGCAAGTGGTAGCCACTCACGGCGCCAGCGACGATGGAGGAGGCGGATCCGGAGGGGAGGCCTTGGCCGGCGATAGGAAGGGAGGTCGTCATGGTGTACTGCGTGAACGGCTGGGAGGAGGGAGGAAGGGGCGGCGGCGGCGAGGGTTTGGCGTTTGTGAGGTGTAACTGGACTCTTCTGTTGGCGTGAATGGGCCGATACAGAGAAGACGGGTACATGCTGGGCCACGGCGGAGAAATGAACTGTACTCTGCTGCAGGTTACGAATTTCACACGCGGTCTGACGGTAAGATAACTTCGATTTTTTTTTTTTGAGAAATTACGGCTCTTTATTGATCAAGAAACGTCATTACAAACTGACTGCCGGATACAATCCGGAACAGAGTCTCTAAAGATAACACAAACATAATGCTCCGCAGAGCGAGCTAAAGTATGAGCCGAGACATTAAACTGAAGATACACGTGATTGAAAGACACCGAAGAGAAGCCAGAAGCAAGCGCTCTGATGTCCTGGATCATGACCCCAACCATGCTACGATCAACCTCACAAGAGTTGACTCGTTGCACTAACGAAAGGCAATTAGAAGCGATCACCAACTTGTCGAAACCTTCATCTCCGGCAAGGGCAAGAGCGCGGCGGAGAGCTAACGCTTCAGCAATCTCCGGCGTCGTAACCTCCTGGATTAGTTCGCTGCAAGCAACCGAACATTCCCCTCTGTGGTTCCGGATTACGACGCCAATACCCATCCGTCGTGAAGGAGAGAAAAGAGCTGCATCGACATTAATATGAACCGTACCTTCAGGCGGCGGAGACCAACGGGGCACCGACTTGTCAGTCTCACGACTAGTAGAAGGAGCAGGTTTGAAAAGATGCAGCTTAATCATCTCGACATACGCTTTGCACTGTTCAGCTACACTGTGGGGATGTCTCATTGGATCACCGTTTTTAATACCATTCCGAGCCAGCCACAGATGCCAAAAGGTCACCACCACAACCATCCGTTCAGTGTCAGACTGCCAAGGTATCGAAAACCCAAGACTTGGGGTCAGTAAACAATTTCCGATGCAGGTGAATACCGTATGCAGGTTTGATCTCCCTCCATTCTTCTTGGGCAAACTGACAGAAAAGTAAAGTGTGGGCTACAGTCTCCTCCCGATTGCAGTAAACAGACAACGGCGACGCTGGAATGTGGCATCGCGTGAGTTGCACCCCGGACGGCAGACAGTCATGAGCGAACCTCCAGAAGTTAATCTTCATTTTCCCTGGAGCCTTGATCGCCCAAAGTTTTCTCCACAGCAGGCTCGTATCCTGCACTGCTGAACTGACACCACCACCCTTCTTGCTCCGTTGAGTATAAAACTTCTCGGTTCTAGCAAGATTGTATCCAGAGCGGACCGTGTAATCACCGAATTTAGTGTAGGGCCAGGAAATAAAATCCTCCCCTATACGCCTGCTGATAGGAATTTGAAGAACCTGCTCGGCTACACTTCCTTCAAAAACGGAACGGACAACGTCCACATCCCATGCACTGCCATCCTCATTGAGCAAGAAGGAGACAGTAGCGCCGTCAGGGATTGGCGTCATGAGGCATAGTTCTGCAGGTCTAAAGTTAGGAATCCAATTATCAACAAGCACTCTAATTTTCTGGCCGTCACCGACACTCCAACGAACCCCATCCTTTACAAGTTTCATACCGAAACAGATGCTCCTCCAAGTATACGAAGAGGATCGAGGTTGAGGGGCTTCCCGCAGTTAGGAAAATACCTACCCTTCAACACTCTAGCACATAGAGAGGACGGATCCATGAGTAACCTCTAGCATTGGCGTCCAAGCATCGCTTGATTAAAGAGGACAAGGTCTCTCAACCCGAGCCCTCCCAAATCCTTTGGAGTTGATAACCATTCCCAACTGCGCCAATGCATTTTCTTCTTGCCATCCTTGTATCCCCACCAATAATCAGCAATTGCTTTCCGAAGTGACTCGCACGTGGATACAGATATTTGAAAACAGCTCATAATTTATGTGGGTATAGCTTGAATCACCGCTTTGAGCAAAGTTTCTTTAGCCGCTCGCGACATAGGTCGGTCAGACCACCCATTCATGTGTTTCCAGGCCCGGCCTATAATTGACTTGAAAGAATCAGCCGGTGATCGACCAATACCCGTGGGCATTCCCAAGTATGTTTCCTAGAGTGCTTTGTTTGCCACTCCCAGGCAACTCATAACCTCCGTCTTCACACGGCCATCACAATGAAGGCCGAAGAAAATCGATGATTTCTCCAAGTTGACCTTCTGACCTGAACCTTGACACAAGCGTATCCTTTAGAGCCCCTACACTCCTCGAGTCACTCCGGGCAAAGAAGATGTTGTCGTCTGCGAATAAGAGATGGGAAATAGGCGGGCGGCCGTTGCGAACTCCTTTGTAGCACCTCCATAGACTCTTTTTGAAATAGCAGACTTGACAAACCCTCCGTACAGAGCAAAAACAGATAGGGACTTATCGGGTCTCCTTGGCGAATCCCTCTAGAGGGAACAACTGGCGAAGTGAGTTCTCCGTTTATGCGCACTGCGTATCGGACATGAGTGACACACCTCATCACCGCAGCAATTCAAACCGGAGAGAAACCCAACTTGCAGAGACAGCCATGCAGATAGTCCCATTCTACACGGTCGTAGGCCTTCATCATATCGATCTTGAGCGCAAAAAAAAATGTCTCTTTGCTTGCTGTTTGCGGATCGTGTGAAGGCATTCATAAGCAATCAAGGCATTGTCCGTAATTAACCTTCCTGGGACGAAAGCGCTCTGGTGCTCAGAAATCACAACAGGAAGTATCACTTTCAAACGGTTAGCCAACACCTTCGACGCTATCTTGTACAACACGTTACAAAGACTGATGGGTCTAAAGTTTTGGAGATGCTCCTGATTCGTTACCTTAGGAATGAGGACAATAACCGAATCACAGAAGCCCTCTGGAATCTCTTCACCCAAAAGAAAACCACGGACTGCAGAACATATATCTGTTTTCAGAAACTCCCAATGTGTTTGATAAAAGAGAGCGGGAAATCCATCAGGGCTCGGGGCCTTGGTCGGTCCCATCTGAAACAAGGCAGTTTTGATCTCTGCATCCGAGTATGGTTTGATCAAGGACTCGTTCATTTCACTTGTCACCTTGGACTGAATAGCATCCAGTACCACCTCCGAATCACATGGTTCAGAGGTAAAGATATTACCATAGAAGGTTGCAGTCATGTCCTTGATCTCGCTGAGCTCCTCGCACCTTGATCCATCTTCCTTTACAAGGGCCCGAATCCGGTTAGTGCGACGGCGAGAAGAAGCACGAGCGTGAAAGAAAGCGGTATTCCGATCGTCCTCCTTAAGCCATTCCACCCGTGATCATTGGCGTGCCATGATCTCTTCACGCTCAAAGAGTTCACAGAGTCTGCGCTCTACCCTCTGTGCATTGGCCAAGACATCAGAGTTCCATGGGGCCAAACGAATAGCTTTAAGCTGGCGTTCCAGCTTCCGAATCTCCTTGCGAACCTGACCGAAGCTATTGATGCTACACTCCTGAAGAGAGGAAGCAACAGAATTGGAGACTGTCCCAGGTAGATTGCAGAGAATGAGGCCCATTACTCGTATCGGCCCAAGTACGCTCCAGAAAATCACGGTAATCTGGCACGCGAAGCCAGGCACCTTCAAATTTGAACCCCGATTGCACAACTCTTGTTTCTGGGGCAACACCAAATTTCTGAAGCCGAACGAGAACGACAAAATGATCCGACGTGGTAGTGATAATGTTTTCCACCACACAATCATCAAAAACAGCAGTGAAATCACCATTCGCTACTGCTCTGTCGAGACGAACCCTGACCAATGCATCCCCATGTTGCCTGTTAGACCAGGTAAACATAGGCCCGGTGTATCCTAAGTCAACAAGGCCACAATCATCTAGGCACTCCTTGAATTGGTTCATCTGTGTGTCTGATCTGTCCCGAGGACCCACGTGCTCATGCTGAAAGAGAACCTCATTAAAATCTCCGCACACAATCCATGGTCCATTAACTTGGCTACGCAACCTTCGCATAAGACTCCAGAACTCATGTCGCTTATCTCTACATGGTTCTCCATAGAAGAAAGAGGCACGCCACGGAGTACATGTGTCCGACGAAACCACTACATCAATGCAGTGGGCATTTTGGCCCTGGAGAGAGACATCAAAAGGTTGCATCCAAAAGAGTGCGAGGCCACCTGTTAAACCCAGATTTTGGCTAAATCAGGAGATGGGCCGTAGGTGAGATGGGCTTGAAGGTTAAACGCGTGGAGGATCTCTGAAGCGGCCTGACACGAAGAAGTTGGGCTAAATTGCCCATGTATCTGTATTATAGTAGATCGCACCTTAATTTAGAAGTTAGAGTTTTACCCGTGCACGGTTAGGTGCACGCCTGAATTAGAAAGTCCCCTGGACTATAAATATGTATCTAGGGTTTATGGAATAAACAACAACCAACGTTCAACACAATCAATCTCGGCGCATCGCCAACTCCTTCGTCTCGAGGGTTTCTTCCGGTAAGCACCATGCTTGCCTAGATCGCATCTTGCGATCTAGGCAGCACTAAGCTTATTACGTTGTTCATGCGTTGCTCGTGCTCGAAGCCTTTTTGATGGCGAGCAACGTAGTTATCTTAGATGTGTTAGGGTTAGCATTGTTCTTTGTATCATATGCTATCGTAGTGCAACCCTTATACATCTAGCCGCCCTTACACCTATCTTAGGTGTAGGGGCGGCACCCCGCTTGATCATTGTTTAGTAGATCCGATCCGTTACGGTTGCTCCTTGTTCTTCAAGGATTAGTTTAATATCCGCAATAGTTAGGCCTTACAAAGGGTTGGAGGATCCAGCGGCGTGTAGGGTGCGGTTTGCTAGCCCGAGACAGGATGTTCCGGGGATCAACCTCGTGTTGGTTTTTAGGCTCCGTCTAGGATCGGCTTACGATCACCGTACGCGAGCGCGAGGCCCAATCGTGAGTAGGATGATCCGATTATGCGGTGAAAACCCTAAATCGTCGTAGATCGCTTTAGCTTTATCTTGATCAAGCAGGACCACCATATATTCGTACACCTCGTACGAATCATGGGTGGATCGGCTCTTTGAGCCGATTCACGAGACAACTCGAGAGCCGATCGAGGCTCGTATTTAATGTTTACGTGTATGCCATGCGAGGAACTAAGCGAGGCATCATCCAACACCTTCCCGACCGGGTATAGGTCAGGTGGCACGCCCTTGCGACGAGCATCGGACGTGTGACCGGGAGGCTTTGCGGGCCGTCGCTCCGAGGGACCAGGGCCGGCCCGCAGCCCTAGTTGTTCCCGGCTCTACGGTGTTGCCGATCGCCGCTCGCCGGTGGGTTTCGACCGCAACACATTCTCGGCACGCCCGGTGGGACCATCTTCGACATCCACCGCATCGCCATCTACATCCGAGATGGCGGAAAGCACTCCGGTCAAGTACGAGGATCCGGCCGACGAGCTCAAGAAGAAGCATGACGAGATCAAAGCGAGTCCTCGAAGCCGACCTCATCGGCTCTTTCCACGAACCCGCTCCCATGGCATCGGGTGGAAGGGGTTCTCGCCCGAAGGCGCGCTCGATGGAGTGGACCTGTCCGCCCCGTCGAGAAGAACGCACCGGGTCGGCTGCGTCGGGAGATCAACTTCATGGTGGCTCATTCGCTGCACCGCCACTCGAGAGCCCGGTGAACACTTTCGAGCGTGTCGCTCTGCGCGTGATCCAGGAAATCATGAGCCACCAGTATTCTCCGTCGGGACCAGCTCTGGGGACTTACAAAGGAGAGATGCCACTCCAGTCCCGTCCGTCGCTGCCGTTCGCGTTGGCAGCACCAGAAGTGCCGAACTCATCGGCATACGTCGTCTACAAGATTGGTGGTGATCCTAGTGACTACCAATTCCTACCAGAGGCGCCCAAGGAGATCCCGCACGGATACACGTGCGCATACGTACCAGACTGCAGTAACTGGGCACTCTCGACCCAGGCTGCAACAGCAGGGGCCTCTGGAACAGCAGGCGGAACGTCGGGAGCAGACCTTGAGAAGCAAACGTGGTTAGCTAAGTACGCCACTCCGACAAACCTCCAGAGCCCAGCTCCTGCAGTTGGCTCAGAACTGGAAAAGCAAGCATGGCTGGTTAAGTATGCCACCCCGGCGAATCTTCAGGTTTCGACACCTTCAGCCATCAACGCGGATCAGATTTGTACAATTCTGAAAGATCAGTTCGGCATGATGCCGAAAAGGAAGACGTTCGGCTATACCAAGCCGTACCCCAACGAGTACGAATTGATCCCGCTGCCACCCAAATATCGGCTCCCGGACTTCACAAAGTTTAGTCGATCAGATGGTTCCAGCTCCATCGAGCATGTGAGCCGATATTTGGCACAGCTGGGCACGATCTCAGCATCAGACGAGCTGCGTGTGAGGTTCTTCGCACAGTCCCTCACAGGATCGGCTTTCGGGTGGTACACATCGCTGCCACCGAACTCAATCCGGACTTGGAAGCAGTTGGAAGAGCAGTTCCACATACAGTATCACTCAGAAGCTTCCGAGGCTGGTATTGCCGATTTAGCACAAGTACGACAGAAGCGCGGGGAAACAGTGTCAGAATACATCCAGCGCTTCAGGACCATTAGGAACCGATGCTATTCGGTTCACGTAAGTGAAAAAGAAGCAGTCGAGTTGGCGGTGGTGGGTCTCTCATCATCGATCAAGGACGTGGCCTCCCAAGCGGACTACCCTTCATTGGCGCACATGGTGCGAAGGCTGTCGGCATATGAACAGCGCCACCCGGATGTTTACCGGGACAAATTCAAGCGTGCGGTGGTCCTGGTTGAGACGAACGAGGATGAAGGTGCTGCGGGAGATCGAGAGGTAGCGGTGGCCGAATGGACTCGGGCGACGGGCCCCGTGTCCCGCAAATGGGTTAAGCCACAAGGCCCTCCAAAGGGTTCGACTTCGACGTGACCAAAGCCGAGCAGATTTTCGATCTCTTACTCACGGAGAAGCATATAAAGGTACCCGAAGGCCACAAGATCCCTACGGTGCAGGAGCTGAATGGAAAGCCATACTGCAAGTGGCATAACACGTTCACCCACACCACTAACGACTGCAGGGTGTGGCGTCGGCGAATCCAAATGGCGATAGAAAAAGGGCGGCTAATTTTCAACCAGTACGCCATGAAGGTCGACACACACCCCTTCCCCGCCATTAACATGGTGGAGTATACTTACCATGGAGGGTGCCAGCCCAGATTTCTCGTGCAATATCAACATGGTGGGACCTCGGGCACCACTGCGGTAAGGACGGAGATGAGGGCAGGCTGCTCTCATAGCAAAGACACGAGAGGAAGCCGCTCCACGCGATCGGCTCCGCCACGACGGCAAGCGCTACGTCACGAGAGGGAGAAGTGAAGAACATAAGATATCGGCGACCTCTCTCCGATCACCTCCTCAACAAGTATGTGGGTCAATACGACCAACGCCGGCGATACAACGACGATGATGAAGAAGATCGTCTGGCTAGGGACGACAGGAGACGTCGTCGGCGTGATCACGACGAGGAGCGATATGAGCGCCACGCCAAGGAAAAGTCGAGGGAGCAAGACGACGTGGATAGGTACTGGGACTGCCCCTTCTTCAGACACTGCTGGGATTCAGGAATGAGCCGATTGCCAACAATCGGCAATTGCCCAGAATGTAAACAAAGGAAGAAGGATGCAGCTAACGTGTCTGTGTTCAAACGTCTGGGGCCTCTCCCGCCTCGGAACAAGCATGCTGAGTCCGCTGGGGGGGAAGATCTCGAGGAATTAGAGGACGATGATGAAGAAGACAAGTATCATCGGCCAAGGTGGTGCCCTGATGGGCTCAGCCGTTCCCAGAAGCGAAGGGTTCAGCGTCTGCGTGGGTTGGAAGAAGCTGAAAGGTTATACCTGCACACGTTGAGGAAGGCACGGCCTGATCTGGCCGCCAAAATTCAGCGAACCCTGGACGAAGAGGGTCGACCACAAAAAATGGAGTGGCGCCCCAAGCAAAGGAAAGCCGATGATGAAACATCGGCTGGCACAAACATGGTGCTCATCCTCCCAACGGAGTTTACTGCTCGAGGATTAAACGATGCACTCAAGGTGGACGACGGCGAGCGCATCGACATGACGAGAGGATGAAGTTAGGCTGGTCGTATCCACCGGCCTAACCATGTAGGCTGGAGCAAATCAATGAGCAAACGTGGCGAGGCTGATCCTTGTGATCGGCCCCAAAAATTTATGGAGGGACATTACAAAACCTTCATCGAACAAGCAACGTGGAGGCCGATTCCAGCAATCGGCCAAAATTATCCTCACCATCCATTCTGCACTGGGTTCAACATTTGATCCAACAGAGCCGATACCATCAAATCCCTTGAAAGAATCGGCTCGGGGGGCACCCAGGTGGATAAAACACGAGGATATGCAGTAGAAGCGTCTTACAAATGCCCAGCAGCCTAAGATATCAATGGGGGCCGATACATAAATCGGCCGTAAAAAATTCAAAATTTTTTAAGCACAGCCGATGCGCGGACATCGACTTAAGGATAGAAAGCCGATGCATGGCCATCGACTCAAAGGGGTACAACATAAGCTGATGCATTGAGCAGGAAGTGGGCCACGAAGGGAGACTCTACTGGAAGAACTCCTCAATGGAATGGTTTGGTGGCTCAGATCCTCTCTTCAAGAACCTCCAAATTCTTTTTGCAAGTATTCGAGTCCGCAATATCAGCTGGGGCAAGTTTGAGGGACCATGACCCTGACCAATGCCAAGAGCAGCATGGACGTGCAGATCAGGTTAAGGATGGGTTGCATCAAATCCGCCAAAGGAAAGGAACCGATCTGACCAGCAAGGTGCAAGAAGTGGACTGAGGAAACTCGGGGGGCAGCTCACCCTGAAGGTTCTCTGCTCTGGGGAGCCGATTTTGTTGAAATCGGCTGGCTCTGCATCATGACTTGGAAACCGATGGTGACACGCTTGGGTGGCCCGCTGCTGTTCTCGCCTTGATGGAGGCTCGGGGGCAACTGACTGCGTAGATATTCTGTTCTTAAGAAGCCGATTGAGATTTCATCGGATGGCCTTCCATCATAACCCTTTTCAAGGGGATTGGGCAGGTTTGAAGAGTATCACTGAATATCTGAATGTCCAGAGGTATCGGCTTTAGCATCAAGCCGTTTCGGTAGCGGTTCTGGGGCTCTCTTTAAAGGCGTTGGTCTGCCTCGTTGTCCACCAGAGCTCAAAGTCATCGGTCGAAAAAAGTGAAAGATAGACCGTGAAGGATTGGTATGTTAACATCAGCTTTTGAGCATTGATCAAGTTCACGATCACCCCGACGTCAAGGAGATGAAGAATGGATCATGAGAGACCGATGCATTGTCATCGGCTCATTGAGCATTGGCTAAGTGACGATTGGCGGGATCAGTATGAAGGGAAATCGGCTAAATTAGCATAAAGGAAATCGGCAAAATCAAATTGGGGAATTTCTTCATTGATAAACGAGATTTCTTACATAGAAGAGTTGATTGCTTCAAAAGGGAGTACTAAGGGGATACATTGCCCCGCCTACTACTACTGATCCTATGCTAAGGGTCCTATCTACGGGTCGTCACTGCCCTCGTCGTCACCCTCGTCGCCGCTGTCGGCGCTGCTCCCGGCGGGCTCGTCGTCGCTGCTGTAGCGGCCGCCGGCAGGACCTTCGTTGTCCTCATCCTCCTCCTCGTCGTCGTCGTCGTCGTCGCTGTCGTAGTCACTGAGATTCCCCGGCCAGGGGCAGTGGCGCTTGGCCGGCGGCTCGTCGGAGGGGCTGTCGTCGTCGTCCTCCTCCTCCTCCTCCTCGTTCACCTCCTTGGAGGAGGTGAAGTCATCCCAGGAGAAGCGATCATCATCGCTCTCCTCCTCCGATTCCCCGTCGGCGAGGAAGCGGAGGTCGCTCTCCCCGTCCGTCGAGGACTTGTCGTCCTCGGACCAGATGGAGAAGTCATGGCCGGGCTCCTCCCCGGCCTCTATGGCGCGGCGGGTGTTGGCCGCATGGACCTCTCGTGGGTCCCGTTCGGCATCGGCTCGTGGGAGGAAGAGGACTCGAGGGAAAGTCCCGATGAGGCGGAGGAAGAAGAAGACATGGTGCGCAGAAGGGCTTTTGGAGTGCTAATGCGGAAAGGATGAGGAAGAGAACTGTTCGGTGCGGTTAAATAAAAGAAGTGGGGATTTAACGTTCGAACAGTTTTCGAGGAGGTGGTGCCAAAAAACTGTCAAATCGTGCAGAGAAGTTGGGAAGGCAAGTTGTCATGATGAAAAAATACTGCGACGGTTCTGCTCTGCCACGACATGACCCCTCGAAGAAAAAACGAGTGGTTTTGAAATTATCATTACCAAAACCGGGGGGCATGTGTTATCACCAGATTTTGGCTAAATCGGGAGATGGGCCGTAGGTGAGATGGGCTTGAAGGTTAAACGCGTGGAGGATCTCTCGAAGCGGCCCGACACGAAGAAGTTGGGCTAAATTGCCCATGTATCCGTATTATAGTAGATCGCACCTTAATTTAGAAGTTAGAGTTTTACCCGTGCACGGTTAGGTGCACGCTGAATTAGAAAGTCCCCTGGACTATCAATATGTATCTAGGGTTTATGGAATAAACAACAACCAACGTTCAACACAATCAATCTCGGCGCATCGCCAACTCCTTCGTCTCGAGGGTTTCTTCCGGTAAGCACCATGCTGCCTAGATCGCATCTTGCGATCTAGGCAGCACAAGCTTATTACGTTGTTCATGCGTTGCTCGTCGTTGAAGCCTTTTTGATGGCGAGCAACGTAGTTATCTTAGATGTGTTAGGGTTAGCATTGTTCTTCGTATCATATGCTCGTCGTAGTGCAACCCTTATACATCTAGCCGCCCTTACACCTATCTTAGGTGTAGGGGCGGCACCCCGCTTGATCATTGTTTAGTAGATCCGATCCGTTACGATTGCTCCTTGTTCTTCAAGGATTAGTTTAATATCCGCAATAGTTAGGCCTTACAAAGGGTTGGAGGATCCAGCGGCGTGTAGGGTGCAGTTTGCTAGCCCTAGACAGGATGTTCGGGGATCAACCTCGTGTTGGTTTTTAGGCTCTGTCTAGGATCGGCTTACGATCACCGTACGCGAGCGCGAGGCCCAATCGTGAGTAGGATGATCCGATTATGCGGTGAAAACCCTAAATCGTCGTAGATCGCTTTAGCTTTATCTTGATCAAGCGGGACCACCATATATTCGTACACCTCGTACGAATCATGGGTGGATCGGCTCTTTGAGCCGATTCACGGGACAACTCGAGAGCCGATCGAGGCTCGTATTTAATGTTTACGTGTATGCCATGCGGGAACTAAGCGAGGCATCATCCAACACCTTCCCGACCGGGTATAGGTCAGGTGGCACGCCCTTGCGACGAGCATCGGACGTGTGACCAGGAGGCTTTGCGGGCCGTCGCTCTGAGGGACTGGGGCCAGCCGCAGCCCTAGTTGTTCCCGGCTCTACGGTGTTGCCAGTCGCTGCCCGCCGGTGGGTTTCTGACCGCAACACCACCACTAAGGCCCTAACAACTGACAGTGAGACTGCCAGTATATCCAAGACTCCACATGAAATTACGGACTCGCTTATCCTTCATCTTTGTCTCAGACAAGAAGAGGAAGGAGGGTCTATACTTTGAGACCAGCCAACGTAACTCACCAACTGTCTCATCTGACCCAAGTCCGCGACAGTTCCAGCATAAGAGAATCATTGTGAGTGGCGGGGCTGGTTCACAGCCTCCGCCAGATCCGCCGATCGCAAGTTGTTCTTCTTCTGCTTCTTGTTTGAGTCATCCGAGGTCTCATCCAATACCCTGTTCGCCATGGCATATGCGGTAGGGTTTGGGTGAACCCCTCCCGCTACGACCATTGCCCCGGCCACATCTGCTACTGGAATGGCCGGACTAGCTTTGGGTTGGTACACTTGTTTGGTCTGCTTCCTCTTCTTCCCAGAAATACGCCCATGATCTGCAGCAGACACCGGGGTCTTCCCAGCAGCCGTTGCTCGACGCCCACGTGGGGCTTTCTTGATCGGCGAGGTAACTTCGCCCGATCCATCAGGTTTCCACGGCTGACCTCCTGTTGGTGTGGAGCCCTGTGAGCCAGACCCCATCTCCGTGCCTTTCCTAGAGAATTTGCTAGCATGTGATTGTTCAGAAGAGGCCGACGCATTTTTCTTCTTCTCAGGAACGCATAGTCTGTCACCACTATATGGCAGTTTCCCCTCTGCGTCTCTTTCCGCTGGTGTAGGAAGATACGTCCAATTTGCATCACTATTTTATATCATAATTTGCTGTTATTCATTGATATATTTCATATTTGGATATAATACTTATGTTATTTCATCTATTTTGCATGTTTCATGATTATTGGAGGATCGCGCACTGGAGCCAGGATTCTGCTGGAAAAAGCATCGTCAGAACGCAATATTTCGGAAGATCAACAATTGACGGGAATTACACGAAAACTCTTATTTTTCCAAATGACGAAGGGAGCAAGAAGGGGGAGCTGAGGAGGGCCGCCATGGGCCCCCCTCACAAGCCGGCGCGGGCCCTGCCCTGGCCGCGCCGCCCTGTGAGGAGGGGGCCCACAGCCCCCTCTCGCCTCCTTTTCTTCGCGTACTCCTTCGTCCCGAAAACCTAAGCCGAGAGGGGTACGTCGCGAAGAGTCACGGCCGCCTCGCGGGGCGGAGAACACCAGAGAGAAAAGAGCTCTCCGGCGGGCAGGAATCCGTCGGGGAAATTCCCTCCCGGAGGGGGAAATCGACGCCATCGTCACCGTCATCGAGCTGGACATCATCTCCATCACCATCACCATCATCTTCATCATCATCACCGCCGTCTCCACCGCTGCACCTCGTCACCGCTGTAGCAATTTGGGTTTGATCTTGATTGTTTGATAGGGGAAACTCTCCCGGTGTTGATTTCTACTTGTTATTGATGCTATTGAGTGAAACCGTTGAACCAAGGTTTATGTTCAGATTGTTATTCATTATCATATCACCTCTGATCATGTTCCATATGATGTCTCGTGGGTAGTTCGTTTAGTTCTTGAGGACATGGGTGAAGTCTAAATGTTAGTAGTGAAGTATGGTTGAGTAGTATTCAATGTTATGATATTTAAGTTGTGGTGTTATTCTTCTAGTGGTGTCGTGTGAACGTCGACTACACGACACTTCACCTTTATGGGCCTAGGGGAATGCATCTTGTACTCTTTGCCAATTGCGGGGTTGCCGGAGTGACGAAACCCGAGCCCCCGTTGGTATATCGATGCGAGGAGGGATCGCGGGATCTCAGAGTTTAAGGCTGTGGTTAGATTTATCTTAATTACTTTCTTGTAGTTGCGGATGCTTGCAAGGGGTATAATCACAAGTTTGTATTAGTCCTAGGAAGGGCGGTACATTAGCATAGGTTCACCCACACAACACTTATCAAAACAATGAAGATTAATTAGCCGTATGTAGCGAAAGCACTAGACTAAAATCCCGTGTGTCCTCGAGAACGTTTGGTCATTATAAGTAAACAAACCGGCTTGTCCTTTGTGCTAAAAAGGATTGGGCCACTCGCTGCAATTGTTACTCTCGCACTTTACTTACTCGTACTTTATTCATCTGTTACATCAAAACCCCCCGAATACTTGTCTGTGAGCATTTACGGTGAATCCTTCATCGAAACTGCTTGTCAACACCTTCTCGCTCCTCGTTGGGATCGACATTCTTACTTATCGAAGATACTACGATACACCCCCTATACTTGTGGGTCATCAAGACTATTTTCCGGCGCCGTTGCCGGGGAGTGAAGCGCTATTGGTAAGTGGAATTGGTAAGGGAAATTTCTACTGTTTGTACTTGATTTTATTTCTGCCTGTTGCTATAACTCATTATGGAGAGATCTTCTCTTGAGTGTTTATTTGGGAGATCCACTACTACTGCAAAGGTAGTGGATGAGGCGCCAGGTAAGGAAGAATTACCATACAAAATACCTATGAAAATTATTGAACGTGTAGTGGGTAACCGTTATACGGGGGATGGAGCTGTCCACCACCGGAGATCATTTATTGTTCTTACATGAATTATGCGGTTTATTCAAGTGTGCAGGTATTGCTATGGATGAAGTGAGGAAGAAATTATTCTCTGTATCGCTGTCTGGTAAAGCGGCGCATTGGTATAAATTACTGGATAATGGGGATTCTCTTGAATGGAATGATATTGTGCCCCGGTTTTATTCTAAGTTCTATCCTCCAAGTGAGATTCACAAAGATCGGAATCGCATATATAATTTTTGGCCTCATGAAGGAGAAAGTATTGCCCAAGCGTGGGGGACATTGAAGTCTTTAATGCTCAAATGCCCCATTCATGAGCTTCCTGGTAATATTATTATTGATAATTTCTATGCAAGACTTTCTTTTCAAGACAAGACCTTGCTGGATACTTCTTGTTCTGGATCATTTACACGCAACAAGGAAGAGTTTAAAAGGGACCTTCTTAATCGGATCCAAGAAAATACTCGAAGGATGGGAGAACGACAAGGATAGAGAATCGGGTATAATTTATGATTATAAATGCATTGAAGCTTTTATGGATACTGATAAATTTCGTAATATGAGTGCTACTTATGGTCTTGATTCTCAAGTTGCTGCAAATCTTTATAAAGCTTTTGCTTCTCATTATGAATTGCCTAAGAAGAACTTTGATAAGTATCATGAACCGTATAAAGATAAAATTGATTCATCTATAAATAAATGTGTTGTAGTTGAAACTGTTGATCATGTTATTCCTGAAGCCTATATTGAAAAAACTCCTTTCCCTGCTAAAATGAAAGAGTACTCTGTTATAAATAGTGCGGTTCATAAAATTGAAAAGAAACCTATAGAACCTGAAGAACAAATAAAAGTTGAACCTGCTGTTGCAATTGTTAAAGATCTTGTGACTGAAAATGTGGAAGATGGTCATATTATTTTCCGTGAAGATGCTTCTAATATTGTTTCACATCCTAATAAGTCTAAGGAAGCTAGTGTTCCTATGCTATCTGTTAGAATTGGTGATCATTGTTATTATGGATTATGTGATATTGGTGCAAGTATTAGTGCTATTCCTTATGAGCTTTACACGGAGATTATGCACGAAATTGGTTCTTGTGAACTTGAAGATATTGATGTGGTTATTCGGCTGGCTAATAGAGAAACTATCTCTCCAATTGGTATTATTCAAGATGTTGAAGTTCTATGTGGTAAGATTAAATATCCTGCTAACTTTTTGGTACTTGGTTCTGCTGCTAGTAAATATTGTCCTATCATTTTTGGTAGACCTTTTCTAAATACATGTGGAGCTATTATAGATTGCAAGAAAGAGAAAATTTTGACTAAATTTGTTGGTGAATCTTATGAGTTTAACTTCTCTAAATTTACCAAAACTCCTTATAAAATTGATTCGCCTAATAGTGATTTTAAAGTTGAACAGTGTGCATCTATTGCTCTTGCTCCTAATAATCCTTTGCAGCAACATTTGGAGAATAGTGAGAGTGAAGTTTTTAGGGAAGAAAGAAATGAGCTTGATGAAATTTTCCTTCGTCAACCTATTCTTAAGCATGATTTACCTAGGTGGAAGATTTGGGTACAACACCACCACCAAAGGAAGATCCTGTCTTTGATTTAAAACCATTACCTGATAATCTTAAATATGCTCATATTGATGATAAGAAGATATATCCTGTTATTATTAGTTCTAAGCTTTCAGAGTTTGAAGAAGAAAGGTTATTGGAAATATCGAAGAAACACCGAGGTGCTATTGGCTATACTCTTGATGACTTGAAGGGGATTTCTCCCTCTATTTGCCAACACGCCATTAATATGGAAGATGATGCGAAGCTCGTTGTTGAATCTCAGCGTCGTCTAATTCCTAAAATGAAGGATGTGGTAAGAAATGAGGTATTAAGACTCCTTGAAGCTGGTATTATATATCCTATTGCTGATAGTAGATGGGTTAGTCCTGTGCATTGTGTTCCTAAGAAAGGAGGAATGACTGTTGTGCCTAATGATAATGATGAGCTCATACCTCAAAGAGTAGTTGTAGGTTATAGAATGTGCATTGATTATCGAAAAGTTAATAAGGTTACTAAGAGAGATCATTACCCTTTGCCTTTTATTGATCAAATGTTAGAAAGGTTATCTAAAAATACTCATTTTTGCTTTCTTGATGGTTATTACGGGTTTTCACAAATTGCTCGTTAAAACTAAAGATCAAGAGAAAACCACTTTCACTTGTCCCTATGGAACTTATGCTTATAGGCGTATGCCTTTTGGTTTATGTAATGCTCCTGCTACTTTTCAAAGATGCATGTCTGCTATTTTTCATGGTTTTTGCGAGAGTATTGTAGAGGTATTCATGGATGATTTTTCTGTCTATGGGAATTCTTTTGATAGTTGCTTGCGAAACCTTGATAAAGTTTTGCAGAGATGTGAAGAAACTAACCTTGTTCTTAATTGGGAGAAATGCCACTTTATGGTTAATGAAGGAATTGAGAGAGGTATTGAAGTTGATAGAGCTAAAGTTGAAGCCATTGAGAAGATGCCCTATCCTAGGGATGTTAAAGGTATTCGTAGTGTTCTTGGTCATGTTGGGTTTTATAGGAGATTTATTAAAGACTTCTCTAAGATTTCAAAGCCTCTTACTAATCTTCTTCAAAAAGATGTACCTTTTGCTTTTGATGATGATTGTAAGGAAGCTTTTGAGACTCTAAAGAAAGCCTTAACAACTGCCCCTATAGTTGAACCTCCTGATTGGAACTTACCATTTGAAATTATGTGTGATGCTAGTGATTTTGCTGTAGGCGCTGTTCTTGGACAACGAGTAGATAAAAAACTGAATGTTATTCATTATGCTAGTAAAACTCTTGATGCTGCTCAAAGAAATTATGCTACTACTGAAAAAGAATTGTTAGCTGTAGTCTTTGCTTGTGATAAATTTAGATCTTATATTGTTGATTCGAAAGTTACAATTCATACTGATCATGCTGCAATTAGATATCTTATGACAAAGAAAGATGCTAAGCCAAGGCTTATTAGATGGGTACTTCTTTTGCAAGAATTTGATTTACATATTGTAGATAGGAAAGGTGCTGATAATCCTGTTGTTGATAATTTGTCTAGATTGGAAAATATTGCTTATGATCTTGTTCCTGTTAATGATAGTTTTCCAAATGAACAATTGGCTTAATAAAGGTGAGCTCGCGAGGCAGGTCCTTGGTATGCTTGATTATGCTAACTTTATTGTTTCCAAGTACTTGCCTCCAACCATTTCAGCTCAGCAAAGGAGGAAATTCTTTTATGACTTGAGGCATTATTTTTGGGATGACCCACACTTATATAAAGAAGGAGTGGATGGTATTCTGCGAAAATGTGTTCCCGGATATGAACAACAAGAGATATTGAGTAAATGTCATGGTAGTGCTTATGGAGGACATCACGCCGGAGATAGAACCGCGTAAAAGGTTCTACAATCAGGTTTTTATTGGCCAACTCTCTTCAAAGATGCAAGGAAGTTTATTTTATCTTGTGATGAATGTCAAAGGGTTGGTAATATCTCCAGACGCAATGAAATGCCTATGAATTATACTCTTGTTATTGAACCGTTTGATTGTTGGGGATTTGACTTCATGGGACCTTTTCCCTCTTCGAAGGTAACACTCATATACTTGTTGCTTGTTGATTATGTTACTAAATGGGTGGAAGCCATACCTACAAAAAGTGCTGATGGTGAGACCTCTTTAAGAATGCTTTTAGACATTATTTTTCCTAGATTTGGAGTTCCTAGATATATTATGACAGATGGAGGTTCTCATTTTATTCATGGTGGTTTTAGAAAAACTCTTGCTAAATATGGTATTAATCATAGAATTGCTTACGCTTATCATCCTCAAACTAGTGGGCAAGTAGAATTATCAAATAGAGAAATTAAATCTATCTTGCAAAAGACTGTTAATAAAACTAGAAAGAATTGGGCTAGTAAATTGAAGGAAGCACTATGGGCTTATAGAGCTGCTTATAAAAACCCCATGGGAATGTCACCTTATAAAATGGTTTATGGGAAAGCTTGTCATTTACCTTTAGAACTAGAGCACAAAGCTTATTGGGCTGTTAGAGAATTAAACAAAGATCCTAAACTAGTCGGTAATAAGAGGTTGTTGCAATTAAGTTCTCTAGATGAATGGAGAAGTGAAGCTTATGAAAATGCTAAACTCTTTAAAGAGAAAGTTAAGAAATGGCATGATAGAAGGATTATCAAAAGAGAGTTTAATATTGGGGATAAAGTCCTATTGTATCGGTCTCGTCTCGGATTCTTTGCAGGGAAATTACTCTCGAAATGGGAAGGACCATATGTTGTTGAGGAGGTGTATCGATCGGGAGCAATTAAAATTAGTTCTCTCCAAGGCAATGCCACGCAAGTGGTGAATGGACAAAGACTCAAGCATTATATCTCAGGTGATTCTTACAATGTTGATGTTGATATTATTCGAGTGGAAACACCGGAGGCTTTCATCAAAGGTCAAATTGACAGTCCGCCAGAACTCGACTTTGAATAGGTAACAGTACAGGTAATAAAAAGTTCGCGATTTACTTTCCGAACAATGTTTTCGCTGTTTTTGGAAAATATGAAAAATTACGAGATCGAAACGGAGTGGAGGAGACGCACGAGGGCGTGTCCCCATAGGCCGGCGCGGGCCCCAGCCTGGCCGCGCCGCCCTATGAGGACACCGCCTCGTTGTCCCCCTCCGACTCTGGTTCGACCTGGTACTTTCCGTTTGTTGTGAAAATTTTTGCTATATAATCCCCCGGACCCCTGGAGGTCCGTATATCGTTTTCTCGACGTGTTTTGCTTTGAGCTGTTTCTGTCAGGATCTGTCTTTGATCTAGGAGCACCATGGCCTCCGACAACAAGGGCAAAGGGCCTTCGAAGGAAGAAGTGAAAAGGGTGTCGTCAAAACAAGAGCAACAAGCTGTTGGGAGTAAGCAAGTCTTGGTGGGATCTGTTGACACTCGACGTTCTTTCTCTCATAACTTGCGGGGACCCTTACCACACTGCTCTTGGCCTCGACTCTTTCCCTGTCTTTGGAAGAAGCTCTACGGACTACCGATGAGTTTTGTGGTCAATACCGGGCTCTAAGAAGAGAAGTGGAGATACTCAGGGAGGAGAATTACCGACTCCGTAGAATGCTGGAATATTACGCGATGCCCATCACAAGGACGCCACCGCCAACTTCAGATAACAATGAATCTCTTCGAGTCTTAGTGCAGAATTGCCAAGCTGAGAAGCTGAAGCTGAAGGAGATCTGTAAGAAGCGCGGGAGGAATTCATCACCACCATCGCCAAAGGAGTAATTCATCATCGGTATTGGCATCCCCTTGGTTTGTTCCAAGCTTGGGGGAATGCCGCGGTATCACATCATCACTACCTTTTACTTTTTACTATCAAGTAGTGTCATATCATGAGTAGGGAAGTTATCATATAAGATGGGTTGCAGTATGGAAGTATCTCTCCTTTAGTTGGTTGTCTATGTATCCCTTGGTGTGAGTTATCGTTATGAAATATTAATGAGAAGTCTTATCATTTACATATGTCACACCTTATTTTAGTTTGCAATCTCTATTATATGATTGATCTTGATTTTAGTATTGGTACCACTTTGGGAGCATTGAGTAAATCTATTTGGTTTTGGCAAACTTAGCATTGGTCAATAGCAACAACACCTTGAGGTTTAAGTAGAAAAGAGAAATACATATAGTTGTTTCATTGTCTTCCTTTCTTGTTAGCTCATAGCTTATTATTCCGAAGTTAAAATTGTTTGTGCTTGCAAGAAAGATGCATGATTATGTCTATCACATGTATATTTGCTTGTTTCCCTCAACTCTTATGCTTGCTAATTAACCTTGCTAGCCAAAGACCTGTACCGAGAGGGAATGCTTCTCGTGCATCTAAACCTGAACCCAAACTTATGCCATTTGTGTCCACCATATCTACCTACTGCATGGTATTTCCTGCCATTCCAAGTAAATACTTCATGTGCTACCTTTAAACAATTCAAAATTTATTACCTCTTACTTGTGTCAATGTTTTATAGCTCATGAGGAAGTATGTGGTGTCTTATCTTTCAGTCTTGTTAGGCAGCCTCCACTAATGGACTAGTGTCTTCATCCACTTATCCTATAATTTTGCAAAAAGAGCTGGCAACGGGGTTCCCAGCCCCAATTAATCAACTTTCATTAATAATTCTCTTCACATGTTTTGCTCTGATTCATCGGTAAGCAACTTAATTTTGCAATAGACACTCCTCCATGGTATGAGATTGTTGGAAGGCACCCGAGGATTCGGTTAGCCATGGCTTGTGTAAGCAAAGGTTGGGGGAAGTGTCATCCTTAAATAAACTAAAGTACATGTGTAAACACAAGAGAAGAGGGATGATCTACCTTGCTTGGTAGAGATAACGTCCTTCATGGGAGCCGCTCTTTGGAGGTACTGTTTGGCAAGGGGGTTAGAGTACCCGCTACCGGTCGTTGACAACAACAAACACCTCTCAAAACTTTACTTTTATTCTCTTTATATGATTTCAAAACTGAAAAAGCTCTAGCACATGATTTAATCCCTGCTTCCCTCTGCGAAGGGCCTGTCTTTTACTTTATGTTGAGTCAGTAAACCTATTTCCTTCCATCTCAAGCAAGCATTTTAGTTGTTGTGATCAAACTATTATATTGTGATTTACTTCATCATGTCTTTTATTCTTCTTTGTTTAGTACAAGTTTTACCTGAATGAATATAGCTTTGAAAGTTATCAATGATAATTATGATTGAGTATGCAAGATGAGCCACATAAGTTTTAATATGAGAGCGCTGCTCAATAGATAGGTATAATTTGTTAAGCTGTTTCTCGACCAAGAACAAAGTTTGCCATCACCAATTATGATTTCTTATGCACCTTTATTTGTGATTACATTATACTTGTTTCAAGATTGAGTTATATGAGGAAGTTGTTTACTAGAATGTCTTGTGTGAATGAATATGATGCTTCTTGTCAGTATTTGATTTATCGACTCTTCACTCCATAAACATGTGGTCCTGTTTACCGAGTTCAGTTTCGCTTGGGGACAAGCGAAGTCTAAGCTTGGGGGGAGTTGATACGTCCAATTTGCATCACTATTTTATATCATAATTTGCTGTTATTCATTGATATATTTCATATTTGGATATAATACTTATGTTATTTCATCTATTTTGCATGTTTCATGATTATTGGAGGATCGCGCACGGAGCCGGGATTCTGCTGGAAAAAGCATCGTCAGAACGCAATATTTCGGAAGATCAACAATTGACGGGAATTACACGAAAACTCCTATTTTTTCAGATGACGAAGGGAGCCAGAAGGGGGAGCTGAGGAGGGCCGCCATGGGCCCCCCTCGCAGGCCGGCGCGGGCCCTGCCCTGGCCGTGCCGCCCTGTGAGGAGGGGGCCCACAGCCCCCTCTCGCCTCCTTTTCTTCGCGTACTCCTTCGTCCCGAAAACCTAAGCCAGAGGGGGTACTTCGCGAAGAGTCACAGCCGCCTCGCGGGGCGGAGAACACCGAGAGAGAAAAGAGCTCTCCGGCGGGCAGGAATCCGCCGGGGAAATTCCCTCCCGGAGGGGGAAATCGACGCCATCGTCACCGTCATCGAGCTGGACATCATCTCCATCACCATCACCATCATCTTCATCATCATCACCGCCGTCTCCACCGCTGCACCTCGTCACCGCTGTAGTAATTTGGGTTTGATCTTGATTGTTTGATAGGGGAAACTCTCCCGGTGTTGATTTCTACTTGTTATTGATGCTATTGAGTGAAACCGTTGAACCAAGGTTTACGTTCAGATTGTTATTCATTATCATATCACCTCTGATCATGTTCCATATGATGTCTCGTGAGTAGTTCGTTTAGTTCTTGAGGACATGGGTGAAGTCTAAATGTTAGTAGTGAAGTATGGTTGAGTAGTATTCAATGTTATGATATTTAAGTTGTGGTGTTATTCTTCTAGTGGTGTCGTGTGAACGTCGACTACACGACACTTCACCTTTATGGGCCTAGGGGAATGCATCTTGTACTCGTTTACCAATTGCGGGGTTGCCGGAGTGACGAAACCTGAGCCCCCGTTGGTATATCGATGCGGGAGGGATCGCAGGATCTCGAGTTTAAGGTCTGTGGTTAGATTTATCTTAATTACTTTCTTGTAGTTGCGGATGCTTGCAAGGGGTATAATCACAAGTTTGTATTAGTCCTAGGAAGGGCGGTACATTAGCATAGGTTCACCCACACAACACTTATCAAAACAATGAAGATTAATTAGCCGTATGTAGCGAAAGCACTAGACTAAAATCCCGTGTGTCCTCGAGAACGTTTGGTCATTATAAGTAAACAAACCGGCTTGTCCTTTATGCTAAAAAGGATTGGGCCACTCGCTGCAATTGTTACTCTCGCACTTTACTTACTCGTACTTTATTCATCTGTTACATCAAAACCCCCTGAATACTTGTATGTGAGCATTTACAGTGAATCCTTCATCGAAACTGCTTGTCAACACCTTCTGCTCCTCGTTGGTATCGACATTCTTACTTATCGAAGATACTACGATACACCCCCTATACTTGTGGGTCATCATAGGGCACAGCAGGGAGGAGTGCCCTAGCCGTCCACAGGAAAAGCAGAACATCGGAAGTTTCTCGTAAATGACATCATACTGCATAGTTGAATTCCTCCGCTTGGAGAAAACTGAAACACACCTCATAACAGGTTCGGTGGCATTAGTGACGACTCTCACCCGAAGGTAAGAACCCCAAGCTCTCCCATTCTCATCCACCTCTATCTTCTCCACTTTGACCAGTTTCGCAGCAAGGGGAGTTCCACGCTCAGCATTCATCAACTCATAGCCCAGCTTCATAATCCTCGCCCAGACAGGCAGTTCATCAAACACAACATCTTCAGGTTTGATTCTCGCATCGAAATCCTTCAAGAGAATCGCATTCTTGTTCAGTGTCCATGGACCGCCCTTGGCCACTCTGATCTTGTCGGCCTCCGATCCAAACTCCGCTAAGAACATGTTGGGACCCATTGGTCGCACGATCAGACCCCTAGGGTTACCCCAAGCCGGCGTGACCACCGCTCTGATGGTATTCACATGCATAGTGTTCGGAGCAAGAACCTTACCCACAAGAGCCCAGTCTGAGCATGGGAGATCATCATCTCCCTCATCATCCAGGATCAGGGGTTCAGCTTCCTTCGATGCCAGGTTCAGCCGCTGCATCATGTCCTCAACCGCTTCCCCGCTAGTCGCGGGTTTGGCCGATGAACCAGCCTTGGAAGACTTTGCCCTTCTCCAGATTAGCCGCCGCCGCCGGACCGTCCAGATCGGACATGTCCGCAGCCGCTGCACCAGCCACCATCATAGTTCCCTTACTCGCCATCTGCCTTCAATTTCCGACGATCACCAACCAAACCAAGGGTGGGCAGCAAAACCAGGTTCGCCCCTTAATCACCCCGAGTCTGGAAGAGATCCGATCAGGAAACTGGAGACCGCCCAAGGAGCGAGA
Source organism: Lolium rigidum (assembly GCF_022539505.1). Taxonomy (NCBI): domain Eukaryota; kingdom Viridiplantae; phylum Streptophyta; class Magnoliopsida; order Poales; family Poaceae; genus Lolium; species Lolium rigidum. The sequence goes on from NC_061510.1 coordinate 372,229,711, forward strand.
GACGGCAAGGAGGGGATGGGAGACGAGAGCGATCACGATCGGAGATCGAGAGCGCTAGATGGATTCGCGAGGGTTAGAGTCGCCGATCGCCAGGGCGTCGCCAAAACCTAACCGCACCAAACAAAAGCGCACCGTCGATCTGCTGGTACTGTTCTCCAAATAGGCTTGGGCAGGCTTAGATAACTTCGATTTGTACGTACCAGGAAAGGGAAAACTTTCGACGATGCTCTTGCACTTTTTATTTGGCTCCACTTTTAAGGATTGTTCTTTTCTCTTTGTTGACCATCACTACCAGGAAACACGTTCACGGTTAGAGAAGGTTTCTCCTGCTGCATTATCATCTGACACAAACTGTGTAAAACGTCAGAGTCATTCTGGAGCGCTAAAAGATCCTACTTCCTCCGGACTAGTTTAACAAGGCACGCACGTAGTTTAAAAAAATACTTTAACCATTATTTTTGTCAATGAAATATAGAACATATGTCATAAAAATTATATCATTAGAAACTTTTTTCGAATACAAATCTAATGATATAGATTTTATACATATATAATTTATATTTTATTCAATAAATTAGTGGTTAAACTTTATCTTAAACTATATACGTGCCTGTTAAACCGATATGGATGTAGTACAACGGTTTGGTTGGGGGAATTAATATTGGGGAATGAGATTAAAGATGTATGAGACTTAAATTCTCTTGTTTGGTTGGAAGACATGGAAGTTAGGGCACGATTGGTAGCTCGCATTCCCATTTGATAGGGTGGAACGAGACAAAAGCCAACTTCTTCACTTTATTTGGTTGCCTACAAGGGATTTGGCTGCATTTGCGAGGACTTTGGCCCTTTTGGTTGGTTGCTCCAAACCCGTTTTACTGCATGGCAGATGCAAAGACAAGGCGTTTGTTTAACCAACTGAGTGCGCTTATGGTTACCTCATTCAAACTTTTGTGAGGTTCCCAGAACATGCGATCATACACTGAACTAGCTATATCAGAATAACACCAGCTTGGAGATCACCATCAGTAGTACTACGATAATGAAATCTCTAAACCTAGTCTGCCCGCCCTGATGAGGTATTGCTTGAATAGCTATAGCTTGAACAGGCATAGCTTGCGCAGGCATACCTTGAACAGAATAAGCTTCAAGAGGCATACCTTGAGCAGGGAGGCTTGCTTGAACAGCCACACCATGAAAAGCTATTGCCTCAGGGCATCTCTAGCGACGCGATACAAACGGACGTTGAGCGACCGTTTGCGTTCGACGTGAACGGAAATGCGTCTGGGCCCTGCTCCAGCGGGGCGACGCAAAGTGACCGGGCCGTCCGCAGAGACGCAAACCTGGCCCAAATATGCGCTAGGTTTGCGTCTCCACAGATGTTCCGCGGTCGCGCCGAGTGTCCGCCGAAAAGGACTTAGGACCCGTGCGTCAGTGGCAGGAGGCCGATATTATTCCCGCCAGTGGCCATTCTCCGCGCGAAATATCAAACTAGACCGGCGTGAGAAGTCCAGAAGCGATGGACGTCCTCGCCACCGCAGCGACCGCCATGGATGCGGAGCAAACCCTCGCGTCCGCCACCGCCCCACACTCCCCCGTAGCCACGACCATAGCCACAATGGAGGGTGAAGCTCCGGCGGAAGCAAAGCGGGCCGCCACCGGCGGCGGCCGGGAGGCAAAGCCGAATGCGGCAAAGAAGGTGCTCTCCGCGGAGGAGAAAATCATCGAGGCTGCGAAGCGTCGCGGCCGGCGCAAGAACCAGAAGAACAAGAATGCAGCGGCCGCCAACCAGCACGCCTGGCAGATGCAGATCAAAGCCGGCTTCGCGCAAGTAGCCCTCCATCCGACCTTAGCGGAGGGTTACATGCTCGTCAAGAGAGAGGGGATCACCGGCGTCGCTCCTCCGACCTCGTCGGTGAGCTAAGTTCCCAGCTGCGTCCTGGAACTCCCGCTCCCTTGCAGGGCCACCCGGCGTCGCGGTTCGCCTCTGGCGTGGCGCCGGTGCAGTTCAACGGCGCGCCGCTACAATTCAACGGGGCGCCGGTTCCCGACCTTAATCGGACGCCTAGAAGCGGTGACTCGTGCCCGGGCGCGACACACAAGACGCGCCAGCTGCCGGAGGAGAGGATGTCGGAGCCCCGCAACCTGTTCGACGATATGACAGCGCCTGCCCCGACGATGGACGACCCGGTACGTGAGCTCTCTCAATGTGTGCGATTGCCGTGTATCATCTGTCTGACGTGCGGGCATTCGTAGGACTATTGGAAGGACCGCCATGAGACAGACATCCAGGCCATGATCTTTGCCGGCGGATTCGTTGGCGACGCCGAGGCCGGGACAGGACCGCATGATGAGTGGGCACCGACGCAAGATGCGGAGGACAACGAAGCTGCACGGTTGATCGCCACCCAGCAGACGCAGCCAACACCCGTGTGCGCGGACGATTTCGACGACGCGCCAACATAGCTTGTCCCCACAGACATTGCTACCAAGAAGAAGGGGGAGAGCCGCAGGACACAAGGTTTCGTCGACGACGAGGACAAGTGTTTGTGCGAAGCGTGACCGTACCTTGTGCAAAGTGTGATGAACATATTGCAGACCTCAATTTACGGTTGTAATTTCGTGCAAATTTGAGGCTACAATCTCTTTTTTTTAATCTGGCCTGCACCGAAAATGCGTTGCCCCGCTGGAGCCAGCCCCAAACGCAAACGGACGCGCGACCATTTGCGCGTCCGCCAGGCGACGCAAACGGACGCCCGCGGACATTTTGGGCATCTGAAATGCGTCGCGCCATTGGAGATGCCCTCATCACACACGAATTGGTTGAACTCCTCCTCTGCCTCCTCTCTAGCCTCATACCCTCTACAGTTGTTGTGAGAGAAACTGACATGAGCCTGGCAGATCCTCCAAGAACTGTACACTCCTAGTTGCCTCCCTCCGAACACCACGTACCACTAACATTGAACATAAACAACAGAGGTAAGTACATGACCATAAGCAAATGACCAATGAAGAGAACAATATCATAAGCTAAGGGGAGTGTGCATGATCATTACCAAAAGTAGATCACATGTTCATCCTACCACTAAGGTGTTAACCTAGCACCACAACAAAAATGGGTGTCATCCTTCCACCGCAAAGTCTTCATCAGATGAGGGGTTAGTATATATCACCTCATCATACTTACAGACCATAAGCAGTTTTAAATCCATAGCTACCACCAAAATATACATCACAAGTTCATCATCATCACTAGCCATCAGAAGCAAGCAATCATGCATCTCCACCCCATGAAGGATCTGACGACCAAACAAAAAAGGAGCAACGTACATCGCATCTTTGAGAGAACTAAACTACACATAATATCTATAATAGCATTAGATAGCATTCAGGGTCTTCAGTAACTTCCTGTACTGATGATTGCAAGTAACATGATGATTGAAACTTCATTTTCATGTCCTTGATTTCCTTTTCCCAAGTAAACTAGGAATAACCTGGGATTTGAGGAAATCCTTTATAACACCGGGGCAGGTTTTGGTTAATAACTCGAAACCTACAGACTCTATAGCCTGATCCAGATTGGCTGGCTCGCTGAGGAACACGAGGCATGCCTCCTTAAGCTCAGGACAGTGGTGCTGATCCGCCAATGTCAAGATAGTCGCCACGGAGCTCATATCGATACGAGTTGTCAACATATCTTCACAAATCAGCTTCAGCCTGTCCAGATCATACCTATCCGCAGCAACAAGCAGATGTTGAGCCATGGCGTATTCTTCTTCTTGCTTCATGTCTGGCAACTCATCGGTGTACATGAAGGAAAGCAGAGCGTTAAACACTTGTGCCTCCATGTCGTCTATGCCTATGGCACTTGCTGTAGTGCTCTCCTTCATTGGGCCAAAGAGCTGAGCTCTGAAGACCGGAGACCGCGCAGCTAGGACCGACCGGTGGGCTGAGAAGGTCTCCCCGCCGACTCGGAACTCAACATCAACGCCCGCCTTGCTCGACAGGAGATCCCCGAAGTGCCGGTGCATGTCAGACGGTGGCACCACGATGAGCGGAGTCTCCAGCGCGCGGCACTGGCCCATGATAGTAACATCGACCTTGACAGTGAAGGAATCCTCTTTTAGATGTTCTGATTTCTCCAACTCAGCCCTTTCGATAAACCTTTCAAGTCCCCAACATGTACGACCCACGGAGAAGTCTCTTGTCTCGGTAGTCAAGAACGTATATGACGGCACTGGCTTCCCATCTTTGTCAAGTAGGCTAAAGTTAATTCCTGCCTTCACGGTCTCACCTTCGGCAAGGGTATCATCGAGTGAGAGATACAAGGATATGAAATCAATGTCCTTGGACTTGTTCCCGTTGGGATAGTAACGAACACGCCATTTGCAGCCTCCCACCTGGAACGGACGAGAGTCGATGTGCTGTCCATTGGGGGTCTCCTGCTTGGTGCGCAAGTAGCAACTGATCTTGAGCGTGTGGTAGCCGCTTATGGTGCCGGCGACGATGGAGGAGGCGGAACCATTGGAGGAGGTCGGCATGGTTGACAATCGGTCACGGTGGCTCCCGTATCGCGGAACGCCAACGGTTTTGTATAAACTCCGCTGCAGATAAAGTTTGGATTGGCGATTATGATGGTTGATCCTGCATGATACCAGAAGCATCCGATCTAAAAGCAATTGGGATCTACATTATATAGGGAGTATCAGTCGATTTAAATAAATCTAAGGGGCTGGGACGAGGCGCTACCGATTGTGAATCCTTCGTCCGGCAACTGGTCTCAGTCTCCGGATCGAAAGCAAAATCGAATACCTGGTCTAACCGTCTAAGTCTCCAGATCGTGAGCGTATAACCTGCGGCTGGGCAGAAAATTTTAAAATAATCGAATCGATCAGTTTTTGTACTGCCTTTGCTCCCCGCCAGACCAGCCCAGCTACAGCTCGACCAATCTATCCACGGTGTAGATAATTCGGAAAAAAGAACTTCAGATACTACGATAGAAGAAAAAAAGGTTCAGGTTACACAATTTGAAAAGGAAAATAATGAGGCCACCACCTTGTACTGAAAGTACTTGAAGCCAAACTTCACACATCACAACCTTCATAAGATCACGGCCTCAGCAGCCACTAGCCCGCTACTGTGTCAGAACTCACAATATCGTCACTAAAAAGTAAAAACTGCAGCAATAAAGAAATTTGTAAGAAGAGAAGAAGGCCAACACTTCTTCAGAGGATCCCAATCCAACATTTCAACAAGTCCATTTCTGCTTGAAACTACCAAATAAACACTTCCTTGTGTGATGAACAGAGGATCCATGAATTCAGGAAAAAGCGCAAGGCCTGCAACAACTGTTACAGAGCAACAGGAACTTGGCAAAATACAAAGCAACTAGTTGACAGTCTAATAAGTTCTGAACAAACTCTTCACTAATTAGCACAAGGTTCATGCTTTGCACATAGCTTGTCAAACCCTTAATTATTCATCAATAAGGATACGGCGACCAAACAAGAAAAAGAGGAGCAATGGACATTACAGACAACCGAAGTACACAAAATGGAGGCGGAGGAGCGCCAGACATGCAGGCCAACACCGAATGGGGTGAGGGAGTGGGGGTTTGGGAGGTGAGGGGAGTGGAGTGGGGAGTTAAAGGGAAATATCCCGTGCAACCCAGGCAACGGAACTACCCATTTTCTTCTCCTGGGTGTGAAAATAGGCTTGCAAGCCGGCCCCTAGAGCTTTTCCTCACCAAGAACGAAATTCACTAAATCGGCACGATGAGGGGATGCTCCATTGAACACACAATGGTTCCTTCGATTCCATCACAACTGGTATCAATTTGCTTCCGTTTAAAAAAAAATTACTGGTGTCTATGGTCATCGGTCGTTCCAAGTTTAAGGTATCTTCATAACAATTTGAGTATTCAAACTAAAATATATCCAATGCAATGTGAGCAGTGTGGTAACTAAGACCTATGAGCCTATGGCACTCATCTAGAATCTGACAGGCAGAAGGTCATCTAAGATGAATTTGTCAGCAAGTACTATTATCTAGGCATGCAAACAACTGGACATTTTTTTAAATTTTGGACCTACTGTTGTTTTATCAATGAATCTGGGGGCTGCTTGAGCTCCTTGATTCGAAAACAAAAGTTAAAATACAAGACAGAAAAAAATACTTGGGGTTACTACCATTAGATAGAATTCAGGGTCTTCAGGCTCTTTCTGGAAAGATGATTGCAAATAAAATGATGGCTGAAACTTCATGTTCATGCTCTTGATTTCCATTTCCCAAGTAAACAAGGAATAACCAGGGACCTGAGGAAATCCATTATAAAAGGAGGGCAGATCTTGGTTAATAACTCCAAACCTTCAGAGTCGCCTCATCCAGAATGGTCAGTGAGCCGAGGAACTCCAAGCATGCCGCCTTAAGAACACGACAGTTGTACTGATCCGCCAATGCAAAGATGGTCGCCACGGAACTCGTGTCAATACTACTTCCCAACTTATCTTCACAAATAAGCTTTAGCCTGTCCAAGCCGTACCTGTCAGCTGCAACAAGCAGATGTTGAGCCATGGCATATTCTTCTCCTTGATCCATATCAGGCAGTGAATCCGTGTACATAAAAGTCAGCATAGCGTTGAACACTTCTGCCTCCATGTCATCAATTTGTATGGCTGCCCTCGTGGTCCCCTCCTTCGTCGGCCCAAAGAACTCTGCTCCGAAGACCGAAGACGGTGGAGAAATGAACTGGACTCCGCTGCAGACTACGAATTTTACATGCGGTAACTCCGTGTTCCCATTGAGACAAAACTTCGATTTGTACTTACCAGGAAAGGGAAAATATTCAACAATAATACTCGTTCATATTTGGCTCCACTTTTAAGGATATTGTTAGACATGCAACATACTGACGTACCTGACGACGCTATCTCTGCCGAGTCTCCGCTTCTAAAGCAAGTCTACCGCACTTTGCATGCGCTGCTAGATAGTTGGATCTCAACTGTATTTAGATAAGGCTAGCTAGCGCATACTGACATCTCTATCTGAATCCCCTTGTGTAATCTCTATATATATATGAAATCCCACGAGGAGGAATACATGCATTGATTCAGCTGAATATAACAGTCTTTCAGATATGTCCTTTTCTCTTTGTTCACAATCAACTACCAGGAAACACGTTCTATATTGCATGGCTAGAAAATGTTTCTCCTGCTGCATTATCATCTGACACTGGGAGGAAACTGTGTATGACGTCGGAGTCATTGTCTAAACCTAGAGCAATAAAAGACCCTAGTAACAGCTAGGAACAAGCATTGCTGTAATTTCATACGAGAGCATACCTCAAGAATTGCTGACATGTACAGGAGAAAACCATCACATATCCATTTCACACTTCTATTTTCTTTTCTATTTATTGTTCCTTTTCAACATCCCTAAATGCATGCTAATGAATTTCGTACAAGAGATGAATCATCCGCAAATTTTGATGCTCTAGCTCAAGATTAAGCGAGTAATGCAGTTATTCCAACTACTAAAGACAAAACGAGTTCCTTATGCCGGGCATAAGGAACAATGGATACACATGAAGTCAAAATAGGCCAGAAGTTATAGATCGCGTGAGATACCTGTTACATCATCGACTACAGTGTAGGGCATGTTTCGTTAAGCGTTGTAATTTACCCATTAACTGGAATCCATGGTCGTCCATCGTTCCAAGTTTAAGGCCTGTTCACAGCAAATTGAGTATTCCAGCAAGCAATGAGTAAATGACAAGTAGACAGTCCTGGAGCTCAAGAACAGCTCTAGCTGCCAGAAGAGAAGGGAGTCTATACTAGAAAAATGTTAAGCATGTACTCCCTCCATTCCATGAAACATGTCTTAACTTTGCCAAAATTTAGATGTATGTAGACACTAAATAGTAGCAACACATAATTTTAGACAAAGTTAAGACAACTTTCATAGGACCGAGGGAGTACAATGAATATTCAAACCAAAAAGTTCCAATGCAATGTAAAAACTGTGGTAACTAGGAACTATGACACACTCATCTAAATCAGTCAAGTTTGTGGAACCTTTACTCAACATGGGGAGCACAATAAGACTATGTTTATTTCAAGCAGAAGGTTATCCAAAATGAATTTCTAAGCAAGTACCAATATCTAGGGATGTAAACATGCTGAACATTTTCCACTTCTGAAACTACTGTCCTTTTATCAATGAAAAACTCAGGGCTCTTTGAGCTCCTTAATTCCAAAATAAAACATCCAATATAGTAAAGACATAACAGCTTCTGGTTACAAAACAGCAAAAGAAAAGAAGGGGATCATAGCCTTACATGAATATACATGCGGCCAAACTTCATAACCTTTATAGGATCACTACACCAGCAGCCAACACTATGTCAGAATATCGTCACAACAAACTGCAGCCGCAAATATTTGTAATCCTGACAAATAACAAGGCCAGCATTTTTCACTGTATCCAACCCAGCATTTAAACAAGTCATGGTCTATCTGAACCTACTAAATAAACAGTGCCTTGTAGTGAACAGGAGGTGCATGAAAACAGGAAGCAGCCTAATGCTCGCAGCGGTTGTTACCGAGCAATGAGACGAGCTCTGGGTAATATGCTACGTAGTTGAAAGCGTTAAAAGTAGTGAACTAAATGTTCACTAATTAGCATACATGGTTCTAGGTTTGCACATAGATTGTGAAACCATTAATAGTAATTCTCCGCGTAGGATTCGACGACCAAACAAAAAAGGAGCAACGGACATCGCATCCTTGCGAGAACCAAACTACACATAAATCTACCAATACTAGCATTAGATAGCATGTAGGGTCTTTTACTAACTTCTTGGACCGGTGACTGCAGGTCACATCATGACTGAAACCGCATGTTCATTCCCTTGGCTTTCTTTTCCCAAGTAAACTAGGAACAATCTGGGACCTGAGGAGATCCTTCATAACACCAGGGAAGCTCTTGGCTAAAACATCAAAACCTTCAGACTCCATGGCCTCATCCAGATTCACCGGTGAGCTGAGGAACTCCATGCATGCTGCCTTAAGACCATGGCAGTGGTGCTGCTCCGCCAATGCCAAGATGGTCGACACGGAGCTCGTGTTGATATGATTGCACAACTTATCTTCACAAAGGAGCTTCAGCCTCTCCAAATCATACCTGTCTGCTGCAACAAGCAAATTCAGAGTCATAGCATATTCTTCTTCTTGCTTCATATCCGGCAACGCATCCGTGTACATGAAGGAAAGCAGAGCCTTAAACACTTCTGCCTCCATGTCATCTATGCATATGGCCTCTCTGGTGGTTCCCTCCTTCATCGGGCCATAAAACTGTGCTCTGAAAACTGGAGACCACGCTGCGAGCACTAATCGGTGCGCCGAGAACATCTCCCCGCCGACTCGGAATTCAACGTCGATGCCTGTCTTGCTCGACAGGAGATCCCCAAAGAGCCGGTGCATGTGAGACGGTGGCACCACGATGGATGAGGTCTCCTGCGCGTGGCACTCTCCCATGACAGTAACATCGACCTTGACAGTGAAGGAATCGTCCTTGAGATGCTCTGATTTCTCCAATGCCTCCCTTCCCATAAACTTGTCAAATCCCCAGCAGTTGTTACCCACGGAAAAGTCTCTGATCGCGGTAGTCTTGGTATACGCCGGCACAGGCTTCCCATGTTGGTCGAGTAAGCTGAATTTAACTTGTGCCTTCACGGCCTCGGCTTTGGCAACGGTATCATCGAGTGTGAGATAGAGGGATATGCAATCCACATTCTTGGAGTCCCCGTTGGGATAGTAACGAACATGCCATGTGCGGCCTCCAGCCTCGAACGGGCAAGAGTCGATGCCCTTGCCATTAGGGACCTCCTTGGTGCGCGAGTAACCAACGATCTTGAGCAGATGGTAGCCGCTCACGGCGCCGGCGATGATGGAGGAGGCGGATCCGGTGGGGAGGCCCTCGCCGGCGATACGAAAGGAGGTCGCCATGGTGTACTGCGTGAACGCTGCGCAGATCGCCGGTGGGGAGGAAGGAAGGGGGCGGCGGAAGGGTTTGGTCTCTGGGAGAGATGTAGCCAAGGAACGACTAGACGAAGAAAGCAACTGGACGAGTAAATGACAAAAAACTACCACAATTGAGGCAATCGTGTCACATAACTACCAAACGTGATCGTTTTGTCACATGACTACCACTATTGGAACATGTTCGTGACGAAGAGCACTAATTTTTCAATTTGCGAATCTTAATCCAGTTTCTAGTAGCTGGGACCCACTGTCAGGTCTCACGTGGCAAAAACCAATGATTTGTTTCTGCTAATTTTACAGAACACCCCCTATCTTCCCTTTCCTAAAAGCAATCAAGCCCATCAACGTCTTCCTTGTCCCCGGCCGCCGCTCGTGTACCAGCTCCTCCATCGTCGACCTCGCCTTCCTCCCTGCCGCACGCCGCCACTAGGGCCCGTCCCCGTCGATCTCCCGTTCCCCGGCCGACACACTCTATTCAAGGCCGCCGCCGGCCGCCGACGACACGTACGACGCCACCGTCACCAAGGCCCTCAAGCAAACGCAGTACGACTTTGCGGTGCTCGAGATCTCCGCGCTCATCGAGTTCAAGGGCCTCGTCGCGCTGCTGCTGTACCACGCGGTGCCGTCCTACATCCCCAGGGCATCGCTCAAGCTGCTCAAGTAGGCGGCCCGCCCGCTCCGCACGCTGGCCTCCACGGCGTCGGGACAGTACAACGTGTCCGTGGTGGCGCGCGGCGACGACGTGGCGCTCGACACCGGCGTCCGCAAGTGCCGCGTGGCCGACACCGTCCTGGACGACACGCCGGTGTGCATGTTCACCGTGGCCGACACCGTCCTGGACGAGCGTGCACGGCGGGGCGGGGCGCGCGGCGGCGAGCTTGCACGGCTGGCAGAATTGCAGGCATGGCGCGCGACGGCGGTGCAGAGTGCACGGCGGGCAGGCACACAGCGGCGCGGTGGCGAGCGAGCACAGCCAAGTGCACGGCTCGAGGCATGACGGGCACAGCCGACGGCTCCGGCCAGGGGATGATGAAGACGACGAGCTGGACTTGATGGCTTTTGGGAAAAGGAGAATAGGGGTATTCTGTAAATTTACGAGAAATAAGTTATTTATTTTTGCCACGTAGGACCTGACATTGGGTCCCAGCTGCCAAAAACTCGATTAAGACTAGCAAATTAGAAAATCAGTGCTCTTCGTCACGAGAGTACCTCAATTGTGGTAGTCATGTGACAAAACGAATATTTTTGGTAGTTTCGTGACACGACTGCCTCAATTGTGGTAGTTTTTTGTCATTTACTCCAACTGGACTCTTGTGTGGATATTAATGGGCCGATAGAGTGGATGTTGATGGGCCGATTTGTAGCTTGGCGACGAGGGAGAAATGATCTGCGACGCTGTAGCTGTAGGGCATGATTTGTTAAGTGATGTAATTTACCCATTTAAATATGTATCCATCATAACTGGAATCCATGGTCGTCGTCGTTCAAAGTTTACCAAATTCAGTATTCCAGCAGACAATTGGTAAAGTGACAAGTCCCGGAGCTCAAGAGCAGCTAGCTGCCGGAAGCACAGGGAGTAGAAGAATGTGGAGCATGTACATTGAATATGCAAACTAAAAAAATAAACAATGCAGTGTGAAAACTGTAAAGGAACTATGACACACTAATCTAAATCAGACTCTTTTTACACCACACTGGGAAGCACAATTAGCTTGTTTTTGTTTCAAGCGGAAGGTTGTCTAAAATGAATTTCTAAGCAAACTACTAATATCTAGGCATGAGCATTTTTACTGCTGCAAGTAGTAGTACGGTTTCATCAATGAAACTGGGGACTTTTCGAAAACAAAAGTTCAAATACAAGACAGGAAAAAGATCTTCAGGTTACAAAATCAGCAATCCTTGCATGAAAATACTCGAGGCCAAACTTCGCAACCTTCATACGGTCACTGCCTCAGCAGACAATCCTATCTAAGAATCATTAAAACAAACTGCAACCATAAATAAATGTGATCTCTACAAGGCCAACATTTTTTTTTCGCTGGATCCCAAACGAGCATTTCAACAAGTCACGGCCTCTCTGAACCTGCTAATTACAGTGTCCTGTATTAAACTCAGAAGCACCACAATGCTCGCAGCGATTGCTAGAGAAATGAGACAGGCACTGGAAAAAATGTAAAGCAAAACTAGTTTAAAGTCTTATAAACTTCACTAACTACTTAATTAGCATACATGGTTCTTGGTTTGCACATAACTTGTGAAACCGTAATGTTCAGTGTTCCAGCAAGCAATGGGTGAAGCGACCAGTAGAAGACAGTCCCGGAGCTCAAGAACAGCTCTAGCTGCCGGAATTGCAGGGAAATTATACTAGAAGAAGAATGTTCAGCATGTACAGTGAATATGCAAACTAAAAAATACCAACGCACTATAAAACTGAAGTAACTAGAATAATATGACACACTCATCTAAACAAGACATTTTTACTGGACACTGGGGAGCACAATAAGCTTGTGTTTGTTTCAAGCAGAAAGTTGTCTAAAATGAATTTCTAAGCAAGTACCAAATATCTAGGCATGAGCATTTCTACTTTTGGAACTACAATTGTTGGGGTCTCCTTGAGCTCCTTAATTCGAGAACAAAACTTCAAATAGAAGACAGGAAAAAAGAGCTTCAGGTTGCAAAATCAGAAGAGAGAGAAATAAAGGAGCATAGCCTTGCATGAAAATACTAGAGGCCAAGCTTCAACCTTTTCATACGATCACTACCTCAGCAGACGATACTATGTCAGAACCATTAAAGCGAACTGCAGCCATAAGAAATTTGTAATCCCTAAAAGGCCAACAATTTTTTTCACTGGATCCCAAACGAGCATTTCGACAAGTCACAGCCTCTCTGAACCTGCTAAATAAACAGTGTCACAATGCTTGCAGCGATTGCTACAGATATGAGACAGGAACTGGAAAAAATGTAAATGGCAACTAGTTTAAAGTCTTATAAACTTCACTAATTAGCATACATGGTTCTTGGTTTGCACATGACTTGTAAAACCGTTAATAATAATTCTCAGCGAAGGATACGATGACCAAACAAAAAGGAGCAACAACATCGCATCCTTGTGAGAACCAAACTACACATAAATCTACTAATACTAGCATTAGAAAGCATGTAGGGTCTTTTACTAACTTCGTCGATGATTGCAGATCACATCAGGACTGAAACCTCACGTTGATGCACTTGATTTTCTTTTCCCAAGTAAAGTAGGAACAACCTGGGACATTAGGAGATCCTTCATAACACCAGGGCAGCTCTTAGTTAAGAACTCAAAACCTTCAGACTCCATGGCTGCAACCAGATTCGTCGGCGAGCTGAGAAACTCCAAGCATGCCGCCTTAAGGTCATGGCAGTGGTGCTGATCCGCCAACGCCAAGAAGGCCGCCACAGAGCTCGTACTGATACCACTGCTCAACTTATCTTCACAAATCAGCTTCAGCCTGTCCAGATCATACTTGTCCGCAGCAACAAGCAGATGCTGAGCCATGGCATATTCTTCTTCTTGCATAATATCTGGAAACGCATCTGTGTAGATGAAGGAAAGCAGAGCATTAAAGACGTGTGCCTCAATGTCATCTATGCATATGGCCTCTGTGGTGGTTCCCTCCTTCATGGGGCCATAGAACTGTGCTCTGAAGACCGGAGACCGCGCAGCGAGCACGGACCGGTGCGCAGAGAATGTCTCCCCGCCAACCCGGAATTCAACATCGACACCCACCTTGCTCGACAGGAGATCACCGAAGTGCCGGTGCATGTCAGACGGTGGCAGCACGATGGATGGCGTGTCCTGCGTGTGGAAGTCACCCATGACAATTACATCGACCTTGACACTGAAGGAATCGTCCTTGAGATGCTCTGATTTCTCCAATGCCTCCCTTGTGATAAACTTGTTAAATCCCCAAGATTGTTCATCCACGGAAAAGTCACGGATTCTGCCCGTCTTGGTATAAGCCGGCACCGGCTTCCCATGTTGGTCGAGTAAGCTGAACTTATATTGTGCCTTCACGGTCTCGCCTTCGGCAAGAGTATCACCAAGTCTGAGAAAGAAGGATATGAAATCGATGCTGTTGGATTTCCACCCGTTGGGCCAGTAGCGCACACGCCATGTGCGGCCTCCCACCCGGAACGGGCGGGATTCGATATGCTGGCCGTTTGGGAGCTCCTTGGTGCGCGAATAGCCGACGATCTTCAGCGAGTGGTAGCCGCTCACTGCGCCAGCGACAATGGAGGAAGCGGATCCGGAAGAGGGGGCGTCTCCGGCTACAGGCGAGAACGTTGGCATGACGTACGGCGTGAACGGCTGGGCAGGTCGCCGGTGGGATGGAGGAAGAGGGGGCGGCCGGCGGCCGGCGGCGGCGAGGGTTTGGCCTTTGGGAAGTGTATCAGTGAGGCTAAGGAACGACTGGACTAAGAAAGGAAGTGGACTCTTGTGTGGGCTGTGAATGGGCCAATACAGAGAAGACGGGTCCCTCAAAATGAATTGGAAAAGGGAAACTTTCGACAATTCTCGTTCACATTATCTTCACATTATCTTGTTCCTCGTACCGGTTCGGGCTTCTGACCTAGGAGACAGGCGATTGCCTGGCGACTAGGGTTTCCGCCTTCTTCGTCGGTACTCCGCCAGCGGGAAGTCTTCTCTCCCTCCATCAACCTAGGCGCGATCCTCTGGGGGCCGTCGGGACCTTGACGGAGGAGCATGGCGTCTCCTCAGGCAAGTGCTACGGACTCGGCCAGCGGGTCGGGACCGAAGAAGATGGACAACAATCTGGATGATATGCTGATGCGGCTCGGGATAGACGAGGACGAGATTGATGATCTCGTGTTTGAGGATGAGGAAGGTGTTCCGAAACAAGGTATGAAGTGGACGGCTTTAGCCAGAATTCACACGGCAAATAGTTTTAGTCCCCAGACCTTTGAGCAGCACATGCGTGTGGCTTGGAGTCCGGCCCAAGAGATCATATTCACTCCATTGGAAGACAAGCTATTTTCCGTGCAATGCTCTTGTCTAGGTGATTGGCTTAAGGTAGAACAAGGGGGTCCGTGGCTGTTTCGACAGAATGCCGTATCGATTGAGGCGTATGATGGTTTGGCTCCAACGGAATCAGTCGATCTGAATTTTATCAATGTATGGATTCAAATTCACAAACTCCCAATAGGTTACAGGAGTGAATCCCTTATCAAGAACTTGGTGGAGAAGAAGGTTGGCAAGTGCATCTCTGTTGAACTCAATGTGCAAGGGATTGGGAATTTTGTCCGTGTTAGGGTTCGCCTGGATGTTCGCCTACCTTTGGCTCGAGTGGTAACTATTTCTCGGGAGAAACAACGGGAGTTCTATGCAGTGAAATATGAGAAGATACCCAGGTTTTGTGGTTTCTGTGGCCTCCTTGGTCATATCCATACCGAGTGCGGTACGGGGGAACATGATGAATCGAAGCTCAAGTGGGGGGATTTTATCAAAGCGGGTTTTGATACTTGGAAAGGAAGGTTTATGGCGGGTGGCAGAGTTATTGGGAGTGGCCGTGGACGTGATCCATCTGGTAGAGGGAGGGACCTGTTTGGTCGTGATGCAAACATAAGCTGGAGGTTTAACGCTATGAACAATACTGATGGTGGTGGTGGGTCTGATCTACAAGATACTGCTACAAATCCTATGAAAGACAAAGATACTGATCTGCCTGCTAGCGATAACAATCTCTCTGGGCGAAGAGGGGACTTGATTTCAACCAAGAGAAAGATGATCTTACGCACCCTCCGATCGGCAGTGTGGTAGGAGACCCGCAAGCAACGGCAATGGATATTGTACCTGTACCTCCTCCAACTGTGGGTGTAGTCATTGACAAGGACAGAAAGAAGAGATCAAAGAAGGATGGGACTAATTCAAACAACTCTGTAGGATCGGCAGACTCCAGCAAGGGGTCTGTCCGGTCGCAATGAAACTCTTATGTTGGAACTGCCGGGGAATGCGTAAGTCTTCGGCAGTTCGTGCGCTCCTGGTTCTCCAGGCGCGAATAAAACCAGATGTGCTTTTTTATGTCTGAGGCACATTTGTGTAAAGTTAAGGCAGAATCTTTGAAGCGGAGATTACTGTTTGATTAGATGTTAGTTGCTGAGAGTGATGGCAGAAGTGGAGGCTTAGTCTTGTTCTGGAATAACGAGATTACTGTAACGTCTAAGGAGGTGGAGCAGAATTTCATTGACATCCGTATTAATGAAAATGGTGAGGCAGGATGGCGCTTTACTGGCTTTTATGGTGAACCTAGCAGCGATAGAAACACCTGTCTTGGGATTATATTTGATCCCTTCATGCAGAGTTTGATCTTCCTTGGATTATGGTGGGTGATTTTAATGAAATTCTTTATTCAAATGAAAAAGAAGGAGGTGCTTCCAGATCACTACGATGTATGCAAGCATTCAGAGATGCTCTTAATGAATGTGAGTTGGAAGATACGGGTTTTGAGGGGGATATTTTCACCTGGAGAAGAGGGAAGATCCGGGAAAGACTGGACCGTGCGGTTTGTAATTCTAGATGGGCAGATATGTTCCTGATACGTCTCCGACGTATCGATAATTTCTTATGTTCTATGCCACATTATTGATGATACCTACATGTTTTATGCACACTTTATGTCATATTCGTGCATTTTACGGAACTAACCTATTAACAAGATGCCGAAGTGCCAGTTCTCGTTTTCTGCTGTTTTTGGTTTCGAAATCCTAGTAACGAAATATTCTCGGAATTGGACGAAACGAAGACCCAGGGGCCTATTTTTCCACGGAGCTTCCAGAAGACCGAAGAACATACGAAGTGGGGCCACGAGGTGGCCAAACCACAAGGCGACGCGGCCAAGGGGGGGCCGCGCCGCCCTGTGGTGTGGGCCCCTCGTCTGGCCCCCGACTCTGCCCTTCCGCCTACTTAAAGCCTCCGTCGCGAAACCCCTGAGGCGAAAAAACCACGATACGGAAAACCTTCCAGAGACGCCGCCGCCGCCGATCCCATCTCGGGGGATTCTGAGATCTCCTCCGGCACCCTGCCGGAGAGGGGATTCATCTCCCGGAGGACTCTACACCGCCATGGTCACCTCGGAGTGATGAGTGAGTAGTTCACCCCTGGACTATGGGTCCATAGCAGGTAGCTAGATGGTTGTCTTCTCCTCATTGTGCTTCATTGTTGGATCTTGTGAGCTGCCTAACATGATCAAGATCATCTATCTGTAATTCTATATGTTGTGTTTGTCGGGATCCGATGGATAGAGAATACCATGTCATGTTAATTATCAAGTTATTATACATGTGTTGTTTATGATCTTGCATGCTCTCCGTTTCTAGTAGAGGCTCGGCCAAGTTTTTACTTTTAACTCCAAGAGGGAGTACTTATGCTCGATAGTGGGTTCATGCTGCATTGACACCGGGACGATGTGACGAAAGTTCTAAGGTTGTGTTGTGCTTGTTGCCACTAGGGATAAAACATTGGCGCTATGTCCGAGGATGTAGTTGTTGATTACATTACGCACCATACTTAATGCAATTGTCCGTTGTTTAGCAACTTAATACTGGAGGGGGTTCGGATGATAACCTGAAGGTGGACTTTTTAGGCATAGATGCAGTTGGATGGCGGTCTATGTACTTTGTCGTAATGCCCAATTAAATATCACTATACTTATCATATCATGTATGTGCATTCTTATGCCCTCTCTATTTGTCAATTGCCCGACTGTAATTTGTTCACCCAACATGCTTTTATCTTATGGGAGAGACACCTCTAGTGAGCTGTGGACCCCGGTCCATTCTTTAATACTTGAAATACAAATCTGTCTGCAATACTTATTTTACTGTTTTCTCTGCAAACAATCATCTTCCACACAACGGTTAATCCTTTGTTACGAGCAAGCCGGTGAGATTGACAACCTCACTGTTTCGTTGGGGCAAAGTACTTTGGTTGTGTTGTGCGGGTTCCACGTTGGCGCCGGAATCTCCGGTGTTGCGCCGCACTACATCCCGCCGCCATCAACCTTCAACGTGCTTCTTGACTCCTACTGGTTCGATTAAACCTTGGTTTCTTACTGAGGGAAACTTGCCGCTGTGCGCATCACACCTTCCTCTTGGGGTTCCCAACGGACGTGTCAACTACACGCATCAGTTCCCTAGTGTAGGAGTGGTTAATGAGGATTTTGGTAAATCAGATCATCGCCCTATCCTTGTTGACATTGAACGGCTAAATGGGATTCAGGTGCAGCATGCGGTATCACCTCTCCGATTCGAGGCTCGTTGGTTGTGTGAGAATTCGGTTGAATCTATCATTCAAACGGCATGGGATAGAGCCAAACTGATCCATGCGGAGGCTCCCCTTAGTGATCACACGACAGAGGTGCATGAGGCACTCCATAGTTGGGACAAACATGTACTTAAAGGACCAAGGAAAAGGCTGCGAGAGCTTCAAGCTGAATTGAACCAAGTCATGTCTGGTCCACTGTCGGACGAGGCTATTTCTAAACAGAGAGAGATACAACTCAAGATGGAAAACCTGTTGGAACAAGAGGAACTTTATTGGGTACAGCGTGGCAGGGTTAACTGGCTCCAGCACGGAGACCAAAATACGGCGCTTTTTCATCGTTTTGCATCAGGTCGCCGTAAACGGAATTTTATTAAATATTTGAAGAATGAAGCTGGAGACGTTATTGAAGACCATGATCAAATTATGGGAATAGCTAGAAATTATTTCCAGACTTTGTTTACTGCGGAGGTACATGATCGTGATCCTAATGTCTTGAACAAAGTCCTTCCATCTGTTACTCCTGAGATGAATGAAAAATTGCTAGCACCTTATTCGAGAGATGAGGTGAAAAAGTCTCTGTTTAATATTGGAGATCTAAAAGCCCCAGGCCTAGATGGGCTTCATGCTGTTTTCTATAAACACTTCTGGCATATTATTGGTGAGGATCTTACTGACGAGGTTCTTCAAGCAGTGAATTCCAGAGTTATACCAGAAGGCTGGAATAATACCACAATTGTACTTATTCCAAAGGTGGAGAACCCGGATCTGATAACACAATTCAGGCCTATTAGCTTATGTAATGTGGTGTACAAGGTGATTGCAAAACTGCTTGCTCAGAGACTCAAATATATTCTGCTAGATATTATCTCTACCACGCAAAGTGCCTTTGTCCCGGGCAGACTCATTACTGACAATGTACTAGTGGCGTATGAGAGCTACCATACTATCAAAAATAAGAAGTTGGGTAAGTTTGGAATTTGTGCTGTGAAGTTGGACATGCACAAAGCATATGATAGAGTGGAGTGGTCTTTTCTGAGGAGAATTCTGATTCGTTTGGGGTTTGATCCTACTTGGGTTGAGCTCATTATGGCTTGTAGGTTGCATCCGTAAGGTACCAGGTTCGTCTGAATAATGATTTGTCTGATTATATTTATCCGTCAAGGGGACTCCATCAAGGGGATCCTCTATCACCTTATATGTTTCTTCTCTGTGCGGAAGGACTATCTAGCCTGCTCAAGTATGAGGAGAATGAGGGGAATTTAATTGGAGTCAAGGTTTGTAGAAATGCACCTGCAGTGTCGCATCTCCTTTTTGCGGATGATTCACTTATCCTCATGAGGGCTGATCATGGTAATGCTACATGTCTCTGTAATGTTTTGAATGATTACTGTGCTGCTTCGGGTCAATTGGTGAGTGAGGCGAAATCAAGTATTTTCTTTAGTCCCTGTACTGAGATTGATATGAAAGTCGAAGTTTGCAGTATTCTGAATATTCTAACAGAAGCGATAACTGATAAGTATTTAGGCCTTCCTCCGTTGGTAGGGGTGGATAGGTCGGATTGCTTCCAGCATCTGATTGATAGAATCTGCAAAATCCTTAGTGGATGGAAGGAGAAGAATATGTCTTTTGGCGGGAAAGAGGCACTCATTAAAGCCGTAATCCAAGCCATACCTGCATATGCGATGTCTGTTTTTAAACTACCCAAGCAGATTATTAAAGGGATAATAACAGCAATATCCCAATTCTGGTGGGGAGATGATGATCAGCAAAAACATATGCACTGGTTTGCTTGGTGGAAAATGTGTGTGCCGAAAAAACAGGGAGGTATGGGTTTCCGCGACCTTCACTGTTTTAACCTGTCTATGTTGGCAAAGCAGGTTTGGAGATTGATCTCTGTACCAGACTCTCTCTGTGCTACAGTTCTGAGAGCAAAATACTATCCATCCGGGGACATTCTGAATTGCCAGTTGAAAGAAGGGAGTTCATATACATGGCAAAGCATCTGGGCTAGTATCAATACTTTCAAAAGAGGACATATGTGGCGTCTTGGGGATGGTTCAAAAATAAATATTTGGACGGATCCGTGGGTTCCTGGAAGTCCAAATCGTATGATCACTACCAGAAGAGGCAATATTATTCTGTCTAGAGTCTCTGATTTGATAGATCCTGATACTGAGAAGTGGGATGAACAAATCTTAAATGATATTTTTTGGCCTATTGATGTGCAGCGTATTCTGAACATTCCTCTAGCGAGGGCTTATGCAGGACTTTGTTTCTTGGCACTTTACCAAGACGGGTATTTTCTCGGTGCGTTCATGTTACCATGCAGAGTGGGATCATCAACACGGTGTCAAATTAAGGAGAACATCAGGTTATGGTACATCTTCGAACCTGCCTGTTTGGAAAACAATATGGGCTTTGAATGTTCCAGCCAAGGTGAAAATACACTTGTGGAGATCGCTCCTGGGAGCTATCCCCTGTAATGGGGTGTTAGCTAATAGGCATATGATCACGAGCTCTCAATGCTCACTCTGCCAAACTGAGTGTGACAGCATTCTCCGTGCTTTTTTCTGCTGCCCGCGGGTCTTGGAAATTTGGGGCTTTCTCGGTATGAGAGACTTGATATCGCTTGTGACCTCTGCTGAAACAAATGGCGGTGTAGTTCTGGAAGCTTTGCTTCGGGATAAGTTGGCTTCGGGATAAGTTGATCGAAATGACATGATAGCAGTAGCGGTTTGGTATATTTGGTGGGAGATGAGAAAAGCCACTCACGGTGAAGCTGTTCAATCTCCCGCTCGTACGGCACAGTCGATATCTACACTCACTCTGAATTATTCTAGAGCAAAGAAGAGGAAGACAGGAATTGACAGACATGGGTGGATAAAACCAAGGGAAAACTTTGTGAAACTAAATGTGGACGTAGGGTTTAACGCTGACGCTGGGACTGGAAGTACTGGAGCAATTCTTCGCGACGATAATGGGGGATTTCTGGCGGCGAGCTGTTGCGGCATACCTTTTATCTCTGACCCATCTTCTGCCGAAGCTAGAGCGCTTCGGGATGGATTAATTCTTGCTGGCCAGATAGGTTGCAACAGGATAGAGGTGAATTCCGACTGCATGGATGTGATTTAGGTTATGAATCAAGGCGGGAATTCTTTTGGCCCAGCTGCAGCTATCTACGAGGAGTGTTCGATGCTTTGTCATAGTTTTGTAGAGGTGGTGTTTTCTCATTGTCCTAGAGAAGCCAACATGGCAGCACATGCTTTAGCTAGATCCTCAGAGGGACCAGAGTCAATTGTCTGGCTCGATGACCCCCGTGACTTCATTTTTAGTGTGTTGGCAAATGATGTAACGATTATGTGGCTCAGACAGCAAGTTTCTTACGCACTCTTTTTCTTACCAGGGTACCGAAGGGGACTGGAAGGTTTTTAATGAGGCGGCTTACTTGTCTTATATATATAATGGTTTTGCTTCAAAAAAAAACCATCAACAACTACATTGCACGGCTAGAGAATGTTCCCCTGCTGCATTATCATGTGATGTTGGGAAATTGTGTACTTCGTCGATGTCATTGTCTAAACCATCCCCCTTCCCCCGTGCGTCGCCCTCCTCTGGCGCCAATGGGGGAACCTTAGCCACCGCCACCCCTAGGCCCCCACCTCCTCTCTCTCTCGTGCTTCGTCTGCCGGAGGGGGGCCGACAAAGCCGCGCGCACCCTGGGGAAGATGGCGGTGGGGCGGCTTCTTCCCTCCCGCGGCCCCTAGTGAGAGGGAGCTCACTCGGGCGCGACGCTGCTGGCAGCGGGCGGCGTGTGGTGGCCGTGCGGGAGCGGTGTGGTGCGGCGTCGCCGGGGGTGAATGGGCGCGACCGGGCCGGATCTGGGTCGTGCGGGCCGGCTGTGGGCACGGGTGGTCTGGGCGTCACGGAGTCGCAGCACTGCTGCAGCCGGCCGGCGCGGGTGGTCTGGGCGTCACGAAGTCGCGGCGCTGCTGGCCATGGAGGTGCTGCGGCGGCTGGGTGCTGGTTGGGTGCCGGGGCGGCGGCTCCGGGACGGCGACTCCATGGCAGCGACGGCGTGTTGGTGGGCTAGGTGGTCGACGGTGATGGCATACTGGCTGGTCTGATACCCTGCCGGTGAAGGAGACCTCGGCGGGAGGGTGCTTGCTCCGGGTGAAAACTCTGCCCGACTTGGTCGGTGCCGGCGATGGCGACGCCCTGGGGTGCCGTTCCCCTTCTTGAAGGCATCGTCGTGGAGCTCCCACCTCTCCTAGCTTCAAGGCTTCGTTCTCTCCGGGCGAAAACCCAAGCTCTTGCCTCGGCCGGTGCGGACGATAGCGGCGGTCTCTCGTCTCTTCCCTTCTTGGAGGCGTCGTCTTTGGAATGCATGACCTTCACTCGGTGTTGGTGGGTTGTTGGCCAGGCTGCGTTGCCTTGCAGTCTACAATGGAGGATGTCGAGGTGGCAGCCTCGGGTAGGTGGCAGTGAGCCGGGGCGGCGGCCCTGGAAGGCGGTGCGGCAACATCCCTATGGTGCGGGGATGCGGCTTGCCACCGCTTGGGTGGAGGCCATGGCTGCACGGGCGGCAGGGCAGTCGGCTTGGTCGGACGCGTCCTTGTGGGGACGGTTGGACTTTATGTCGGGGTAGCGGCCCCGGATGAGCTTGGTGTGATGCTCGTGGTCTGCGGCCAATTGCCCTGTGCAGCTTGGCCTGCGGGTAGTCGGTTCGTGCGGCGTTGCAGCTCGAGGGCGAGCGGTGGTACATCGGGGTGGATGCCCCGGAAGGCGGTGGTCTTGGTGGACGCGCAGGGCGCGACGGAGCAGCGGAATGTCGGAGCGACGGCTCCGAATGTTCGTAATCTTCGAGGGTGCTCAGCCTAGGGTCGCGTGGGCGATAAGGTGACTCTCGAGGGTGGGCAGGCTTGTGAGGCAACGACAATGGTGATGAGCAAGGTTTGGTTGCTGCATGACCGTGTTAGTCGGCTCTGTTCCGGCGTGTCCGAATATCTTCGCTGGTCTCCTCCTGCTGTGAAGTCGAAGGCTGCCATCGGGTGGTGTACAATGACCTACGAGGGGAGTTCCGTCGGTGAAGGTCCTATTCGGCGCATGTCTTGCGCATCTCCTCTTCGGGGCTTGTCATCAGAATCGGAGCTTCCGGCCTTTTATTGGGGAGCCATCTGTTTGGCATAGGTAAACTCAAGCTTCACGTTTTGTGTAGCTTCTGTGGGTAGTCAGGGTGGCTCGGTGTACCCTTCGAAACCGGGCACTTTCTACTTAATTAATGGATGAGACAAAACTTTTGCCTCCGTTTAATTTTTTTTTGTCTAAACCAAAAGCACTAAAAGATCGTAGTAACAACTAGGAAAAGGCATAACTAAAGAAATGCTGACATGTAGAGTAAACGACCGTCACATACCCAATTCAAACTTCTATTTTCTTTTCTATTTGTTGTTCATTTTCATCTTCCGTAATTGCATACTAATGAATTTGATGCAAGAGATGAATAATCCACAAAGTTGATCTTCTAGCTCAAGGTTTACAGGTTACGAAAACGAGCAACACAGACCGAGCATAAGCGACAATGAAGACGAACATGAAGGCACAAAATAACCCTTACACAAGAACCACCTGCCACAAGTTAGAGAACGTTCAAACCGAACATTAGTGTGTACAAGGCATATTATTGTTGAAAATTGTCATTTACCGAGTGTAAGGTATGTTCAAACACATTTAAGCATTTAGCGAGGAAAGTGGCAAGCAGACTGTCCCGGAACTAAGGAATAGCTCGAGCTGCAGGAAGATAACGATCAACGAAAATTATAGATGTATTCTAGCAGAATGTTAAACATGTAATGAGCCAATGAATATTCAAACTACGATTTTTCAATGCAATGTGACCATTCTGGTATTAGAGCATCTCCACTCGTCCCCCCGACGAGGCCCCCGGCGAGCGTTTTTTCCATCCGGACGGCGTAATTCGGCCCAGTCGCGCCCCCGGTTCCTCGTTTTCGTCCGGATTTGGGCCTAAATCCATCCGGCGATCCCACGCCATCCCCGGCCCCCCGGGGAGCGCTCGGGGACTCCGGACGAGTGAAAAGCGGGCGTGGTCCCAACTTGTCGGCGACAATGGCCTCCGATCTACGGCAAAATCCTCGTCTTCCCGATCTACGGCAAAACCCTCGTCTTCCCGATCTACGGCAATACCCTCGTCGAACGAAAGCTTTGAACTCTCAAGTGGTGCAACATAGATAGATTATATATATATTTCGAATATAATTCGAATAAACATAAAAATTACATATAAAAACTTTAAAACTAAACTACTTCTTCTTCTTCTTAGAAGGCCCCGCCTCATCGTCGTCGCGGCGACGCTTCCGGCTCGTCACCTCCTCGTCGGAGGAAGTTGAGTCCTCCTCGTCGTCGTCCTCATCAGCCTCTTCGTCCTCCTCCTCCTGCTCCTCCTCCTCGCTCCTGCTCCTCCTCCTCTTCCTCGGCCTCTTCATCGGCCTGCTCCTCGGCTTCGCTCCACGGCCTCTTCGTCCTCCTCCTCGTCGTCCCACTCGTCCTCGGCTGGCCGGCGGGGGGAATCGTCGCTGCCGGACGATGCAGCTGGATCCCACCAATGGCGCCATCCAGGCGGCTTCCCCTCGCTGTCGGTGTCCGATGGCCAAGAGATATCGCTCATGGTTGACGGAGGATGGTGACGAGAGAACGGATGAATGGCTCAGCCCGTCGAAAACCGTTTATGTAGGTCTCTCGACGAAAGAGAGCGCCGGTTGCTCTTCCGCGGAGTTCGTGCTCCATTACGGCGGTTCTCGCATCGAGGCCACTTCGACCGTTCCCGACGAGTCGTTTCGGCTCTCCAGTCCACTTCGCGACGGTTCAATGCGGCGAGGGAACTCCGACGATTGCCCTTCCCGGTGACTGCGCCATCGCTATGCACGCGGTGGGTGCGCGTCCATGGGCTCGCGGCTGGAAAAATAGGCCTCCCCAGACCAAAAACTACATCCATCCGGCGCTAAATTTCGCCGGATTTGGGCGTGGGGAGCCCAAACGAGTGGGGATGCTCTTAGTTACAACATGTAATCCTGTTGCAAACCAGATTCCCTTTACGGCGTTCGACCGCGCCAGCGATCGTTTCTTGCCGCGCCATCTCTTTCTATTTTGTCGCTTAGCGGTAATTAATACGAGCCTTTAATTCCACGCGTTTTCGGAGCATTAGTTGGGGACCAGAAATCCCGCACGGATCTTTTTTTGCGGGCGAGCACAAATCCCGCGCGGATCTTTTTTTTTTTACGTCTTCCCATTTCTGTACGTGGATCTTCTCTTTCCGGTGCTGCAGTAATTAAGTCCATGCATTTTTTAGAAAGCATTAATTTCGAAAACGCTAATCCCGAGCCTTGTTTCAGCGCTGCCATTTTTAGGCTTAAAACTAGGAAAGTGCTGAGGATCCTCCGGAGGCTGCAAACCCCCCAGCCTCCGGGTCTTCCACCGTTGGATCAAATCAATTTGAACCGTTAGATCAACTTTTGTGTCCAGTTTTGTCTTAAAATCCCGCTTTTGCTTCATTGAAGCAAAAATAGCTCCGCTTTTGCTTCATTGAAGCAAAAAACGGTTCGACTAAAAATAGAAGAAGAGCTCAGTTTTGTCTCAAGAATCCCACTTTTGCTTCATTGAAGCAAAAAAAGCCCCGCTTTTGCTTCATTCAAACAAAAAAACGGTTCGACTAAAATAGAAGAAGAGCTGCGATGATTCTTCAGACTTTATTTTGTCGCAGCAAAACAGTCCCGCTTTTGCTTCATTGAAGCAGAAAAATGGTTCATCTAGAAATAAATAAAATGGTTCATCTAGAAAAAAACTCGTCGGAGACGCGTCAACTCCGGTCGGCAGCACCACCGCAGCATCAACGCCCTCTCCTTGCAATACCGCCTCCACCCGATGGTAGGGCCGTCACCTGCGGTCTGCCGACCCTGTCGCTATGCGCCAGCGGCGGCGTCCAGCTCCGGCGGTGCTCCTTTGCAGGTCCGCCGACGCGGGTTGCAGCAGCGCTGCCGCCGGTCGACGGTCCTTTGCAGCTCCCATCGATGTCGATTGCAGGTCAGCCGGAGCCCGTTTGCAGCTTCGGTGGAGGCCGTTTGCAGCTCCGGCGCGGCGGCCGCTTACAACCCGGGCGGAGGCCGTCTGCAGCTCCCGTCAATGCCTATTGAAGCTCCGGCGGACGCCAGTTGCAGCTCGGGCAAAGTCCATTTGCAGCTCCCGGCCATGCCAATTGCAGCCCGGTCGGAGGCCGTTTGCAGCTCCGGTGGTGGCCGCTTGCAGCCCAGGCGGAGGCTGTTTGCAACTCCCGTCGATGCCTATTGAAGCTCCAGCGGAGGCCAGTTGCAGCTCCTCGCCATGCCGAAGGCAGCTCACCCGGATGCCATTTGCAGCTCCTGGCGATGTCGTTTGCAGCTCTGGTGGAGGCCGTGGGGGAAGGAGGCGGCGGCCATCGCGGCGGACAAAGCCGACGCCGCGGAGGAAGGATGCGGCGCTGTCGAGGCCGGCCGTCGTGAGGAAAGGAGCTAGCACGGTTGACTGCCGCCGGGAACGGAAGCGGCGGCGCACGACCTCGCCTCCACATGGAAACTGCGGCGGCGCGGGAGGTGGAGGTGCGGGGTGTCGCCGGTAACCGTCGTCGCTAGCCCACGGCGAGCAAGAGCGACGAGATCGAGTCCTCCCCATGGAAACTGCGTCGCGACGGGAGCACGGCCCGGCGGCGCGAGCGGAGCATGGCACGACGGCGCGCGACGGAGCACAGCACGGCGGCTCTGCAGCGCGCGACGGAGCACGGCTCGGCGGCGCGAACGGAGCATGGCACGGCAGCGCAGGAGTCTGCGCGTTTGAGATCGAGCAGAGAGAGACACGGGAGAAAGGGGAAATATTCAGGGAAGGAGACGATGCGGAAAAAAAATGAATCTAAACGTGGTGGGGTCACCTATTCGTTGTCTCCCACCCGGAGGGACGCGTGGCGAGCGCTCGGGCCGGAGGCTGCCAGCGTAGAATCCTCCGAAGGTTTTAAAGCGTTTTCCTTAAAACTATTTTGGCGATAGAGGAATTTGAACTCACAACCTTACCATTTATATTTATAATGTATAAATTTCACAAACATGCTAACCATCTTTTTCATCCTACGTTGGTGCTATATGAATGAAAGTTTCTATACTTACAATAGGTGTAGTTACAACTTTTTTTGTCCAATTCCCTTTTAGCAATTCCCTTTTCGCAATTTTGTTTGTACTTTTTTTTGTTACTTTTGTATCAAAATTTATATTGTTTGAACGAACCTTTTTTATTCCCTTTTTCGGGACAGTGTTTTTTCCGGGGAAAAATAGTGGGTGGGGAAATTCACTTGCAACTCTAATGAACTAACACTTGCTACTCAAATAAATATCACTTTCAACTCAAATATTTGGCACTTTTTGTCTCACAATAAGTACCTTATGATGTACTTATTGAAATTAGCTTTTGAGGTCTGTAACTTTTCATATTTACCAACAGACAGGGGATTGATAACTTGTGAGCTAAAAATGTTCACAAAATATTCTA
This sequence comes from Lolium rigidum, assembly GCF_022539505.1. Classification (NCBI taxonomy): domain Eukaryota; kingdom Viridiplantae; phylum Streptophyta; class Magnoliopsida; order Poales; family Poaceae; genus Lolium; species Lolium rigidum. Next base: position 372,257,650 of record NC_061510.1, read on the forward strand.
AAAGAATTATGTTTTTTTGGGTCGATAACTTTTCATATTTAACGCTAATAAATAATGGGCAGATGGGTTGATAAATTTGCGAGTTAAAAATATTCCTAAAATATTATAAATAAAATTAACTTTTTGGGTCGATAACTTTTCACATTTACCGTTCATAAATAACGGGCAGAGGGGTTGATAAATTTGAGAGCGGCCGGGGATCCACCTATCAAAGGAAAAATCAATATTTTAGGAACAGGTGCGTCTCCCTGATCTTCATGCGCGGCCGGGGATCCACCTATCAACGGCAGCAACTCCACCGAGATCGACTTGGAAGGCTTCTCTCACTCCCATGTCCTTCCATATGCGGTTTCATGACCCATTGCCTATCGGCGGATCCACTTGGCCAGGAGAGGACCAGCGGCGGCCGGGACAGCGTTGACCGGGAGAGAACTGGGACGGCAGCCGGGTCAGCGGCGGCGGAAGGCCGGGAGAGAACCGGGACGGCGGCTGGGACAGCGGCGCCGGAATCGGACGGGAGGCGGCGGCCATGCGCCGCGCCTTCCAGAACAACGACTCTACTAGCTAGCAGCGCACCCCACGGCTTGCTTCGCCAGCGTCGGTTCCCGCAGCATGGAAGCACGGTGGCAGGCGGCATCAAAGCTGACGACCAGCTGCTCAGAGTCGCCGTCACCAAGTCAGGCACTGAAACGTAATCCATAATAACTGCCCCCCATCTTTCCACCCACGCCATCAGCGGCGGCGGGAGGAGGCACACATCCAACTGCCGTCTCCCATCGGGGGCAGCACTGCGCCAAAACCGAAGGTCTTGCTTGTGCACGTGCGGCCTCCGGAAAATCCGAATGGCGGCGAGGCGGCCGTCTACGAGGAGGAGGGATCTGCGTCTCCTGGATTGTACGGCAGCGGGCAGGCGGCCGGGTCCGCTCCGGAGGGCGACGAGTCGACCGTCTACGAGGAGGGAATCTTCAAGCTGAAGGTCTACCCAATCTTAGCATCGTCGGGGAGGAGGATGCCTACGAGCAGGCTTCCCGGTCCAAGCGGCAGCGTCGCGGCAGCAGGTCTCTGACCTCCATCCCATCTGCCCCGGTTCCGGCGATCCAACATCAACCGTCGACCAATCCTCAGGCTGGGAGACATGGCCTGGTACAACACGGTATGCTAGCCACTGTGCTAGAATTCCATCGACGCATACTACACCCAGGTATGGGATTACAATCATACATGTCCTTCTTTAGTCTTTCCTCTTGCGCCACTGGTATTTCTTATTAGGAAAACATTTTGATGTAGATGAGCTGACGAGACCTGCTCCGTTATGCAAGTATTTTCCAGTGTTGATTGAACAAACATACGTGCTAAGGTATACTTTAGAGAGAAAAGCAATCAAATTAATAATTTAATTAAAAGAATTACATGAAATAGCCAGGTTTTTTTTTGCACTTCGCTCTGTTTGTAGATAAACCATATTTACCTATTAGGTATACTTTATTTTTGGGGAAGAAAAGGAGAATGCCATTTTATCATGTAGCAAGAGGAAGACACTTGAGCATGATTCCCTCCTCAAAATTGTAAGTTGTATACAACATTATGGTTCTCTGGTACACTACTCAAGGTGCAATGGCGACTATGCCGTTCGCCGGTGCAGATGTCTGGCATCGTCGATAGTCACTGCGAGTTTTTTGTGGCAGCCTCGGCGCGTTGAACATGGCCACGGGCAATGGCGACGATGTTGTTCCCCAATGCGGATGCCTGGCACCGTCGACCGTCGTCGCGGGTTGTTTGTGGCGGCCTTGGCGCCGTGCCACCGCTATGCTCGCCATGGTCATCATCCTTTAACCTCGACAAGCTCGGGGTTGTCGAGAGGGTGCGGACCAGGTGCTACTTGACGCACAACACAGGCAAAGCGAAGCTCATCAACCTCATGGTATGCGACCATTAAAGGGGGCCAGAGGGTGAGAAAGCTTTTATGTTATGGATTGCGCTCAAAGTGTTCAAAGTTAATTTAGAAAACATCAACCCGATAATATGAAGAATTGGGGAAGTAAAGAAAAGTGGAGAAAATATTAAAATGGAAAGGGCCAGAACATGTATATATTGCAGTTAGTTGCATTATTTTAATCCTATAACTTATACATGTGACGGAAGGTGATTACACTTTGAACTGTGACTTCCTTTTAGTTATGATCTATGCCACACAACATATCTTAAGGAAACATATTATTTGTGGCATAGATTATTTGTTCGTATTATTCCATTAATCTTGCTAATTTTATAGAGTATGCTGAATTACTAAAGCAGTTAGTTTTGGCATTTCAATATTAAGCAAATTTTAATGTATCCTGCAACTTCAAAGGAGCTAATTGCTATGTACTGCTCTCTTTTTTGTAAGAAGGTTGTATCCCTGAAGCACCAATCTGTGCCCCATTCTTTTTCCTTGCAGGGCTTTGTGTCCCTTCTTCTGGACACAATACATGCTAGCTTGTAATTATGTCCTGTTGTTGAAGATGATACATGAGTATATAACCGAAGTAAAGATAGCCTTTGTTGAAAGAAAAAGGAATCCAGAACTCTTTCATGTTCCTGCCTTGACAAGATTTATAAGAACTGCACGCAGTCGAGCGTTAGCAGAATTGATTGTAATTTCTTGGCATGAAATGTACAATTATGAAACTTCGGGAAATTAAGAATTACAAAAACTGATTATTGTTGCATCAAGCTACAATGTCTCCATAGGTAATACATTTCACGTCATGTTTTTTTTCAAGCAACTGGCGCCATAAAAATATTGCATCAGGTGAGAATAATCGTCAATATGACAGCGTAATAACTTCATATGCATACACGTTCAGCCAAACAACCATCATTGCAAGAAAGCCTACATATGTAGAAGCAAAGACATGGTAGAGCTTAACAACAGGCTGTAGGTTGCCTGATTTTTGCTAGAGAGGAAGTGTTAGGCAGTCAATATTAGATATCTTTTTAATTTGTTGCCCAAAGCGTATTTATCTGCAGTGCTCTATTTATCTGCAGTTCTCTATTTACCAGCTCTCCATGGCATATCTCTCCCCTAATTGATGGCCAGCGGGATAAGGATCTGACTTCTTGTACTATTTTCATAATGGCAGTGGCTAATCGGGGGTAGAAGATTCAATCCTTATTTGATGGTTGCTGACAGGGAGCTGCAGTACTGCATACATCATGATTCCATGGAACATGTGCGATTCCTCTTCTTAGCTTATCCAACAGCTTCCTCCCCTCAAATGACTAAATGAGGTGAGCTTACTGGTGGCCTACAACAGCAGTAGTTTTGTTCTTATCCTTCATATTTATTTTACATCTTTTCTCATTGTAGTTCATGTACCTCTCCGAATCTCCATGGATCACTCAGTTGTAATAACTTTTTGAGAATAGATCAACTGTAGCTTGTCAGTATATAGTTTCAAAAGGTCACATAAATACTACTTACATGCATGAAAATGGTATATATACTGATAAGCACCAATGATGCCCCTAATGTAGCTTAAGCTGTCGCTGTTATTTAGAATTGGATATATGTGAAATAAGATCTATAAAATTTTCATATCTTAAGGAAACATTTTCTTAATCCTATAAATTATTTGTTCATATTATTTTTGTGCGTGCGCACCCGTGCCCGCTTGCGCGCATGCCATTTCTTGTGCACTTGCTCACTTGCACTGAGTTGTTATGTTTCGTGAATTTGTTTTCCGAGAGAGATGCTAAAGTGATTCGATTGTAATAGTATAGGTTTGACCACTGGTCCATTGTAGTGTGGAGCACACCAGAGCGGTCAGGGAGGGCTAGAAACATGCCTATTTGGTTCGGCTCCTTCGCAAAACAGTTGCAATGTTGACCACTTCACTTCCAGTAACCTAAACTTTTGCATTTCAGCAATAGCTCTTACTCTGGCATTATATGTAGAGATGCTATGGTGATGGCAAAAAACAGAGGCGAGACTAAGATCGATCGGGGATCGGGGATCCGATGGCGTGTTTTCAAGGAAGGGAGGAAATTAAAAAAATGTTTTGAACTACACATCCGACACCTAAAACGTGACGGAGGGAGTAGTATTGTTTAGTTGGTTGATATGAAAGATTCTGCAGAAACGCTCATGTATTCCATAGATTCAGGATTTTAAATTTGTTAATGTTTACCAGAAATTTGTCCTATGCAACATATAGTTAACACCGTTCTTTTTTTTCCACTTTTATTAATGATGCACTAAGGTGAAACAAGTGCAAATTTGAGTGTACACTTCCTGTTGATTTGCCCCTGGAGTAAATCTACGTAGATTTTGTTAGTATGTCAGAAAATTTAATATCACTATTTGATGATCCATCAGGTTACGTGAGATGGCAGACTTTTTAAAGCGATGGCAATGCCAAACCAAGGGTAAGTGAAGTGGTGGTGTTGTGGGTATACTTTATGCGTATATCAACGGCATGGCCTAGATCCGGCAAGCCCGGGCGGCCCATAGTTGGTGATTGATACGTCTCCAACGTACCTATAATTTCTGATGTTCCATGCTTGTTTTATGACAATACTTACATGTTTTGCTTACACTTTATAATGTTTTTATGCGTTTTCCGGAACTAACCTATTAACAAGATGCCAAAGTGCCAGTTCCTGTTTTCTGTTGTTTTTTGTTCCAGAAAGGCTGTTCGGGCAATATTCTCGAAATTCGACGAAACGAAGACCAAACATCATAATTTACCGAGACGGACCAGGACACCGAAGGAGATTCGGAGGGGAGGCCTGGGGCCCCCACACAATAGGGCCGCACGGGCAGGCCCCTGGCCGCGCCGGCCTATAGGGAGGGCGCCCTGGTGCCCCTCCTGCGCTGCCTCTTCGCCTATATAAGCCCTTTCGACCTAAAAACGCGATACCGATTGACGAAACTCCACAAAGACTCCAGGGGCGCCGCCACCATCGCGAAACTCCGTTTCGGGGGACAGAAGTCTCTGTTCCGGCATGACGCCGGGACGGGGAAGTGCCCCCGGAAGCCATCTCCATCAACGCCACCGCCTCCATCATGCTCCGTGAGTAGTTCCCCCATGGACTACGGGTTCTAGCTGTAGCTAGTTGGTATTCTCTCCCCCATATACTTCAATACAATGATCTCATGAGCTGCCTTACATGATTGAGATTCATCTGATGTAATCGGTGTTGTGTTTGTTGGGACCCGATGGATTGTTACATTATGATTAGTCTATCTATAAAGTTTGTGAAGTTATTGTTGCTGCAATCTTGTTGTGTTTAATGCTTGTCACTAGGGCCCGAGTGGCATGATCTTAGATTTAAGCTCTATACTTATTGCTTAGATTGTATCTACAAGTTGTTTGCACATGTCTATGTCCGGAACCAAAGGCCCCAAAGTGACAGAAATTGGGATAACTGGAGGGGAAGGCTTAGGTATGAGGATCACATGTTTTCACGGAGTGTTAATGCTTTGCTCCGGTGCTCTATTAAAAGGAGTACCTTAATTTCCAGTAGATTCCCTAGAGGCCCGGCTGCCACCGGCTGGTAGGAAAAAAGATGTTGTACAAGTTTCTCATTGCGAGCACGTATGACTATATATGGAAAACATGCCTACATGATTAATGATCTTGATGTTCTGTCTTAATGCTATTTCAATCCTATCAATTGCCCAACTATAATTTGTTCACCCAACACTTGTTATTGGAGAGTTACCACTAGTGTAGATAGCTGGGAACCCCGGTCCATCTTTCATCATCATATACTCGTTCTACATGTCATTGGAAGTAGTATCAACTATTTTCTGGTGCCATTGCCTCTGTGTTACTATTACTGCTGCTGTGTTACTGTTACTACTGCTCCCATATTATTGCTACTTTCACATCACCCCTGTTACTAGTGCTTTTCCAGGTGCAGCTGAATTGACAACTCAGTTGTTAAGGCTTATAAGTATTCTTTACCTCCCCTTGTGTCGAATCAATAAATTTTGGTTTTACTTCCCTCGAAGACTCGTTGCGATCCCCTATACTTGTGGGTTATCAAGACTATTTTCTCGGCGCCGTTGCCTGGGAGGCATAGCTCTACTCATAAGTTCACCTGGGGAGTATACTCTACCTCTCTCTCTGTTTTATTTTATTTTGTTTTGCTTACTTTACTTTTGTCTAGTTTATTTGTGCTTAGTTTATTTCTGTCTAGTATTATTTTGCTTAGTTTACTTTTGTCTAGTTTGTTTTTGTCTTGTTTTATTTTTCTCATATACCCTAAAATCCATAAAAATTTGAAAAACCTAAAAATTAAAAACTATTGCTATGGGAGAACCTACAACCTATTTGGAGCTTATTGAATTATATAATAACTATAGAGAATCAAGAACGGGTAAAGTTATGAGTGCTGTGATAGAAAAATTGAATACAATTGCTAAAATCTTGCTTAAACGCCATGATATAAACTGTTGCTCTAAACAGGATACTAAACATCTTAAATTTCAATGTGGCTTAGTGAGGAATTTTTAATTAAGAACTATAATTGGAATAGCTATATTCATCTTGGGTTCGAAGAGGTAGAACAATTTGTTTTGTTTATGGGAGCTTCTGAGATCGAATCCTTCATTGCTAGAAATTATGAAACTTGTGTTGTTTGTAAGGACCTTAAAGATTATGTCTCTTCTATCCTTAATTTTCGCATAGAAAGCTACAGTGATAATCCTTATATCATTGATTATAAAGAGAGACTCATTAATGCACAAGAATGCACTCACAATTTGCAGGAACCAGAGGAGGAAATTGATGAACCTGAAAGCTCATTGGATGAAAAAGAAGAGGAGAGTGATGAACAAAAGGAGGAAGAATGGATTAGCTACCCATGCTAACCTTCTAATGAGAGTAACTCTTTATCTCTTACACTATTTGATTGTCCTCCATGCTTACCGAAGGAGGATGAATGTTATGTTCCTGTGGATTCTCTTGAAATATTCCTTATGAGTAAAACTTGTGAGAATAATTATGCTACTATTATTCATGATAATCCATGCTATTTTTATAAATCTTATGATAATGCTTTGTTTGTGCCTGATGTCGAAATGCATGGTACTAAAGAGTTTTGTTTGGCAAATGTTTATGATAAATCTCTAGATGATGGTCCTAAGTTACTTGATAATATTAATTGTACTACTAATGAAAATGGGATTGGAGAGATCTTGACTTTATCTATGAGTCCCATATCTTTTAAGATTGATCAATCATCTTGTTACATTATTGATAAAAGTGGGTTTGAAAGTTTTAATCCTATTATTTCTGAGCTTGATAAAAATTATGTGTTTGTGAATCATGAAAAGCATGCTGTATGTGATAGTTATGTTGTTGAGTTTGTTCATGATGCTACTGAAAATTATTATGAGAGAGGAAAATATGGTTGTAGAAATTTGCAAGGTACTAAAACACCTCTCTATATGCTGAAAATTTTGAAGTTACTCCTGTTTTATCTTCTTATGCTTGTCACTTTGTTCTTCATGAATTTATTTGTGTACAAGATTCCTATGCATAGGAAGTGGGTTAGACTTAAATGTGTTTTGAATTTTCTTTTTGATGCTCTCTTTAGCTTCAACTCTTATTTCTTGTGAGTGCATCATTAAAACTGCTGAGCCCATCTTAATGGCTATAAAGAAAGCACTTCTTGGGAGATAACCCATGTCTTTATTTTGCTACTGTTTTGTTGTGTTTTGGAAGTTGTTACTACTGTAGCAACCTCTCCTTATCTTTATTTTATTGCAATGTTGTGCCAAGTGAAGTCTCTAATAGAAGGGTGATGCTAGATTTGGATTTCTGCGCAGAAACAGATTTCTTGCTGTCACGAATTTGGTATGCTTCTCTGTAGGTAACTAAGAAAAATCTGCCAACTTACGTGAGTGATCGTCAGATATGTACGCAACTTTCATTAGTTTTGAGTTTTCTGATTTGAGCAACGGAAGTACCCCTTAAAAATTCGTGTTTACTGGCTGTTCTGTTTTGACAGATTCTGTCTCTGTTTTTGCATTGTCTCTTGTGGACTTTAAGTGAGGCTTTCTAGACGTGGAGAGCTGTAGCTAATGTTTTATTGAGTACTTGCAATGTGTCACTACAGGGCCAAGGTGGATTAAAGTTTTTTGAGTACTAACCCCTCTAATGAAGTTTATGAGAAGTTTGGTGTGAAGGAAGTTTTCAAGGGTCAAGAGAGGAGGATGATATATGATCAAGAAGAGTGAAAAGTCTAAGCTTGGGGATGCCCCCATGGTTCATCCCCGCATATTTCAAGAAGACTCAAGCTGTCTAAGCTTGGGGATGCCCAAGGCATCCCCTTCTTCATCAACTTATCAGGTTCTTCTATTGAAACTATATTTTTATTCGGTCACATCATATGTGCTTTACTTGGAGCGTCTGTGTGTTTTTATTTTTGTTTATGTTTGAATAAATTCGGATTCTAGCAATCCTTGTGTGGGAGAGATACACGCTCCGCTTTTTCATATGAACACTTGTGTTCTTCGCTCTTACTTTTAATGTTCAATGACAAAAGTTGGAAGCTATTGCATTTATTGCTATTTGGTTGGAAACAGAAAATGCCTCATATTGTCTTGGATAATTTGATACTTGGCAATTGTTTTGAGCTCTCAAGTAGATCATGATTAAGCTCTTGCATCATGTAGTTTAAACCTATTAGTGGAGAAATATCGTAGAGCTTGTTGAAATTGGTTTGCATGATTGGTTTCTCTAAGGTCTAGATATTTTCTGGTAGAAGTGTTTGAGCAACAAGGAAGACAGTGTAGAGTTTTATAATGCTTGCAATATGTTCTTATGTAAGTTTTGCTGTACCGGTTCATACTTGTGTATGCTTCAAACAACCTTGCTAGCCAAAGCCTTGTACTGAGAGGAAATGCTTCTCGTGCATCCAAAACCTTGAGCCAAAACCTATGCCATGTGTGTCCACCATACCTACCTACTATGTGGTATTTTCTGCCATTCCAAGTAAATACTTCATGTGCTACCTTTAAACAATTCAAAACTTTATTACTCCTTATTTGTGTCAATGTTTTATAGCTCATGAGGAAGTATGTGGTGTTTTATCTTTCAATCTTGTTGGGCAGCTTTCACCAATGGACTAGTGGCTTCATCCGCTTATCCAATAATTTTGCAAAAAGAGCTGGCGCGGGGTTCCCAGACCCCAATTAATTAACTTTCATTAATAATTCTCTTCACATGTTTTGCCCTGATTCATCAGTAAGCAACTTAATTTTGCAAATAGACACTCCTCCATGGTATGAGATTGTTGGAAGGCACCCGAGGATTCGGTTAGCCATGGCTTGTGTAAGCAAAGGTTGGGGGGAGTGTCAACCATAAATAAAACTAAAATGCATGTGTAAACAAAAGAGAAGAGGGATGATCTACCTTGCTAGTAGAGATAACGTCCTTCATGGGAGCCGCTCTTTGAAAGTCTGCTTGATGAGGTGGTTAGAGTGCCCACTACCATTCGTTGACAACAACAAACACCTCTCAAAACTTTACTTTTATACTCTCTATATGATTTCAAAACTTAAAAAGCTCTAGCACATGATTTTATCTCTGCTTCCCTCTGCAAAGGGCCTTTCTTTTACTTTTATGTTGAGTCAGTTTATCCACTTCCTTCCATCTTAGAAGCAAACACTTGTGTCAACTGTGCATTGATTCTTACATACTTGCTTATTTGCATTCATCACATTACTCTATATTGACAATTATCCATGAGATATGCATGTTGAAAGTTGAAAGCAATTGCTGAAACTTAAATCTTCCTCGGTGTTGCTTCAATGCCTTTACTTTGAATTTATTGCTTTATGAGTTAACTCTTATGCAAGACTTTTGATACTTGTCTTGAAAGTACTATTCATGAAAAGTTTTGCTATATGTTATCTATTTGTTAGCAACTATAGATCATTGCCTTGAGTCACTGCATTCATCTCATATGCTTTATAATAGTATGATCAAGGTTATGTAAGTAGCATGTCACTACAGAAATTATTCTTTTAATCGTTTACCTACTCGAGGGCGAGCAGGAACTAAGCTTGGGGATGCTGATACGTCTCCAACGTACCTATAATTTCTGATGTTCCATGCTTGTTTTATGACAATACTTACATGTTTTGCTTACACTTTATAATGTTTTCATGCGTTTTCCGGAACTAACCTATTAACAAGACACCGAAGTGCCAGTTCCTGTTTTCTGTTGTTTTTGGTTCCGTAAAAGGCTGTTCGGGCAATATTCTCGGAATTCGACGAAACGAAGACCAAACATCATAATTCACCGAGACGGACTAGGACACCGAAGGAGAGTCGGAGGGGAGGCCTGGGGCCCCCACACAATAGGGCCGCGCGGGCAGGGCCCTGGCCGCGCCGGCCTATGGGGAGGGCGCCCTGGTGCCCCTCCTGCGCCGCCTCTTCGCCTATATAAGCCCTTTCGACCTAAAAACACGATACCGATTGACGAAACTCCACAAAGACTCCAGGGGCGCCGCCACCATCGCAAAACTCCGTTTCGGGGACGAAGTCTCTCGTTCCGGCACCCTGCCGGACGGGGAAGTGCCCCGAAGCCATCTCCATCAACGCCACCGCCTCCATCATGATCCGTGAGTAGTTCCCCCATGGACTACGGGTTCTAGCTGTAGCTAGTTGGTATTCTCTCCCCCATGTACTTCAATACAATGATCTCATGAGCTGCCTTACATGATTGAGATTCATCTGATGTAATCGGTGTTGTGTTTGTTGGGACCCGATGGATTGTTACATTATGATTAGTCTATCTATAAAGTTTGTGAAGTTATTGTTGCTGCAATCTTGTTGTGTTTAATGCTTGTCACTAGGGCCCGAGTGGCATGATCTTAGATTTAAGCTCTATACTTATTGCTTAGATTGTATCGACAAGTTGTTTGCACATGTCTATGTCCGGAACCAAAGGCCCCAAAGTGACAGAAATTGGGATAACCGAAGGGGAAGGCTTAGGTATGAGGATCACATGTTTTCACGGAGTGTTAATGCTTTGCTCCGGTGCTCTATTAAAAGGAGTACCTTAATTTCCAGTAGATTCCCTAGAGGCCCGGCTGCCACCGGCTGGTAGGACAAAAGATGTTGTACAAGTTTCTCATTGCGAGCAAGTATGACTATATATGGAAAACATGCCTACATGATTAATGATCTTGATGTTCTGTCTTAATGCTATTTCAATCCTATCAATTGCCCAACTGTAATTTGTTCACCCAACACTTGTTATTGGAGAGTTACCACTAGTGTAAATAGCTGGGAACCCCGGTCCATCTTTCATCATCATATACTTGTTCTACATGTCATTGGAAGTAGTATCAACTATTTTCTGGTGCCATTGCCTCTGTGTTAGTATTACTGCTGCTGTGTTACTGTTACTACTGCTCTCATATTACTGCTACTTTCACATCACCCTCGTTACTAGTGCTTTTCCAGTGTGCAACTTGAATTGACAACTCAGTTGTTAAGGCTTATAAGTATTCTTTACCTCCCCTTGTGTCGAATCAATAAATTTGGGTTTTACTTCCCTCGAAGACTGTTGCGATCCCCTATACTTGTGGGTTATCAGTGATGAGGCATGTGGCCCATCGGGCGGCCTAGTTGCTGTAGATCCGGAAGGATGAAGTCCAGCCCAGGAACAGGAAGCCGGATCTCAACCGACCTACGAAGGAGGCCGGATCCGTGACGGCCCATGAAGTATCCGGATCCAGCACGTACTTAGAGGAAGGCGGATCCTTGACGTACACGGCAAGACATTGTACCGTAGTTAGGCAACTTGTATTCTGGCTAGGACTCTCCATGTAAACCCTAGATCCGTGCGCCTTTATAAGCCGGATCCCGGGAGCCCTAGAGGCACAACCACAACTCATTGTAACAACGCGAAAGCGCCCAGATAATTCCAGACAAGCAGCAGTAGGCCCCGTCATCGTGCGGGTGTTCCGAACCTGGGTAAATCGCGTACCACCGTCCCGTGTGCACTCCGCCCTATGGCCCCTACTTCTTCTCCCCTCGTGAGGATCCCACCTCCGAGGTACCGTCGATTAGGCAACGGCAGCTGGCGCCCACCGTGGGGCCTGCGGCGTGCGGAGGCCGGAACCGGGAGGGTTCCGCCATGGGAAGCTTCGACGACACCATCGCTGTGGGGCGTGTCCTTTACGCTGGAAATCTGCCGATCGTCCCTCCGGATGAGTGCTGGATTCCGGCTAAGACCGACCCCGTCAAGATCTCCATCGTCCCAGTTGGCGGCATACACATCTTCATCGGGGAAACCGTCGATTCCGACGGAAACCCACTGGTAAGTAGCGCTGACGCGACCGCCGCTGAGCAGGACGCAGTCGCGAAGATCCGATCTGAGACGCAGGAACTTCCTAGGGAAGATTCCGCCTGAGATCTGAAAAAATCAAAACCCACCCAATCCGCCCCTGAGCAGGAAGTAAAGGTGGAAGACCAATGCAGATCCGCTTGGGTCTCCCAGGTATTAGAGAAGCAAAGGTGTCACTTCGTGCACTTCTTGGCCCATACCGCCGGAACCGCCCCTCAAGAAGCCGGAGCTGGTCCCGAGCAGGTCGAGGTCCCGGAAAACAACGCTGCTCCGGATCAGCAAGAGGCTGTCGGAGAAAGCGGGAACCCGGTTGAAGAGTCGATCTTGGGTAACCTAAGCCCAATTTCCGGGGATGCCCCCTCCATGGATACTGAAGAGTTCGATCGCAAGGTGAAGGAATACGGATACGGTGATCAGCCCGAAGTTGAATCCGCCCAGCCTAAACAGGTCCTTGCAACCTTGGCGGCGCTGGATCAACGCGAATCAGAGGATGACAACACCTACTCCGATCCACAGCCATCCCGTGCAGGATCTCCGCTATCGCGGGAGCGTCCGCACAAGGAAGTGCTGTCTCCTGAAGAGCTGGTTGAACAAGCAGGCATGGAGGCAATCGCGCACTCGGCTATTCTCAACAAGCCCAACCCCTGACGACGCCGCATATCCGGAGGCTCTAGAAGCTAAAAGACAGGAGATGCTGGCAACAGCCCAGAAGTTCGCCAGAACCGCAGCAGCAATGCTGGATGAAAGGAAAGAAGCCGCGCACTTCGTGGAAAATTTCCACCAGCGAGAGCTTGAGGTTGACGAACAACTGGTAAAAGTCAAGGAACTCCAGCAACACTGGAAGGACAAGGTCACCGAGCTTCAGCGGGAGGCCGATAAAATTAGGCGGGATGCTATACCTCCCCGCAAGATCACCTTCGCGACCCCCACTGAGAAACAGCCGCTCGCAACTCCAAAGGATAACATGAAGAAGGCTGCGGAGATCTTGAAGAAAAAGACCGAGGAAATTGACATCGAATACGTCCGTACGCTTGTTGCCTCAGCAATGAAGCAGCAAACCAAGCGCGTACACTTCACGCAGGTTGGAATCCAACCCGCAGCATTGTGTCTCTACTCGCGCGAAGGACGCCTACGACAATCGCCATCACGATGACGAATCGCGAACTGGATCCTCGGAACGCAGAAGGAAAACCAGAGAACACCCAAATCCAATCCCCGTACCATCAAAGACCCCCCCCGTCAGATCCGAGAAAGGGAAAGGATGCAATGTACACTGGTAGGAACAAGTACCGGAATCCCTCTCCTCCACCCAACGGGTACCCGCGTACCCCACTCCCTCGCCGCCGTAGTCCAGTCGGAAACACCAGGCCACACGGTCCAGGTGGAATCAACATCCGCGACAACGTGCAGCCTCCGAGACACAGAGAGCGTACGCCGGAACCCCGCCGGAGCCGGAACAACGATCGAGAACCCGAGCCTAGGAGGAGTCGGAACGAAGAGCGCGACCCGGAGCCTCGCAGAAGCCGGAACAACGAAGGCAACCAGCACCATGGTGAAGGCAGCCATCAAAGCCGGAGTCAGCATCGCGAAGGACGGGGAGACTCAGACGGCGGAAGCAAGAGGTCACATCGTCCCCCTCGCAGGTCCCCTTCACCACCACCCAGCGGTGGAGGCGGAGGAGGAGGCGGAGGCGGTGGCCGAAGATCTCGCTCTCGTTCAAAATGCCCCCGCCACGGCTCGCGTGACGCGCGGGAACGTCTCAACGAATACAGAACTGATTACATAGGCCCAAAGTGCTTCGGCAGGATGATTCGAGAGGAACCAACGCCAAGGATGAACCTCAAGCTACCCGGAAACCTGAAGACCTATGATGGCACCGAAAGGCCGGATACCTGGATCGAGGATTACTATAACGCAGTAACCTTTGCCAGAGGAACCCCTAATATCGCCTGCCGAATGCTTCAGTTGTACCTTGTAGGTCTAGCCCGGATCTGGCTCAGCGACCTCGAGAAGAATTCTATATTTTGCTGGTTCGACCTGAAGACCGCCTTCGAAAAGCACTTTAGGGGCACCTACAAAAGACCTGCCACAACAAGCGATTTACAGGCATGTATCCAGAAGAAGGGAGAAACATCAAGGAACTTCCTCACCCGATGGTTGGCATGCAGAAACGAGTGCGAGAACGTCGACAACCACACAGCAATGCACGCCTTCATTGGTGGCTTGCAGCGAGGAGGACTGCTACGACACAAGCTAACCTGCTTGGTCAATGCAAACAAACTGACGTTGGATGACATGATCACCATCGCCAGCGATCATACTGCCGCCGATGACGACGCAGGCGGAGCTCTAGCAGCTACAGCAATTCCCCTGCATCAGCAAAAGAAGAACCGTGACAACGGTAACACCAGCGGCAATAAGCGGAAAAACCCACATGATGACCAGAAGAATAGCGGATCCGAGATGGTCGCCATGGCTTTTCAGCGCGGAGGTCAAGGAGGCGGAAGAGGCCGCGGTCGCGGAGGCGGAGCCGGCAGGGGCCAGCAGCGAAGTGACGAGGTCACCGCAGCCGGAGCCCGCGCCCCCAAACCTACGAGGAGTACAGAGACATGCCCTGCCTGGCCCATCTGGATCCGACTACAGGGAAGTCCACTCACACTAACCGCAACTGCAAGTGGGTCAACGATCTGAAAAACGACCCGGAAGCAGGATACAAGCGAGCCCGGAAGCACCGCCCACGCGGCAAAGGAGGCAAGGGCAAGAACAAGAACAAGGAGGAGGATAGTTCCGAGGCGATGGACGAGGATGATAACTCGCCGGATCCCAACGTCGGGTCCGCAGGTAAATCCAACCCCTTCGAGAAAAAGAGTGTGGGCGCGTACCACACCTTCCTCGGAACCCCAACCGTCCGCGCCACCAAGTCAGCATTCCGGATCCTGAACGCCACGGCTTCCGGCCGTGCCGCAAGATGTCAGGTGGTCGGAAGTCCCGTGCACATTTGATAGGCAGGATCACCCTACCATTGTGCCAAAAGAATGCTACGCCTTGGTTGTAAGTCCCCGCATCGACGGGTATGACTTCTCCAAGTGCCTCATGGATGGCGGAGCCAGCTTGAACATCATGTACCCGGAGACTCGGAGCGGATGAACCTTACCAAGGAGCAGCTTAAGCATAGCACCACCGAATTTCATGGTGTGGTTCCGGTAAAAAGGCGAACTCTCTTGGCAGCATCGTACTTCCCGTGACCTTCGGCGACATCAATAATTTTCGCGAAGAGATGATCACGTTTGAGGTCGTGCCCTTCAAGAGCTCCTACCACGTCATCTTCGGCAGGCCCACCTACCACAAGTTCCACGCAAGAGCGTGCTACATCTACAACAAGCTCAAGATTCCGGGTCCAAATGGTATGATTACCGTATCCGGAGACTACAAGAAGGCTCATGAGTGCGAGTTAGGCGAAGCCGCCTTCGCAGAGTCTGTGATATCTGGAGAGGAGCTGCAAGGCTACACAGCCGCGGTGGATCCGACCGAGATGCGGACCACCAAGAAGCAGATCTCCGAACGTAAAAACTCCTTCAAGGCCGCGATAGAGACCAAGAAAGTCAGCTTCAAGGAAGATGACGCTACCAAGCAGGTCTCGGCCGGAGCCAACATGGACCCCAAATAGGAAGACGCGCTCGTCGAGTTCCTCCGTGCTAACATGGATATCTTCGCATGGCAACCTTCTCGACATGTCCGGAGTACCAAGGGAACTCGCCGAGCACTACCTCAACATAAACCCGGGGGCTAAACCGGTGAAGCAAGCTATGCGACGCTTTGGAGATAAGAAGCGTCGCGCCATAGGAATGGAATTAGCAAAGTTACTAGAGGCAGGTTTTGTAATAGAAGTAATCCACACAGATTGGGTCGCAAATCCCGTCCTTGTACCCAAAAAGAATTCTGAAATACTAAGAATGTGCATCGATTACTCCGGCTTGAACAAGCATTGTCCGAAGGATCCGTTCCCCCTGCCGCGCATTGACCAAGTCATTGATTCGACGGCAGGGGCGGAACTTCTGTG
This sequence comes from Lolium rigidum, assembly GCF_022539505.1. Classification (NCBI taxonomy): domain Eukaryota; kingdom Viridiplantae; phylum Streptophyta; class Magnoliopsida; order Poales; family Poaceae; genus Lolium; species Lolium rigidum. Next base: position 372,274,064 of record NC_061510.1, read on the forward strand.
TTTTCTTGACGCATATTCCGGGTATCATCAGATCCGGATGAAGAAGTCCGACCAAAAGGCGACCTCGTTCATCACCCCATTTGGCACTTACTGCTATGTGACTATGCCTTTTGGCTTGAAAAATGCAGGTGCCACCTACCAACGTACGATGCAGCGGTGCTTGAAGGACCAAATCGGCCGGAACGTACACGCCTACGTCGACGATATCGCGGTCATGACCCGGAAAGGGTCCGACTTGATCAGCGACCTTACAGAAACCTTTGAAAATCTCCGACGGTACAAGATGATGTTGAATCCGCTGAAGTGCGTCTTTGGCGTCCTAGCCGGAAAACTCCTTGGCTTCATCGTCTCTAACAGGGGCATTGAAGTTAACCCGGAGAAAATCAAGGCAATCTTGTGCATTAAAAGGCCAACTTGTCTTAAAGATGTGCAGCGACTAACTGGTTGTGTTGCAGCAATCAGTAGGTTTGTTAGCCGTCTTGGCGAAAAGGCACTACCCCTGTACAAGCTATTGAAGAAGACAGACAAATTTGTTTGGGACGAGGCAGCAGATGCAGCGCTTCAAGGGTTGAAGGAAATACTCACCTCCCCACCCATCCTAGCAGCACCAGGAGAGTCAGAGCCTATGCTCCTTTACCTGGCGGCTACCAACAGAGTCATCAGCCTCGTCATCGTGGTGGAGCGATAGGAAGAAGGACACGAGTATGGAGTCCAAAGACCAGTCTATTACACCAGCGAAGTGCTGACGGAATCCAAACAAAGGTACCCTCACTTTCAGAAGCTAGCCTATGGAGTATTCCTGGGTAGCAGGAAGCTGAGACACTACTTCCAGGAGCATCCAGTAACAGTCGTGAGCAAAGCTCCACTGTCAACGATTCTCAATAACGCTGACGCAACAGGACGCACAGTAAAATGGGGCATTGAATTATCCGCCTTCGACATCAATTACAAAGCCAGGACCGCGGTCAAATCCCAAATCTTGGCAGATTTTGTTGCAGATTGGACAGAAGCTCCGGATATAAATCTGGAGCCGGAACCAGAGACATGGGTTATGCACTTCGATGGATCCAAGCAGCATCAAGGCTCAGGAGCCGGAGTCACCCTAAAATCCCCAACCGGAGAAGAACTGCAGTACGTGTTGCAGATCCACTTCGAAGCTACAAATAACATGGTGGAATACGAGGCTTTACTACACGGACTGTGCATCGCTAAGGAGATAGGGATCAAGCACATTATTTGCTGCGGAGATTCCGACCTGGTGGCACAACAAGTAGCCGGAACCTGGAACGCCAGAAACTCCGTCATGGCGGCTTACAGAGATGAAGTTGACGAGATCGCCAAGTGCTTCCTCGGATATGAAGTCAAGTATGTCAGGAGAGACGACAACGCAGCGGCAGACATGCTATCCAAGCTCGGATCCGGCAGAAAACCAATTCCGCCTGGTATTTTTCCCGGAGCACCTACGGATACCCTCGGTGAAGGGCGCTAACCCGGAAAACCCAGATGTGGCAGTATCTCCGGCTAGAGAAGTGATGGCTATCATTCCAGCCTGGACGCAGCCTTTCCTGGACTACCTCATCGATCAGAAGTTGCCAGAGGATGAGGTCCTCGCACGACAGATCGTCCGACGAGCAAGATCCTACACAATAGTTGATGGACAGCTCTATAAACGAAGTGCAACAGGGGTATTTCTCAAATGCGTCTCTAATCAAGATGGTATTGAGATACTCAGAGAGATCCATGCTCGGGGATTGCGGGCATCACGCCGCTCCCGCATCACTCGTTGCAAAAGCCTTTCGGCTTGGATTTTACCGGCTCACAGCCTAAAGAAGATGCCGATAAGTTGGTAAAAACTTGCCGCGGTTGTCGATACTACGCTACTCAACCAAACGCTCCAGCCCAAGAGCTGAAGACCATCCCTATCACCCGGCCGTTTGCGGTCCGGGGGCTTGATATGGTTGGTAAGTTAAAGAAATCATCTCCCGGCGGTTTTGAATACCTCCCGGTCGCTATTGATAAGTTCAAGAAATGGATCGAGGCAAAGCCGAGTGAGAAAAGCCGATGGTGCTACGGCACTCAAATTTGTCCGCAGCCTCGTGACGAGATTCGGCATCCCGCACAAAGATAATCACGTATAACGGCACGAATTTCGCTCAAGGAGAATTAAAGGATTATTGCCATGACGTTGGGATCCGACTAGACCTGGCCTCCGTGGCTCATCCACAGTCCAACGGTCAGGTCGAAAGAGCCAATGGACTCCTCTTATCCGGAATAAAGCCACGCCTTGAAGAACCGCTGCGCCGCGCAGCTGGAGCTTGGGCTGAGGAGTTAGATTTCGTCCTGTGGAGTTTACGAACTACCCCTAACAGGTCAACAGGATTCACTCCGTTCTTCCTGGTATACGGGTCCGAAGCTGTGCTCCCTTCCGACATCATCCATGATTCACCGCGAGTCTCCGCCTATAATGAAGAAACTGCTGACGAGGCCAGACAGCTATCTGTGGACCTGATCGAAGAAGCTCGGAATTTAGCAGACCAACGTTCCACCATTTACCAGCAGAAGCTCCGACGCTACCATAGTCGTCGAGTCCGGAATCGCTCGTTCATGGCCGGAGACTTGGTCCTCCGCCTTCGTCAGGTGAAAGATCATAAGTTGCAATCTCCATGGGAAGGACCCTTCGTCATTAGCAAAGTGCTTCACAACGGATCGTACTACCTCGTCGATTTCCGTGAGCTAAAGGACAGACCTGCCAATTGGCACCGGAAACGTAAACGGGAGGATCCGGATGACATTTACGATGAAACAGAACGTCCTTGGAACATTGCACAGCTACGTCCTTTCCACACTTAGCATAGAATTACATACTTTGTAACAATATTATACATGATCAATGAAATAAAGCTTTTGGTTCACTCTATGAGTCATTTACCTCCTTTACTTGTTCATTTTTAGATCGTGTATGTTTTCCGACTAAAACCGCAGAGCTGGATATTTCCGCCTAGGCGTGTATGAAAGTTGTGATTTTCAAAATCGTCCCTTAGGACGTAAGCTTAAGTTTTCTGGTAGAAATGTTTTCTGTTGCGAATTCGTGGATTCCTAGTAGCGATTTCCGGCACCTTGGCTGGGGGCTTGTTTCCGCGGTTATTGACGGATTGCCATTGGGCTTCGTCGCCGCTGGCGAGCGTTTCTGGCTAAAGGTCTTCCAGCTCGCGGAAGGTCAAGCGAGTAAGCCGGAAAACATCAAAATCAACACTTGCTTTCCAACAAAACGAAACATGCAAATACTATTAAAGGATAGCAAGATAAGTTGTTTCCGCCCATGCATAACTGTTTCGTCCCTAGCTACTTAAGAATTTAAAAGTTATATTACAAACCCTCCCAGGGCCAAAATGATGCATTGTTTTTTCCGCAGGACTAAGTTGTTACTTCTCCTTAGCCGGAGAAGTTTCCACGTTGGCATCACCTCCTTCTGCGTCAGTCGGAGCTTCCTTCTCTGCATCTTTGGCAGGCGAAGAGACATCTTCATCTTCTTTCGCTTCAGCTGCAGTCGGAGAAGCAGCGCCACCTTGGTTCTTTGAGCTCGTCCACGTATACTGGCTTCCGGATTGAGCGGGCCTGGTTTCCGCTTCGCGATCCTTCAGAAGCTCAGCTTCGAGAGGCTCGTCAGCAGGCAGAACCACCTTCTCATAGAATTCATCATGGAGGATCCTCCGAGCAATGCGCGTATCATAGCCGCCGATCGCGTCAAGCGCCGCATTGACATCAGCATCCGGAGGAACGCCAGAAGTCACACGGTCCAGGTTCAAACTCGGATTATGCGCTAAGCACATAGCCAAGGACATGGCAGCTGCACCCCGTGCTGAAGAAGATTGCAGGTCCACAACCAGATCCGGAAGCAAATCCATCCTCTTGATGAGCTTGCGCACATCGCAGGTTCGGCTCTTCTTGATGTTGAGGTTGTGACAGATTTTCCTGGAGGCGGAGATGAGATCCTTGCAGTCTTCACCGGCCAGCTGTAGCAGGTCATCGCGTGGAACTGGCTCCGACGTTCCTCATCATATCCGAGTGGATCTGGAAGATGCAAGTTTTGTTAAATACAACAAGTTACACGCAACATATGCTGTCATATGAGTTTCGAGGACGTACCCATGACGTCGGAGTTGAGCAGGTCCCAGCAGCTCTCTCATCGTCTTCATATATTTGCGAAGACCACCAAGCTCTTTCTGCTGCTTCTGGATGATGTCGCTGTCAGTTTGTCTTTTCAGCTCAAACTCACCAGTTTTTCGAGCAAGCTCCGAGTTCTTCTCAGCGAGCTTCTGTTCCGCCTCTGCGAGTTTCGCTTGAAGATTCCTCTGTGAGGCACGCAGAGTTTCTAGCTCGGAGGAAGCTGCAACGAGAGACGAGGATGCACCTACTCATAGTTACGTAAAGCATCAAGTTCGGAAAATGCGGAACACAATCCACAAGCATCAGATAATCGGAAACCAACCTTGAGCTTCTGACAGTTGTTTCTTCAAATCCGCATTCTCCGCCTGGAAGCGCTGGATTTTCTCCGCCTAGCTGATGGTCACACGACGCTGCAGCCCAATGTTTTTATGCAACTCGTAATGCAGGGCCTTTTGTTTGCTGCAAATACAGTCAGAGACGGAGTGAGTCCCGCAATAATGGTTTAAGTCTTTCTAAAGCATTGTCGCTGGAAATTTTTTCCGCCATCATGCTTGGGGGCTACCACGACATTTAAATCTTCCTTCAGTTTGAGTTCTCTCTAAAAGTATTCAGACGCTAACTAATATAGTTTCCGCCTAAATACTTGGGGGCTACTGGGGAGTTACCTTTTGCTTGCAAACAAGCTTGTCGAAGAATTGGCCAACGTTTTTCTTGAAATCCTGGATCTCCGACGTCTCAACGTCTGGTTTGCCCCAGGCATTTTTTAGCATAGCGTTGAGCAGATCTTGCTCCAGTTCCCACTTTTCCGCCTCTGTTAGTTTGTTAAAAAACTTCGTGGCGTAGGCTTTGGGGGTGGAAGTAAGGTCAGCCGGATCTCCAAAATTTTTGGGGAAAACGACCATATCACCTGCGGTGGCCTCAGCTTTGCCGGAGGAATTAACTTCTGCTTCCCCCTGGCTTTGTCCTTCAGTTTCATCGTTGATGGGGCCCTTGCCGCCGGAGCCATCTCCGCCCGCTCTGTCGCTGCTAACCGGAATTATTTCCGGTGGAGTGGATGCGACAGGAGCTGGAGATTGGTCCGCGGGAGGAGGAGAAGGCTGCAGGGAAGCTTGTGGAGCGCTTGGCGGAGCTGGCGTCGAGAGGGACCAACAGCGGGAGATTTCTTCTGCATATACTTGGTGATATGCTCCTGAACATTGGTCCGCGCAGTGGTGGGGTTCGGATTCCTGCGAGCAAGCAAAGGAAAAGTATACATAACACAGTTTACCAAAATAAACAACGCACGTCACTCGGAAACTTACGCTGCGCCCGGAATGTTAGGACGTGAGGGCCTTCATGCTGTTGAAAGCATCTTAAGGCGCTCGCGCTCCGCCTTTCTGGAGTCGAGCGGAGGCGATTTGGTCACCTTGGGTTTCTTGGCGGATGCCTCGCCGCTGGCTCCGGCATCGGAGCCGGAGACTTTGGCGCGGGAACGCTTCGAAGGTCGAGGAGCAGCCTTTCGGGGCACTCGTTCCTCTTCCTCCTCAGGGTCCTCCGGATCCTCTTCCACTGATTCACCGCTAACGGGAACTCGGAGTATGGTGCGCAGGTTCTCCTCCGCCAAAGTATCGAGCTGCGAAGAGGGTGAGAAAAACAAGTTAAACACTTAGAAAATATGAGAGGTTAAAGGAATGCGAAGGAATAAGTGCTTACCGGAGGACATTTGTCATGTGTGCTGATATCCTTAATCAGTTCCGGGATCGGTTGGCCCCGGGCAATTTTCACCAACGTCTTGAACCTCCTCTTGAGGGAGTCAGCCGGAAGATCGTGGCAAGTGACCCGGAGGAGATCGTACGCCCTAGTGTAAGCGCACATCAGGCGTGCGTTGTAGCGCAAGGGCTGGATCCTCCGGGTAAACCAGCTGAGGGTGAGCTGGGCTCCGGTTAGTCCATCGTGAACTAACCAGGAAATCCTCCGCGCAGCCTTCTCCAGTATGGGCGTTTGGGCAAGCGTGGGGATGAAGCTCCAGCTCGCCAATTCTTCCGGAGGCGTGTTGCTGAAGGGCGGGAGTCCATCGTGGACGCCCGGAACTGGCGCGTTCTTCACATAAAACCATCCGGCGTTCCAGTACCGGACGGATTCGTGGGAGTCGTGAGGAGGATACATCCGACCGGAGCGGAGCATGAACGTCATACTTCCGCAGCTTTAGCATGGCCTTGTCCTTCGTCTCCTTCTTCACTCGGAAAAAGAATTGCCATAGTTTGACGTCGGGTCGGATCCCAAGATGCCCCTCGCAAAGAGTTGCGAAGTTCGAGAGCAGGAGGTAGGAGTTGGGGCAGATGTTGTGGGGCTGGAGCCCGTACGTGTTGAGGACGGAGAGGAAGAACTCCGAACAAGGGAGCGACAATCCGCGCTCGACCCACGCCTTTGTCATGACACGTTCATCCGTGTCGGGCTTGGGGACGTCGGAATCGCGCGTGAAGCTCCAATGCTCGGAGATCATGCCTTCGTTTTGAAGCTCCCGGAGCTCCGCGTCCGTGGTCTCGCAGGGCCACCATTGACCCCGCACCCCTTCACGGCTCCGGGCCTTAGAAGCTTTCTTGTTTTCCGCCTCCCGTACCTTGGCTGCCATTCTAGCTTGGCCTTGTAGCTCCTCTTCGAGCTCCCGAGCTGTTGGGATCCGGCCTAGTAAAGTACGGGAAGAGGCGGAGAACGGTTGAGCAAGCCTAACGTCGGAAACATATGGTGGTAGGTACGCAATGGGATCCGGGCAAATTGGTTCCACGGCACTGGGATCCGGGCTACTCGGAGAACTACCAGTGCAGTGAGGAGAACCGTGAGGCATGCTTCCGGCTGCACCCATGCGAGCTAAGTTGAGTAACCGGAAAATCTACACTACGACTACTTCTTCTTCTACAAGACCGGTGCACGTACCGGCAATGGCGCGACGGTCCGGCGAGGTAGAGGTCGACGAACCGGCGGTTTCGAGCCTCCGATGACCACGAATCGGCGGCGGAGTTGATTTCTTGATCAACCGTGGCGATCTTGGTTCGAGGAGAGGTTTGGGGCGGCGGCGCGCGAAGCCCCCGTGAGGAAGGTTCGCCGGAGTTGAGATCCGTCGAGCGGCGCGGCGCGAGGAGGAAGACGAAGTGGTGAGGCACGGTGAATGAATGAAGAATTACCGAGCCGCGGGGTATTTATAGGCCACACGCGGAGATTCGGGATTCGGATCCAACGGTGGAAACGGAACGGTCGCACCGTCGGATGGATGACACGTGTCTTAGGTCAAGTGCGGTAAAACGACGTGGAGGTAACTTAACCATGCGCTCCCGAAATTTCCGGCTAAAGATTCACATCTACGAAAATTTAGCGCGGGAAATAAGGAAGTTGTGCGCGGGAAAAGCGGAATCTCCGTTGCGATACCAAGTTCGAAGACAAAGGATTTCCGAGCGGATGAACTCGGAATCAAGTGAAAGTTTTGAAGCTCTTCGAGATTCTCTTCGGATCCAAATTAGTGAAGTCGGAGGAATGATGAATCTCGGAGAACTTCGGGGCTACTGTTGTGGGTATACTTTATGGGTATATCAACGGCATGGTCTAGATTCGGCAAGCCCGGGTGGCCCATAGTTGGTGATGAGGCATGTGGCCCATCGGGCGGCCCAGCTTATCGTAGATCCCGAAGGATGAAGTCCAGCCCAGGAACAGAAGCCGGATCTCAACCGACCTACGAAGGAGGCCGGATCCGTGACGGCCCATGAAGTATCCGGATCCAGCACGTACTTAGAGGAAGGCGGATCCTTGACGTACACGGCAAGACATTGTACCGTAGTTAGGCAACTTGTATTCCGGCTAGGACTCTCTATGTAAACCCTAGATCCGTGCGCCTTTATAAGCCGGATCCTGGGAGCCCTAGAGGCACAACCACAACTCATTGTAACAACGCGAAAGCGCCCAGATAATTCCAGACAAGCAGCAGTAGGGCCCCTGTCATCGTGCAGGTGTTCCGAAGCTGGGTAAATCGCGTACCACCGTCCCGTGTGCACTCCGCCCTATGGCCCCTACTTCTTCTCCCCCTCGTGAGGATCCCACCTCCGAGGTACCGTCGATTAGGCAACGACAGGTGGAGATGATAATGCTAAACCAAGGGCAAATGAAGGGGGTAGAGAGGAAGAAGAGGCTGCGAGACATAAGAGGAAAAGAAGAGAATTGATATGCATCCATATATGAACGAGAACCGTATTACTTATGTTTCGCACACATTTATAGACTGCAATAATTGTTTATAGGTGAGTAAATTTTTTTGTTATCCCGTGGCAACGCACGGGCATTTGTGCTAGTGCATCTAAAAAATCCGTACTAACAAACTTATACTCTCTCCGTCCCTAAAAAAAGCTGCCCAACTTTATATAGATATGTTTTAGTTATAGATAGAAAAAATTAAACAGCTTTTTTAAGATGGAGGGAATTCAAGGGATGAATCATCCGCAAAGTTAATGCTCTAGCACAAGATTTACAGCTGAATAAAGCGGGTAATGCGGTTATTCCAGCTACTCATCTCCAGAAGAGATGCTATAACGCGCACGCCCTAAATTAACTGCTAATATAGAGCGTGTGGCTATTTTCTTTTTTCCTTCCAGCAAATGCGTTAAATTTGCGTGCGCCCTAAAAATTGTCACGCGCAGGCCCCCAATTGGCGCTCCCAGTTGAGAGTGCCCTATCTCCCTCGCTCTCGCGCGAAGACCTAACCGCTGCCCTGAATCTTCCCCCGCGCCCTCTTCTTCCCCCATTTCACTTCCACCATTCCGCCGCCGCCGAAGAAATTCGCACCGGCGCCGCTTCCCTCGGCGCTCCTATTGTAGATCTGCGGCGGCCGCGCCTCCACAAAGCGTCCTCGAGCTCGCTGCATCCTCTTGTTCGGTGTCGCCGCCCCCCAGGACCATCATGTCCTCGACAAGCCTCGTCGCACGATGGCGCACTAGTGCGCAGCGCGCTCAGCAAAATCGCCGCAAGGTATCTTTCCGCCTTCGCGCCAGCTATTTTTCTTGAGAAATTTGCATTTAGATGGATGGATGAAATGAATTCAATTTGTATATGTTCTATAGAGATATGATTCATCCGATGATGAATTTATATTGAGGAAGAAGAGGACATGATGGTGCTATTGGCTTTGCGCGCTCCCGCGAACATAGAACCGAAGCGCGGTGGCTCTATTTTTGGTAGGCGCAAGTTGTGGAGGAAAATAATCAAAGGACACAATAGATTGATGCGGATGTATTTCATTTCCAGAGTGATACTTGCGGCGGCATTTTTCCCATGAGCATTGACTTGTTCAAGCGCATCGCCAAAGAGGTGACCAAGTATGACCGGTTTTTTGAGGAACGGAGAAATGTTGCTAGAGAACTTGGGCATAGCACCTTCGAAAAGGTGACCGCCGCCTTGAGTATGTTGGCATACGGCATACCGGCGGATCTAGTTGACGACCATTTCGATATGAGTGAGAGTCAAGACATCGAGTGTGTCAAACGCTTTGTCGTTGCAATTGTGCGCGTATTTGGCGCAACCTATCTGAGAGCCCCCAATGAGGGAGACACGGCTAGGCTATTGGAGGAGAAAAAGGCTCGGGGGTTTCTAGAAATATTTGGCTCTATTGATTGTATGCACTGGAGTTGGAAGAATTACCCTCTGGCTTGACATGGATATTCAAAGGGTATAAGAAAGATTATACTATCATCCTTGAAGACGTGGCATTTTTTTTTGAATGTCCGAGTTGTGCAATGACATCAATGTTATTCAACGATCACCACTTATGAATATGATTGCATTGCGTGAAGGGCCACAAGTAGAGTTTGAAGAAAATGGGTACAAGTACAACTATGGCTACTATCTTGCCGACGACATCTATCCAAAATGGCAAACATTTGTGAAATCGGTGGTTAAACCATCAGGTAAGAAAGAAACCAAATATCACAGTGCACAAGCGCGGCTAGAAAAGATGTGGGGAGAGAATCTGGGATTTCGCAAACCCAATTTGCTATTGTGAGAGGACCGGCTAGATTTTGAGACTAAGATTGACTTTGGTACATCATGACCGCTTGTGTCATCATACATAACATGATCATACAAGACAATCGCAGCAAAGATGACTACTCCGGTTTTGACTTGATGGGAGACAATCGCAGCAAAGATGTGGACTACTCCGGTTTTGACTTGATGGGAGTTCATGTGCAAGTGCATAGGAGAGAACATAGGGTGGCGGGTTTTATGCATCATATCATGCCATTCAGTCTAGTGAAGCACATCATAAGCTTCAAAAGATCTCATTCGAGGAGTGGTGAAAATGGAATGGCCAACAATAGTGCACATTTTATTTGTTTGTTTGTTCATTCGTTGCAAAACATTTGTTGTATTGATGATGAAAACAATTTATTGTATTTGTTGGTGAACAATTGTAATATTTGTTGTATCATTTGAGTTTGTTTGATCTTGTTGATCTTATTGTTGTTTGAGAAATTTGTTTACGCCGGCGTGCTACATTTTAACGCATCTATTGGAGGCAAAGTTTTCTGTTTTTTGCGGGCGGCTGTCTAACGTTTCTGGTGAAGGAGAAATGTTCGCAACGCGCTATATGATGATACAGTGCGCTGCAAAATCGTTTTAGCGCGCCACGATTTGGCGCATCTGCTGGAGATGCTCTCAGGACCCAACAAGACCCTTATGCCGAGCATATGCAACAATGGAGACGGACATGGTGGCACAAAATAGCCCTGATACAAAAACCACCTGCCACAAGTTACAAATTATAGAGATGCTTGTTGTATTAATCCATAATTCGATTAGTGTGAGCATGGCATATTATTTTTTAGCGTTGTCATTTACCCATTTAAAGACGTATCAATGGTCGTCGTTCCAAGCACAAGCTATGTTCATCTGCCAACGAGTAAAGTGACAAGCAGACACTCCCGGAACTCAAGAATAGCTCGAGCTGAAGGAAGAGGGAAAATATAGCAGAATGTTACAACATCTCCAGCCGCGGCGTCCCAAACGCCACCAAATCGAGCATTTAGGGGACCGTTTTTTCTTCGTTCCACGTTTGGGGGACATCGGTGCCCAGTAGGATCCCCAAAACGAGGCCCCAGATCAATAAAAATGTACGAAAATAAAGATTTTCATTCAAATTTGATTATATTTTATAAGTTTGAATGAAAACGGCTAGATTATCTAACCCTAGCCTACTTGCCGTCCGGCGGTGCGTTCGACCCGCCCTGTCATCGCCTCCCCTCCGCCGCAGCTCCTGCGCCACGCGCCGCCTCTCCCTACGGAGCGTGACGAGAAGACGTCGGTGCTCGTTTGCCGCGTCGTCGCCTACCCTCCCCAGCTGCTCCTGCTGGAGGGAGAGTTCGACGACACGGCGAACCCGCGCGTTGTTGTCCTCCTCGCGGGCATGGACGTCGTCCTGCAACTTCTTCTGCGACTCGAACGACTCGAGGAGCACCTGCTGCGCCGCCGCCTCCTCCGGGTCCGGCCCGTTGTCATCAGACTAGTCAAAGTCGTCGTCGTCCTCCTCCTCCTCCTCCTCCTCCATCTACGCCGCTACCAATGCTTCCGTCTCCGCCGCCTAGGCCGTCGCTTCCGCTGACGTCGCCTCCTCCCGCAGTTGATGCTCCAGCTCCTCCCGCTGCTGCCGTTGGAGCTCCCGCATCCGCAGCCACTCCTGCAGCTCCTCAATGCGCCACTGCTCGTACAGCTCGTCCGCATGCCGCCGTAGCTCCATCTCATCCGTGGGGCGGCGCCGCTGCTGCTACTCTGCACGCCGCCACTCGCTCATCTCTTCCGCCCCGCGCCTCCTCCGTCGTGGCGGCGTTGAACATCGCTATGGTGTCCACTAGCACCGCCTCCTCCCACGCATCGTTCTTCGCAGCCTCCGGGTCGACGTCGAACTCCTGTGGTGGTGGAGATAGAGGTGGAGGCAACTGGCCATCGCCGGCGCGGTTCATCATCGGGTAGGTTGTGCGTAGGCGACGAGGCATGTGTTTGCGGCGGAGAAAGGGATGCCGGCGGCTGTGGTGGCGAGCATTGAGCGGAGGAGGCCTTTTATAGGCGCCGACGACGCGAGAAGAGACGGGAAGAAAGCGCAGGAAGAAGTCAGAAGTCGCAGGAAGAAAGAGCAGGAACGCATGGCGGCGTGCGAACGGCGGTGACGCATGGAGGCGCAGCGACGACAGGACGTCTCGCCTGCCCCTCCGTCGCCATTAAGGCAAAGATACGACGCTTTATTCGTGTGTCAATGACGTGTCGGGCCCGCCACTCCCCGTCTTGCTTCTAGCTGTGTCCGGCGCGCCCGGAGCGTCCACTATGGAGTGTAGGCAAGCTCGGGCCGGACACTTTATTGGGCCGTGCCGGGCGGAAGGAGGCTTTGGGACGCGCGACTGGGCCGAAAATAGACTAGTTTGTAAAACCTTTACTGGACGTGGGAATGCCAATTAAGCATGTGTTTATTAAATTATTACAAGCACAGGTTTTCCTGTGAATGTCTATTCTGGAGTAGTGACATATCTTTGCCAAAGAGAATCATAAGGTTTATGATTTCAAATTTACCTGAATCAACTGATTACGATGGTTGTCAAGCTGCACAGAAGAGGAAGAAGGAAAAATAGTCAGTGCTTGAAGAGTGAAAAGATCCACACTAAGGGCATCTCCAACCGAGCGACCCAAACGGACGCGTTGGGCCGTCCGTTTTGGGCCGCTTGCGTGCCCGAGCGGACGCGCGGACGGAGCCCCGCGTCCGCGCGTCCGTTTGGGTCGCACGCTGCGCACAACGCAGCGGCCACCCATTTGGCCATTTGGCCTATTTCTTTGGAAAATAGGTCCTCTGGCCACAGATCCTTAAACAATGTCTAACAAATATAGAATAATATCTCGTAAACATAGAATAATATATAATAAACATAAAATATTATCAAATACCATAAAATATTATCAAATGTACCATGATAAATCAAATAAAATGTGCCATAGTTTGAGAAAAATATAAAAATTACAATTGAGATTGTCTAACTCAATTTGGGCGCTCGAGGATCTCCTTATGTCTCTTCTCGAACCAAGCTCTCTTTGCCTCGCTCATGTTGGTCAAGTCGGCGTTCATGATGAGGTTGTCCTCGGCTTGGCGTTTGAGCTCAACTTTCTTCGCCTTCAGCTCCACCTCTTTGGCCCTTGCCATTGCTATGAGCTCAAGTTCTCTCTCTTTGAGCTCAAGTTCTTTAGCTTTGGTCTTGGCCTTGACCTCTTCAATCTCAAGCTTCTTCTGCTAGACATCAAAGAATTTCTTCCTGTCCTCTTCTTTCTCCCGGCGCCTCCTCTCATCCCTCTTGTCCGTGGACACCTCTCTGTCCGCATGCATCTCCTTCAAAGTGCCATACAATAGCATGGCGAAGCATCACGCTTCATGTCGGCTTTGGTTGACTTGTGGCCGCGTGGACGACTTGCACGAGAAGCGGAGCTACCGCAAGGCTGCCCACCATCAAGGTCAATGACCGTGGCATCTTTGGCGGGATTGTTGCCAGTCAAGGTCGCCATGTACCCCTCGTACCCCTCCTGGAACTTGGGGGTGCCTTGGAGTTCCTTCCAACAATGAGGGAAGGCAAAGGTCTTCTCTCCATTGTTGATTTTGTAGAATTCCAAAGCTCGCCACACCTAGAGCAAAGCGAGACAACAACGATAAACAGATGTGCAAACATCGGATTAATAAGTTGAGGTTAAGAATCATACCAAGTCCTTCAGACCCATGCCACTAACGGGGATCCGCTTCGCGTGATCATACGCCGCTTGGAACTTGTTGCATTCCGTTTGAATTGCTCCCCACCTCTTTTGGAGCGATATTTCGCTGCGGTCGCTCTCAAATGGCTCATGTCCATATTTGCGATGTTCATGGAAGTATTCATAGATCCGGCGCCAGAATGCGGTCCCCTTCTGCTCGGCACCCGTCAACGCATCTTGCCCGATGGTCAACCATCCATCGACGAGCACCTTGTCCTCCTTCTCCGTGTAGTTGGCGGTTCGTTTGCTTACCCGGCGACCTCGAGCTTGTGCAGCTGCGGCTTGTGTGAGGCCCTCACCGAACAACGGCTCCTCCTCGATGTTTATGCTGCCGGGACAGGCAGTTGTGCCCTCCTGTGTGTCAATGGGAGGTGGCTGGGGAGCCTGGATATGGCAGGGTCGTCGGCATTGTCTGCGCGAAAGACGGAGGGGCCTGCACGGTGGACGGTGACTGCGCGCGCGCGGCCGACAAATCGTCGAACAGGTTGCGTGCACCGGACATCGCAGCTGCTCCCAGGTTCTTGGGGCCTTTGGAGTTCGCCGGGGCACGGTTCAGGTCAATGGACGAAGGTGACGGCCCCATCATGGACTCGCCCACCTCCGGTGACCCATCCCGTGACTGGTACGCGTGCCGCCCATGCGCCCCCATTTCGTGCCCAAATGGGCCAGTCGGTGGGGCAGTTGAACTTGGAGGAAGGGGCCGGGTCACGGAGGAGGCCGAGCTCCCCCCCGAGGCCGCGCCGGTGCTGGGGATGATCATGTGCTGGCCGAGCGCTGCGTGGCCGTAAAAGAGCATGGCCTGCGCCTGCTGCTCTTGAAGGACAGTGATCTTCGCCTCCGTCTTGAGTTGGAGAAGTTGCTCCGCCGCCCGCTGCCGCTCCTCTGCGGCAGCGGTTTCCCTCTTCCGTTGGTCGAGCGCCCTGCGGCGGTCGGCCCTCTTCTTGCTCTCGAGCTTCCTCTGCTCCGGGGTGAGGTCGGCCTTCGCCTTCTTCGTCGGCGGCCCGGGGGGGAGCTCGGCCTCCACGGCAGGAGCGGCAACGGCCGCGGGTGCCTCCTCTCCGATGGTGGCGGTGGCGGCGGCAGTCGCTTCGTCGGCCATCTCTAGGTTTTGGAAGTACAGTGGAGTGTTTCTGTTTTGGGAGGCAGACAGGCGGGCCAGGGGCGGACAAGGGGAGGACGCGAGCGACCAGCCTTTCGCGTCCGCGGCCACGCAAACTCGTCCAAGATTTGGGCCGGGTTTGGGTCGTCCCGGACGCCGCGACCATCCGTTTTAGGGATGGGTCCGCGCGCTGGGCCGCGGTTTTGTCCGTTTCGACCCATCCGGACGCGCGGGCGCGGGATGGGTCGCCCGGTTGGAGATGCCCTAAGAACATTTTTATATTACAGGGAAACAATACCTGAATATTTGTGTAATCTTCCGTGTCATCAATATACTCTCTCAGCTGAAAAAAGGTGCTGCAGATAATACAAAGTCAACAAAGTGATAAATCCTAGGATATTTTTTTGACAACTGATAGATCCTAGAATTTTAACAAGGCTTAACAGAGCTTCAGCGCTACTGTTGTGATTACACCAGGTTTTGCTAGCCTATCACGATACTGTGAACTTGACTTAGCTGCCCCAACTTACCGTCATTAATTTGTTTAATGTGCCAGAAGTCTGCATGAAGTATGCCTGCAAGTATAAATAACTTTCAGTACTCTGACAGAGATAGAGTAACCAAGAGGGTTTCAGGTAGATGAGCAGACAAAAAAACTCCAGCAACATCTCCAGCTCTTCCACATCATTCTCATTTCCATGCATAGTTGCTGCACTGGCTCTACTAGCACTTGATTTTTTTGAACCAATAGTTGGAGATGCTGGGAACCAATTTGGTCCACCAGAGTAACTGACATGGGATGATGCCCCAGCCAATTTTCTAGACAAGTAAAGATCAGCCATGTCATCGGCATCATCCAATAATTGTTCAGGCTCATCTCTCACTTAAACTTAAAGTGCATTTTCTGATAAACAAGAAAACCATACTCAAGAAAAATAATCGTACCAGTCTAACTAGTCATTAAAATAGAAATATATTGCACAGCAAAAACAGCACAAAGAGAATGCTCATCCATGAGAATGTATGGGACTGGAGGAAAAACATTGCTGTAGCACTGTACAGATTTGAGAACACTTAACAAAACTGAAATAGAAGAGCTAAGATAACGTTCCAACCAAGTATGCAAGAGTAAATAAAAAGGTGCAGTTCAAGTGGAGATTTGAATAATTATTTGAAAAACTCTACATTATCAAATACAGGTATAGCATATGATATTAGGAACATGTTCTTCCGGATTTCTTTGGATCTTAACTTCTTCTCTAGAAGTAATCACTCGTCCATTGATTAAATATGCCCTGTTGTGATAGTGTGCGCAATGATAAACATAGGAAAAAACTGAAAACCATAGCCTGCTCCATCACAGGCTCAGAACTGAATAGCCTCTTTAATTTGCATGGCTAACTTATAATGAGAACTTGGCTTATACAAAGCAATCAAATTCAGATGACAATATGGCACACAGAATAGCATAAATAGTCAGATAAGTCAATCTCGTTGTACCACTTCTCAACTTCCGTACCTTATCCAAGTTGCGGCTGCTAATATGTGGTGCCAACACTAGCGCAACTAAATATGGAGAAAATAGGAAGAGAACAGTTAACATGAATCTTCTATGCATATAATGTATCAAGAGAATGCATCAAGCCAGCGAGGATTTAGAAATAATTTGTAGCCTTTCTTCTCTCTCGATCACACTCACGAACTGATGCACGAACAGAGAGGAGACAATGACAGAGATTTGTTGCTGTGTAATGCCTACAGCTTTTTTGTTCTCTTCTTCCTTTTATTCAGCAAGACAACGATCGTGCTAGCTCACACGTTGCCCATGATGATCGTGCCATCCCACGACCGAGCACACGAGCTCACAGAGCAAGGATCGGATCAGAAACAACGACCAAATCCTAACTTATCTGTTCCTAGCAAATAGCTGACGGAACAACTAACTAAACTATCTGACCAAGCTAAGACTAACTGACGAAACTGACGAAAAACAGAAATTGACACTTATTACTGACACACTAGATTAACTAACAAACTCCTCCTAATCTATGTGTCCTTCACCTTCACGATGCCAATCCGACGACACAGCTCCTGGAACTGTATACGACCGAGTGCCTTCGTCAGGATGTCAGAGAGCTGATCCGCAGTGCGCACGAACTGGACATTGATGTCTTTGTTGTCAACGCACTGACGGATGAAGTGATACCTGATTTCGATGTGCTTGCTTCGGTCGTGGAAGACCGGGTTCTTCATCAGCGCTATCGCTGACTTGTTGTCGACGTGAAGCTCCACCGCACCATGCTTGCGACCAAGCAGCTCATCATGGAGCCGCCTGAGCCAGATTCCCTGGCAAGCGGCAGCAGTCGCAGCGACGTACTCCGCCTCGCATGAGGAAAGTGCGACAATCTTCTGCTTCGCTGACTGCCAGGAGATGGGACAGCTGCCGAGGAAGTACAGGACTCCGCTCGTGCTCTTCCGATCGTCGACGTCGCCGGCCCAGTCTGCGTCGCTGTAGCCAACGAGCCTGGCCCTCACGTCCTGGCGTGCATACGTGCACCCGTGGTCCTTCGTCCCAGCAATGTAGCGCAGTAAGTGTTTCACTGCGCTCCAGTGCTCACTCGTGGGCGCCTCCATGTATCTGCTGAGGTAGCCGACGGCGTAGCAGATGTCGAGGCGAGTGTGGACGAGGTAGCGGAGCCCACCGACGATGCTGCGGTAGAGGGAAGGGTCCACCGGCGCTCCGCTTCCCTTCTTGCTCAGCTTCAGACGATGCTCCATGGGCGTGGCGGCGGCGTTGCAGCTAGCCATCCCCATTTTGTCGAGCAGCTTGTCTGCGTAGGCAGATTGCCTCACCTTGATGCACCCAGGCTGCTGTGTGACCTCGATGCCGAGGTAGTAGGACAGCAGACCCAGGTCGCTCATCCGGAAGAGACCCATCATCTCCTTCTTGAATTCACCGATCGCCGTGGCGGAGGCACCGGTGACGATCAGATCGTCCACGTAGACCCCGAGCAGGAGCCGCTCCGTGCCCTTGCCGCGCGTGTACATTGCGTGTTCGGAGGGGCACTTGGCGAAGCCGAGCGCGACGAGGCTGCTGTCCAGCTTCGAATTCCATGCCCTTGGAGCCTGGCGGAGCCCGTACAGCGCCTTGTGGAGGCGCAGCACCTTCCCCTCCGATCCGGCCTTGACGAATCCAGGGGGTTGCGCCACGTACACCTCTTCCTCGAGCTCGCCGTTGAGGAAGGCGGACTTGACGTCGAGATGGTGCACCGCCCAGGCCTCCTGCGCGGCGACGGCGAGGAGGAGCCGGACGGAATCGAGCCGGGCGACGGGGGCAAAGACTTCCTCGAAGTCAACTCCCTCTCGCTGCACATAGCCCTTGGCGACGAGGCGGGCCTTGTGCCTGACGATGCTCCCTTTCTCGTCCCTCTTCACTTTGTAAACCCACTTCAGCCCAATGGGCTTCTGGCCCGGTGGGAGGTCCACCAGAGACCAAGTGGAGTTCTCCACGATGGAGGCCATCTCCTCCTCCATTGCTCTGCTCCAGCTTGCGTCGCGGAGCGCCTCGGCCACGCTCCCTGGCTCCTCCGCCGTGGTGAGCAGCACTCGCTCCGCTTGTTCTGGCAGCGCTGCGTCAGCGCCCAGGATGTTGGAGATCCGCCGGTAGCGGTGCTCCTCGCCTTCATCGAGCTCATCGAGTAGCTCCGGATCTGGAGCTGATGGAGGCGTGGCGAACTCCACGGGCGGCGCCGCGGTTGCGGGCTGTATCGGCGTGGCTGCTCCCTGCGAGACGCCAGGGCTCGCCGCGTCGCTTCTTCTACCTCTGGCTCCACCAGAGGCTTGGCGGGAGGTGCGGGCGTGGTGATGAATTCGACCGCGAACTCGCCCCCATCGACAGTGG
Organism: Lolium rigidum; assembly: GCF_022539505.1. Classification (NCBI taxonomy): domain Eukaryota; kingdom Viridiplantae; phylum Streptophyta; class Magnoliopsida; order Poales; family Poaceae; genus Lolium; species Lolium rigidum. Next base: position 372,293,023 of record NC_061510.1, read on the forward strand.
CTGCCTCCTCGTCCTCCTCCCACGGCCAGCTCGCCGATTCGTCGAAGACGACGTCGCGAGACACATGGACGCGGCGAGTGGTTGGGTCGTAGACCCTGTACCCCTTTGTCCCGTGCTCGTACCCGATGAACACCATCGGAGTGCTGCGGTCGTCGAGCTTGCGGAGGAAGGGGCGCGCGGACTTGACGTGCGCGATGCAGCCGAAGACGCGGAGATGCTCGACGGAGGGCTTCCGCCCGTGCCACGCCTCGTATGGCGTCTTGCCGTCGACGCTGCGGGTGAAGGAGCGGTTCAGCAGGTACACTGCCGTGGTCACCGCCTCTCCCCACAGAAAGCTCGGAAGCTTCTTTGCCTTCATCATACTCCTTGCCATGCCAACCACGGTCTGGTTGCGTCGCTCCACCACGCCGTTCTGCTGAGGCGAGTACGGCGTCGTCAGATGGCGCCTGACGCCGGTGTCGGCGAAGTGCGCGGCGAGCGCGCTGGAGGTGAACTCTCCGCCGCGATCCGTGCGCAGCGTGCGCAACGGGCGGCGAGCCTCCGTCTGTGCCTCAGCTTGGAAGCGTTTGAGCGCCGTGGCGGCCTCGTCCTTCGTCGACAGCAACACGAGCCACATATAGCGGCTGTAGTCGTCGACGAGCAAAAGGAAGTAGCGGCGACCTCCTGGAGTTGGCGGCGTGATCGCGCCGCACAGGTCAGCGTGCACAAGCTCAAGCGGCTCCTCCGCTCCGAACTTGGCCTGTTGTGGGAAGGGCGCTCGACGCCGCTTCCCGGCCAGGCACGCCTCGCGGAGTTCGCCGGCGTGCTCGATGCCGGGCAGGCCTCGCACCAGGCCCTCCCGCGCCATTCTCTGTAGCGCCTCGAAGTGGAGGTGCCCCAAGCGTCCATGCCAGCGCCATGGCGTCGTGTCGTGGCGCACGGCAAGGCACACCCGCTGCACAGGACGGATGGTCAACTTGTACAGACGATTTGGCGCGCGTTTTACCTTGACGACGAGCTGGCCGCGCCTGTCATGGATCGTTAGCACTCCGTGCCTGATCCTGATGTCGCAGGCGTGTTCGTCCAGCTGCCCCAGGCTGACCACGCTGCTCCGGAGCTTGGGGATGTAGTAGACATCCCTGAAGGCGCGCTGCGGTCCTCCATCGATGCTGAAGCCGATGGTGCCTCGCCCCATGATCTGTACCACGGAGCCGTCGCCGAAGCGCACGTTGCCGCGCACTGCCTCGTCGAGCTCCGCGAACGCCGCTCGATCTCCGCGTCATGTGGTTTGACGCCCCTGTGTCGAGGTACCAGGTGGAGTCGAGCTGGCCGTCGACTGGGCCTGGGACGATCTTGGCGTTCTCCTCGTTGAGGAAGATGAGCGCCCGCTCCGGCGCGGGCACCGGCACGGGCGGCGCTGGCGTGATGGAGTCAGGCGCGGCCGTTGGTGACGCGGCGTCGAGTTCGACCTCAGCGAGCAACATCGCGGGATCGGCGTCGTCGTCGATCTTGGCCAGGTGCGCCTCCTCCCTTTTCTTCTTGCGACACTCACGCGCCCAGTGTCCCTTCTTGCCGCAGTAGCGGCAGGTGTCGTCCTTCTTGGACCCGCCGGAGGCGTTGGAGCCTTCCCCGGTGGATCGCTTGTCGTCGCGGTCCTTGCCGCGGTTCTTGCCCTGACGGTGATCACCGCCCGAGCCGTTGCTGTTCCCGCCGTGGGCGCCGCGCGCGAAACGTGCGCGCCACTCCTCCTCCGTGAGGAGCAGCTTGCCGGAGTCATCCTCTCCGTCGACGGCTTCGTTCTCCTCCACCACGAGGAGCCGTCCGCTCAGTTCCTCGATCGACATCGTCTTGATATCTAGCAAAGACTCAATTGACGACGCCATCTGTCGGTACTTACGTGGGAGGACGCGCAGGAACTTCCTCACGGCCTTGGGCTCGTCCTCCGGGTCGCCGAGCATCTCCAGATCACTCAGGATCGTGGAGAGACGCAGCGCGAAGGTCTCCACCGTCTCGCCGTCCTTGAACGCGAGGCGATCGTAGTCGCGGCGGCGCGTCTGAGCCTTGGCGTCGCGCACGCGCTCCGCTCCGACGCGCAGAGTCTTGATCGTGTCCCACGCCGCCTTGGCGTTGTCCTTGGCGGCGAGGACGCGCACCAGCTCTGGCGGCACGGCTCGCGAGAGAGCCGACAGAGCGGCGCGATCGTCGTGCTCGTCGCAGTCGCCCTCGTTCACGGCTTCCCACAGCCCGTGGACTTGCAGCTGGACGCGCATAAGCACGGCCCAATCCGCGTAATTGGTGCGTGTCAGCGTCGGCCACTGTGAGCCGCCGGTGACGTCGCGCACCACCCTCTCCCTCAGCGCCAGCTCGCGCCCATGGTGCTGCCCGCGACCACGGCGAACCGGTGAGAGGGAGGTGCGCCTCGGAGACTTTGAGCCCGACCCGGACGCCGTGTCCGTGGGCTTCTTCTTCCCCGCCGACGCATCCCTCTTTGGCGGCGGCGTCTTGGATCCTGCCATGATCGGCAGGCTCTGATACCACTTGTAGCCTTTCTTCTCTCTCGATCACACTCACGAACTGATGCACGAACAGAGAGGAGACAATGACAGAGATTTGTTGCTGTGTAATGCCTACAGCTTTTTTGTTCTCTTCTTCCTTTTATTCAGCAAGACAACGATCGTGCTAGCTCACACGTTGCCCATGATGATCGTGCCATCCCACGACCGAGCACACGAGCTCACAGAGCAAGGATCGGATCAGAAACAACGACCAAATCCTAACTTATCTGTTCCTAGCAAATAGCTGACGGAACAACTAACTAAACTATCTGACCAAGCTAAGACTAACTGACGAAACTGACGAAAAACAGAAATTGACACTTATTACTGACACACTAGATTAACTAACATAATTTAGCCTGTCGGGCTAATGGTTGCATGGAAATTTGAAATGCATCTGAATTGTGTCAGATAGGTGTGCTAATGTGCCAAATCATCAATGAAACTTTATGTCATCATAATGTTCCTCATTGCGACTTTAGTTACTATTACATTACATTTGGTGGTGAACAAAAATCAATCATACAGTAACAGACTGACTACCTATTAACACTCAGAGTAATAACATCACTATACAACCAGAAATGTGGATAGTTAAGTAACAATTTCTTACATGCCCTCCTGTCAGCAGTAAAGTGCAATGTCTTGTAACATCTTAATCTTATATGCATTACAATAATACATTGATGATAAATGCATGCTGAAACAGATATGACCACAAGTCATCTAAGTGAATCAAGATACCAACTACACCATTTTTTCTATCATTCTATGCAAAATGTTCCTATTCCATACGCATCAGAATTATAGTTATACAACTACATTCAATAGTCGAATAAAAGATGTTGCAGCAATGCTTACCCATCCATTGTCTTTTTTTTTCAATTCTGAAAACAGGGTGAAATGACATTTTTCAACTTCCGTAATTAACGTATTCCCTCTGTCCCAAATTAATATATCTAGACACTGCATATCTAGCCTGAGTTCAGGCAATTAATTTGGGACGGAGGGAGTAGCATACTACGTACCACTTCAAAAAAATGACATACAAGATGTTTTTAGGAGGTGATAATCAAGTTCATACAGGGGAATTAAGTATAGTGAACATGAGTTCACTCACCTTGGATGTCAATTCATCCAAAGCTGGGTAAGCATTGGTCTCCAGCTCAGTAGTGTGTGCATCAAGAAAGCTGCAGATTGCTTCCAAAGTACCCTCCAGTGCACAGAACTCAAAGGGAGATTCTGGTGTTCATATAATGAAATTGCAGGGCCTCAAATCGTGTAGAAGTATAATTAGCCTATTATCATGGCCATGAATTAAAGATAGCTAGCAATTAAACCAGAAACAAACAAGTAAAATATTTTAATAAGAACAACGCGACTACTTAGAAAAAGGGGGTATTGTTTTTAAAGTTCCAGCTGGCATCAAACAGTTGGACAGAATCTATGTTTGAGAAATGAGAATCATTTTGATCTAAGGATCAGGATGGCACAACAATTATCACACGGATTGTATACGATATACCAGACGAAGAAGTGATTGTATTCCTGTAAATGATCACAAAGACACCATATAGATAAAGTATAATCTCAAGGTTAAATCGTCCCTGCCTCCCTGGCCCAGTGTTTACCTGTAAATACATATGTCCTTTGGATAATCATCCTTATTAAAAGTAAGGGATAGTCACATGTATGATGTATCTACTGGATTAATGTTGAAATATCTCAAACTGCTCTGAACAGATTCCCCGCAAATTAAATGGTCACAGTTCCATAAACTAAAAAAGCACTAAGAATCCTAGTTACAACATTTACCAAGTATCCCTAAATAAATTCTGATCCACAGACTGGTAGACGAGACAGGACAAGAATTTTGAACTTTTGTTCTACTTATAGTTCCTTTCCATCAGCAACTAATTCCGTAGAAGAGATGAACCATCTATAAAGTTGCATCAACCTTGCAGTTGAGGAAACCAAGTGATGCGGTTATTCCAGCTCTCTCTTATAGTTTTCCTTATTAGCTGATCAGTTCTCATTCAATTGAATGAAATGACAGAGTTTTGCTCAGAGAAAATCCATATTAACGAATATGATACAAGACATGAATCATCCGCAAAGTTGATCCTCTAAATCAAGATCTGCAGTCGAGGAAAGCGAGTGATCTGGCTATCCCACTCAGGACCCAACGAGACCCTTCTGCTGAGCATAAGCAGCAATAGAGACCAACATGAAGTTACAAAAAAAACCTGATACAAGAACAACCTGCCTTAGAAGGCCAACATTTTTTCACTGAATCCCAATCCAACATTTTAACAGGTATATCTATCCGAACCTGCTAAAATAAATAGTGCCCTCTGTGGAACAGGGATACAGGGACTCCAGAAGCGGCACAATGCTCGCAGCAGATTTATACAGAGCAACGAGACAGACAACTAGGTAAAATATAAAGGTCAACTAGCTTAAAGGCTTATAAGTTCTGAACTAACTGCTCACTAATTAGCATACATTGTTCCTGGTTTGCACATAGCTTGTCAAACCATTTCAATAATAATTCTCCATGAAGGATATGACGACCAAACAAAAAGTAGCAACGTACATCATATCTCCTTGTGAGAACCAAGCTACACATAAATCTACTAATACTAGCATTAGATAGCATGCAGGATCTTATAGTAACTTTGGTGGCGGATGATTGCAAGTTTTCAACCTCATGTTCATGCCCCTGATTTTCTTTTCCCGAGTAAACTAGGAACAACCTGGGAGATGAGGAAATCCTTCAAAACACCAGGGCAGCTCTTGGTTAAAAACTCAAAACCTTCAGACTTGATGGCCGCATCCAGATTCGTGGGCGAGCCGAGGAACGCCAAGCAAGCCACCTTAAGCCCACAGCAGTGGTGCTGCTCGGCCAACGCCAATATGGTCGCCACAGAGCTCGTATCGATGTCACTGCTCAGCTTATCCTCGCAAATCAGCTTCAGCCTGTCCAAACCGTACTTGTCTGCTGCAACAAGCAAATGCTGAGCCATGGCGGATTCTTCATCTTGCTTCATCTCCGGCAACGCATCTGTGTACATGAAGGAAAGCAGAGCACTGAACACGCGTGCCTCCATGTCATCTATGTGTATGGCCTCTGTGCTTGTTCCCTCCTTCATCGGGCCACAGAACTGCGCTCTGAAAACCGGCGAACGCGCCGCGAGCACCGACCGGTGGGCCGAGAACGTCTCGCCGGCGACTCGGAACTCGACGTCCACGCAGGCCTTGCTTGACAGGAGGTCCCCAAAGTGCAGGTGCATGTCAGACGGTGGCACCACGATGGCTGGAGTCTCCTGCGCGTGGCACTCGCTCCTGACGGTAACATCGACCTTGACAGTGAAGGAATCGTCCTTGAGATGCTCTGATTTCTCCAGTGCCTCCCTTCGGATGAACTTTTTATATCCCCATGTGTTGTTACCCACGGCAAAGTCTCTGAAGTCGGTAATCTCGGTATAGGCCGGCACCGGCTTCCCATGTTGGTCGAGTAAGCTGAATTTAACTTGTGCCTTCACGGTCTCGGCTTCGGCAACGGTATCATCGAGTGTGAGATAGAGGGATACGGAATCCACGGTATTGGTGTCGACCCCGTTGGGATAGTAGCGAACATGCCATGTGCGGCCTCCGGCCACGAACGGGCAAGAGTCGATCCACTTGCCATTAGGGACCTCCTTGGTGCCCGAGTAGCCGACGATCTTGAGCAAATGGTAGCCGCTCACTGTGCCGGCAACTATGGAAGAGGCGGATCCAGAAATGGAGCCGTCGCCGGCGACACGCGAGGAGGTTATCATGGTTTACGGCGTGAATGGTTGGGTAGGTCGCCGGTGGGGAGGGGGCGGCGGCGAGGGTTTGGCCTTTGGGAGGTAGGTGTGTATCAGTGAAGCCAAGAGAGCAGCTGGGACACTCTTATGCGTGTGTGAATGGGCCGATAGGCGATAGCCCATGCGGGTCTATGGTGGAGGGCCGAGAAATTAACTGGGCTTCGCTGCACAGTGCAGACTAGATGTTTGTAGTGATGTCAATAGATAACAAGCATTCGTTCCTCAAAAAAAAAATGATAACAACTGTTGTACATGCCTAAAAATAACTAGTGACAGGTAGAGAAAACGGTCACATACTCTTTCGAACTTAAAATTTTCTTTGTAATTATTATAGCTTTTCATCGTCCCTAATTCTATACTAATGCATCTAAAAAATCCGTACTAACAAACTTATACTCTCTCCGTCCCTAAAAAAAGCTGCCCAACTTTATATAGATACGTATATAGATATGTTTTAGTTATAGATAGAAAAAATTAAACAGCTTTTTTGAGATGGAGGGAATTCAAGGGATGAAACATCCGCAAAGTTAATGCTCTAGCACAAGATTTACAGCTGAACAAAGCGGGTAATGCGGTTATTCCAACTACTCATCTCCAGCAGAGATGCTATAACGCGCACGCCCTAAATTAACTGCTAATATAGAGTGTGTGGCTATTTTTTTCCTTCCAGCAAACGCGTTAAATTTGCGTGCGCCCTAAAAATTGTCACGCGCGCGCCATATTGCCTTCTTTGGCGCCCCAAAATTGGCGCTCCCAGTTGAGAGTGCGCTATCTCCCTCGCTCTCGCGCGAAGACCTAACCGCCGCCCTGAATCTTCCCCCGCGCCCTCTTCTTCCCCCATTTCACGTCCACCATTCCGTCATCGCCGAAGAAATTCGCACCGGCGCCGCTTCCCTCAGCGCTCCTATTGTAGATCTGCGGCGGCCGCGCCTCCACAAAGCGTCCCCGAGCTCGCTGCATCCTCTTGTTCGGTGTCGCCGCCCTCCAGGACCATCATGTCCTTGACAAGCCTCGTCGCACGATGGCGCACTAGTGCGCAGCGCGCTCAACAAAATCACCGCAAGGTATCTTTCCGCCTTCGCGCCAGCTATTTTTCTTGAGAAATTTGCATTTAGATGGATGGATGAAATGAATTCAATTTGTATACGTTCTATAGAGATATGATTCATCCATGATGAATTTATATTGAGGAAGAAGAGGACATGATGGTGCACGCTCCCGCGAACATAGAACCGAAGCGCGACAGCTCTGTTTTTGGTAGGCGCAAGTTGTGGAGGAAAATAATCAAAGGACACAATAGATTGATGCGGATGTATTTCATTCCCACAGTGATACTTGCGGCGGCGTTTTCGCATGAGCATTGACTTGTTCAAGCGCATCGCCAAAGAGGTATGACCGGTGTTTTGAGCAACGGAGAAATGTTGCTAGAGAACTTGGGCATAGCCCCTTCCAAAAGGTGACCGCCGCCTTGAGTATGTTCGCATACGGCATACCGGCGGATCTAGTTGACGACCATTTGGATATGAGTGAGAGTCAAGCCATCGAGTGTGTCAAACGCTTTGTCGTTGCAATTGTGCGTGTGTTTGGCGCAACCTATCTGAGAGCCCCCAATGAGGGAGACACGGCTAGGCTATTGAAGGAGAAAAAGGCTCGGGGGTTTCCAGCAATGTTTGGCTCTATTGATTGTATGCACTGGAGTTGGAAGAATTGTCCTGTGGCTTGGCATGGATAATTCAAAGGGTATAAGAAAGATTGTACTATCATCTTTGAAGACGTGGCATTCTTTTTTGGAATGCCCGGGTTGTGCAATGACATCAATGTTATTCAACGATCACCACTTATGAATAGGATTGCATTGCGTGAAGGGCCACAAGAAGAGTTTGAAGCAAATGGGTACAAGTACAGCTATGGCTACTATCTTGCCGACGGTATCTATCCAAAATGGCAAATATTTGTGAAGCCGTTGGTTAAACCCTCAGGTAAGAAAGAAACCAAATATCACAGTGCACAAGCGCGGCTAGAAAAGATGTGGGGAGAGAATTTGGGATTTTGCAAACCCAATTTGCTACTATGAGAGAACCGGCTAGATTTTGAGACCAAGATTGCCTTTGGCACATCATGACCGCTTGTGTCATCATACATAACATGATCATATAAGACAATCGCAGCAAAGATGTGGACTACTCCGGTTTTGACTTGATGGGAGTTCATGTGCAAGTGCATAGGAGAGAACATAGGGTGGCGCGTTTTATGCATCACATCATGCCATTCGGTCTAGTGAAGCACATCATGAGCTTCAAAAAGATCTCATTCGAGGTGTGGTGGAAATGGAATGGCCAACAATAGTGCACATTTTATTTATTGGTTTATTCATTCGTTGCAAAACATTTGTTGTATTGATGATGAAAACAATTTGTTGTATTTGTTGGTGAACAATTGTAATATTTGTTGTATCATTTGAGTTTATTTGATCTTGTTGATCCTATTGTTGTTTGAGAAATCTATTTACGCCGGCGCGCTGCATTTAAACGCATCTATTGGAGGCAAAGTTTTCTGTTTTTGGTGGACGGCTATCTAACGTTTCTAGTGAAGGAGAAATGTTCGCAACGCGCTATATGATGATACAGCGTGCTGCAAAATCGTTTTAGCGCGTCACAATTTGGCGCATGTGCTGGAGATGCTCTTAGGACCCAACAAGACAATGGAGACGGACATGGTGGCACAAAATAGCCCTGATACAAGAACCACCTGCCACAAGTTACAAATTATAGAGATGCTTGTTGTATTAATCCATAATTCAATTAGTGTGAGCAAGGCATATTATTTTTTAGCGTTGCCATTTACCCATTTAAAGACGTATCAATGGTCGTCGTTTCCAAGCACAAGCTATGTTTATACCAAAGAAGATTCCAGCTGCCAACGAGTAAAGTGACAAGCAGACACTCCCGAAACTCAAGAATAGCTCGAGCTGCAGGAAGAGGGAAAATATAGCAGAATGTTACAACATCTCCAGCCGTGGCGTCCCACCAAATCGAGCATTTAGGTGTAATGTCCCAGGTTTAGAGACGATCGAGAGGCAGAATTTTAGAAAGGGATGTGCATTGCATCGTAAATTCTGGGGAAATTTCGCGCTTTTTAAGAAAAACTGCATCGAAGGGGGACAAGTTTCTCTCTCGACATCTTACAGGGTTAGGGTTTCGAGAGTGCGATAAACTTGGATCTCAATTGAGTCAATTAGGGTTTTCGAAAAGAGAGGGGGATAACCTACCTCTCAAACTTAAGTTGCATGATTGAATTCAAACAAGTTATGTATGAATTTCAAATTTAAAAATCAATTGAATATTCATAATTGAGACAATTCAATAAACAATTGAATAATTAAGAATATAAAGTAATTTAACACATATATAAAAAGCTCAATAGAAAAACCTTGAGCTTTATTGATTAACACACAAGATACAAAGTCATTTACAATATTCTTAAGAATTACAGTGATTACAATAAATTACAGAAATTAAATAAAAAAGAAAAGGAAAAATTACAAGTTGTGTAAATGCCTAAACTACTAATCAAATTCTTCATAAAGCCTTGATCATCTCTTGCTGAAGAATTCTGTGAGCATTCACATGATCCATGCACAACATTAAAACACAAAGAAAAACAAATGATGCCAAGTGGCAAAGCCACTTGGCAAGTTAGAAAAGAAGTGAATATGGTGGATAATACCACAGCTCTGCCGAGCTGATCCTCTCACCAGCCCAAGTCCCAAGCACACACACACAGGCAGCTCACAATGCATGTGTGCATGCTAAACAGCACACCAGAGGTACTGCATGCACTCCACACACACATAGCCAGGGGTGGAGCACCAGCATAGCATGGATGTCGACCAGAGAGGTATGGAGAGGGCCAGTATAAAGCTTTACAGAAACAAAACCTAGCCATTCCATCGACAGGCTCAAAAGGGTAAGAACACCACGAACAGCAAGAACAGGAAGAACAGCCAGAGCTGTTCAACCTAGTCCAGCAACCACCAGAAACAAACCAAGCATCCCAAGCTTGCCAGGAGGAGCAGGGCAAGCAAATCAACCATCCAGAAGCAAATCCTCTACACCAACAATATTTCTAGGAGCTGGAGTGAGGTATACATCCAACAGCCTGAGCAAGATCATGTCTTGCTCATAAATAAACATGCTATGCATCACAGGAGTACAGAAGGGTAGAAACCCTGTTTGTGTCATCATCTGGCTACAAAGTCAGTTGGTGCAAACAAATATGGGAGAAACCAATAGGAAATGAACCAAGGGAACACTGGTTATGCCAGATCAGTGGCATAACCAAGGAAATCCAGCAAGGATGCACACTTATCTAGCCAGCCCAAGTTATCCAGCACCTACAACCAGTACACCATCAGACAGATAGACCATGTGTGTCTATTTATGTTTGTCATCATCAAAAGCTACTGGAAAATTCCCTCAGGAATCAAACAGATAGCATGAGAGAGCCACAACAAAGCCACAGAGAGGGGGAGCTACCCATGATAGCATCAAAGAGCTGTCAGGGCCACCTCAACCCACAGCCAACACCTTAAGCCACCACATCATCACCCAATAGGGTTCAGTAGTGGGCTAGGGTACCCAACCAGTGGTTGGCATCCATCTAGCCTTACCAAATTCATTGAAATGATCATTACTGCAAGCAGTTCACATCATTTATCCATTTAATAAAGCAAGATAATAAAGATAAATGAACTACACAAGTAATCAAAGCACCAGCACCTTGCATATGATCCAAGGGATCACTGCAAGCATCAGCTGATGCTTGGGCAAGCACCAGCACACATCAGCACAAGCCTGTGTGACACACACACATCACAGATTGAGCAGCAGTGAGGCACAGTAATAACACAACAGCTTTTACAAGCAACTGATGATCACAAGATCATCAGAATCTTGCTAGATCTTGCTAAAGTATGCTAGAATCAATTCTAGTATCAATACATGGACCAGATAATTAAATCAGCCACAGGACATGAACAATTGCATCACAGATAAGCAAATGAGCTAAATACAATTGTATCCAGAAGCACACCATCACTGGATGGTGCTGTCTAGCCAACAATAATGCTCAATGGAGCATTTCCAGGAATTATAACACAGCAGGAGCATTGGCACTTGTTAAAGGCAAGGATTACTCACAGTAATCAGGCCAGGAGCAAGAATTACTACTACACATGGATGCCAATAACAGGATAGCAGCTAGCACAACTTAACAGAGCATAAACATCACAGTGTGCTCATGAGCAAGAGCTCATGAGTTACAACAGCAAGGTATAGAGAAGAGCAGCACACACAGTAGCAGCATATGCACAGCAGCAGCCTACGCATAGCAGCAGCACAAGCACAGCAGCTAGTATCCATGGCGCATATCGCAGCAGCAACTAGCACATCATGGCAGCACCAGAGCTAGCATGGAGCAGAGCACAGAGGCGCAGAAGCAGCAGCAGCACAACAAGATGGATGCCAGGGCATCCAGAGGAAGGAGAAGAGGTAAAGCAGGCAAAAGAGAGAGGGAGGCGCACACACCTGGAGCAGAAGCACCGCAGCGTGCCCATGGCGGCACGGCGGCACGGGCCGACCACGGCAGCGCCAGGCCGCAGCCAGGCCAGGCGTCGCCGGGCACAAATGCCTAGCACCACCACGGCGAGGCACACGACCGCGTCACCGCGTGTGGTTCGCCGGCGAGCGACGAATCGCCGCGGAACCCCACGGCCTTGCGGGAAGACGCGTTGTGGGCGAGTCGAGGAGGCGACGAGGGCCAGATCGAAGCGGAAATCTTATGCACCGTCGAGAGGCGGTTCAGATGTGCCCCATCTCATCGCCGGCGATGGCCGGAGGTGGTCGGGATAATTCGGCGACGGCGCAAGCGACGCGGGCGTCGCGGGAGAGGAGAGAGCTAGGGTTTCGCGAGAGAGAAGAGGAAGGGGGCGACTGAGTCCGACCGAGCCGATTGGTGCAGCTCGGGTTAGACTCAAACCGCTGGGCCTCACTGACAGGTGGGCCCAGGGACATTTTAGTAATTTCACAAATTCATTTAAACCAGAAACTTTGTAATTAAATAGAAAATTGAAAAGAGCTTTAAAAAAATAATTAAAATATGAAAAATGCTCAGCATAAAATTCTCTATTAGAATAAAATATCAAAAGGAATTTTTGAAGACAACTAAGAATAAGTCCTAATTTGATGATTATAATAATCATTTAAATCACACCTTATATTTTCAATAATGAAAATAAGTCCATAAATTCATTTGGACTTTAAAAACACCTTGACAACATTTCAAGGTTGTATTTTACCCTAAACAAAGTATCCCTAAATTGTTCTTAGTATTAACCTCTCACATAAAATGATAAGACACCGGAAGGGGGGAACAAACCCTAAAAGTTGAATCATGCATAATTGCTTCTTTAACCATTGCCCTTATCGGACAATGGTGCTATTTTTCAGCAACAGAGGACAAGGGTTAGTCCACACCACCCAACTGCAACACTTTGCAGTGTTCAGGCAAGTTCATCACTTGCTCATGTCATTCGAGTATTTTTACCAAATTAATTGTAAAGTACTATGTTTATCACTATTGCATAAAAAGGCCAAACCACTATTTTCATAACTATGAATATGACTAAGTGGTGGGAAATGGAACCATGGATTGTGTTGATATGGTGGAGGTTCCATTGCAAGGGTTTATATCCATCTAGGATTAAACAACAAATGTCGTCCAGTGATTCTTGTGCCGTAAAACTCGTGTTAACCATAAGATATGGAGTGGGACGGAATAGTCAAATGTATTTCCACCTCTCGTACATCAACGGATGCGCTTACCGTAGACACTTGACCCAGGTTGGGCAAGCGGTGGGGTGGGGATCCCATTCTAATTCCCCACGGTAATGTGGTCTATGATGGGTTGCATCTACCGGCGAAGGAGTTTGGTTAACTGTCCTAGACTGTTGTCGTGGTCGGGGTCCATCCTTAATTGGTATAAGAGGACCGGCGAGGACCCAGGGTCGGGGATTGCAAAAAAGGGTGGGTGTGCGAGGTAGCGGAGGAATATATTTGGCTATGACCTTAT
>NC_061510.1:372306635-372455434 GCF_022539505.1 Lolium rigidum
CTGGCTGATCTGAAGAGCGGCCTTGTCAAGAAGAAGAAAGAAGGTATATATGATATACATGTTATAGATGTTCATTTCACTCGGTTCTCGTTCTAGTACCTGGGTATTTGATACTGGTTCGGTTGCTCATATTTGTAACTCGAAACAGGAACTAAAGAATAAACGACAACTCGCTGAAGGATGAAGTGACGATGCGCGTTGGAAACGGATCCAAGGTCAATGTGATCGCAGTCGGCACACTTCCTCTACATCTACCTTCGGGATTAGTTTTAAGCCTAAATAATTGTTATTATGTACCTGCGTTGAGCATGAACATTATATCTGGATCTTGTTTAATGCAAGACGGTTATTCATTCAAGTCTGAGAATAATGGTTGTTCTATTTTTATGAATAATATCTTTTATGGTCGAGCACCACAAAAGAATGGCTTATTTCTGTTAGATCTCGATAGTAGTGATACGCATATACATAACATTGATGCTAAGCGAATTAAATTGAATGATAATTCTACTTATATGTGGCACTCGTCGTCTTGGTCATATTGGAGTGAAACGCATGAAGAAACTCCATACCGATGGATTACTAGAATCACTTGACTTTGAGTCACTTGATAGATGCGAAGCATGTCTGATGGGAAAAATGACTAAGACTCCATTTTCCGGTATGATGGAGCGAGCTACTGACTTATTGGAAATCATACATACCGATGTGTGCGGACCAATGAGCGTAGCATCGCGCGGTGGTTATCGTTATGTTCTAACCTTCACGAGATGATCCGAGTAGATATGGGTATATCTATTTCATGAAACATAAATCCGAAACTTTCGAGAAGTTTAAGGAGTTCCAAAGTGAAGTAGAAAATCAACGTAACAAGAAGATTAAATTTCTACGATCTGATCGTGGAGGTGAATATCTGAGTTATGAGTTTGGCATGCATTTAAAGAAATGCGGAATACTTTCACAATTGACACCGCCGGGAACACCACAACGAAACGGTGTGTCCGAACGTCGTAATCGAACTCTCTTAGATATGGTTCGTTCTATGATGTCTCTTACTGATTTGCCGTTATCTTTTTGGAGTTATGCATTAGAGACAGCCGCATTCACTTTAAATAGAGCACCATCAAAATCCGTAGAAACGACACCGTATGAATTATGGTTTAATAAGAAACCTAAGCTGTCGTTCCTGAAAGTTTGGGGTTGCGAAGCCTATGTAAAAAGGTTACAACCGGACAAGCTAGAACCCAAAGCGGAGAAATGCGTCTTCATAGGATACCCTAAGGAAACTATAGGGTACACTTTCTATCACCGATCCGAAGGCAAAATCTTTGTTGCTAAGAACGGAACCTTTCTTGAGAAAGAATTTCTCACTAAAGAAGTGACTGGAAGAAAAGTAGAACTCGATGAGATTGATGAATCTATACTCGTTGATCGAGTAGCGCAGATACCGGAAGTTGTACCTGTACCGCCTACACCGGCAACGAGAGGAAGCAAATGATAATGATCATGAAACTTCGAACGAGGAAACTACTGAACCTCGCGGATCGACAAGGGAACGTACCACTCCCGATTGGTTTGATCCTTGTCTAAATGTCATGATTGTGGATAACAATGATGAGGACCCTGCGACGTATGAAGAAGCGATGATGAGCCCAGATTCCAACAAATGGCAAGAAGCCATGAAATCCGAAATGGGATCCATGTATGATAACAAAGTATGGACTTTGGTAGACTTACCTGAGAGCCGAAAGGCTGTCGAGAATAAATGGATCTTCAAGAGAAAAACAGATGCCGATGGTAATATTACTCGTCTATAAAGCTCGACTTGTCGCAAAGGGTTTCCGACAAATTCAAGGAGTTGACTACGATGAGACTTTCTCACCGGTAGCGAAGCTAAAATCTGTGAGGATTTTGTTAGCAATAGCTGCATTTTTCGATTATGAGATTTGGCAGATGGATGTCAAAACGGCGTTCCTTAATGGAGACATTGAGGAAGAGTTGTATATGGTACAACCCAAAGGTTTTGTCGATCCTAAAAATGCTGACAAAGTATGCAAACTTCAGCGTTCAATCTATGGACTGAAGCAAGCATCAAGAAGTTGGAACCGACGCTTTGATAAGGTGATCAAAGACTTCGGGTTTATACGAGTGTCATGGAGAGGCCTCGTATTTACAAGAAAGTGAGTGGGAGCTCCGTAGCATTCCTGATATTATATGTAGATGACATATTATTGATCGGGAATGATATAGAACTATTAAGCAGAGTGTTAAGGGTTATTTGAATAATAGTTTTTCAATGAAAGACCTTGGTGAAGCATCATATATATTAGGCATCAAGATTTATAGAGATAGATCAAGACGCCTAATAGGGCTATCACAGAGTACATATCTGGACAAGATTCTAAAGAAATTTAGAATGGACGAAAGTAAGAAAGGGTTCTTACCTATGTTACCGAGCAAGGTATTGAGTAAGACTCAAGGACCGGCTACGGCAGAAGAAAGAGAAAGGATGAATAATATCCCCTATGCCTCGGCAGTAGGATCTATCATGTATGCCATGCTATGTACTAGACCGGATATAGCACATGCTGTTAGTTTGACTAGCAGATATCAAAGTGATCCAGGAATGGAACAGTGGACAGCGGTCAAGAATATCCTGAAGTACTTGAAAAGAACTAAGGATATGTTTCTTTGTTATGGAGGTGACCAAGAGCTCGTTGTAAACGGTTACACCGATGCAAGTTGGAACACCGATCCCGATGACTCTAAGTCACAATCTCGGGTACGTGTTTATATTGAATGGTGCTTGCGATAAGCTGGGCAAGCTCGAAGCGGTGCACGGTGGCGAAGTCTTCAACGTAATCGAGTACATAGCGGCTTCGCAGGCTTCATCAGAAGCGGTATGGATGAAGAGGTTCATTGTAGAGCTCGGTGTGGTTCCTAGTGCATTGGACCCATTAATCATTTACTGTGATAACATGGGTGCCATCGCCAATGCACAAGAACCAAGGTCACACAAGAGGCTGAAGCATATCAAGCTGCGTTACCACTCGATTCGCGAGTACATCGAAGATGGAGAAGTAAAGATTTGCAAAGTACACACCGATCCGAATGTAGCAGATCCGTTGACTAAAGCTCTCCCTAGGGCAAAGCATGACCAACACCAGAATGCCATGGGTGTTAGGTATATTACTATGTAATCTAGATTATTGACTCTAGTGCAAGTGGGAGACTCGAAGGAGATATGCCCTAGAGGCAATAATAAAGTGGTTATTATTTATATCTTTATGTTTATGATAAATGTTTATATATCATGCTAGAATTGTATTAACCGAAACATTAGTACATGTGTGATATGTAGACAACAAGAAGTCCCTAGTATGCCTCTTAAACTAGCTTGTTGATTAATGGATGATTAGTTTCATAATCATGAACATTGGATGTTATTAATAACAAGGTTATATCATTATATGAATGATGTAATGGACACACCCAATTAAGCGTAGCATAAGATCTCGTCATTAAGTTATTTGCTATAAGCTTTCGATACATAGTTACCTAGTCCTTATGACCATGAGATCATGTAAATCACTTATACCGGAAAGGTACTTTGATTACACCAAACACCACTGCGTAAATGGGTGGCTATAAAGGTGGGATTAAGTATCCGGAAAGTATGAGTTGAGGCATATGGATCAATAGTGGGATTTGTCCATCCCGATGACGGATAGATATACTCCGGGCCCTCTCGGTGGAATGTCGTCTAATGTCTTGCAAGCATATGAATGAGTTCATAAGAGACCACATACCACGGTACGAGTAAAAGAGTACTTGTCAGGAGACGAGGTTGAACAAGGTATAGAGTGATACCGAAGATCAAACCTCGGACAAGTAAAATATCGCGAGACAAAGGGAATTGGTAATGTATGTGAATGGTTCATTCGATCACTAAAGTCATCGTTGAATATGTGGGAGCCATTATGGATCTCCGGATCCCGCTATTGGTTATTGGTCGGAGTGAGTACTCAACCATGTCCGCATAGTTCTCGAACCGTAGGGTGACACACTTAAAGTTGGATGTTGAAATGGTAGTTCTTGAATATGGAATGAAGTTGGAATATTTGTTCGGAGTCCCGGATGTGATCCCGGACATCACGAGGAGTCCCGGAATGGTCCGGAGAATAAGATTCATATATAGGATGTCATTTTATGTGAATAAAATGTCGCGGAAGGTTCTATGGAAGGTTCTAGAAGGTTCTAGAAAAGTCCGGAAGAAACCACCAAGGAAGGTGGAGTCCACAAGGGACTCCACCCCCCATGGCCGGCCAACCCTAGTGGGGAGGAGTCCCAAGTGGACTCCCCTTAGGGGCCGGCCACCCCCCACATGGGAGGTGGGAATCCCACCTTTGGGTGGGAGTCCTAGTTGGGCTAGGATTACCCCCTCCTATGGAAGGATTTGGTTCGGGTCTTATTCGAAGACTTGGACACCACCTCTTGGGGTTCCACCTATATAATGAGGGACAAGGGGGAGGGGGCCGGCCACCTCAAACACCACCAAGGTGGCCGCACCCCTATAGTGGCCGGCGCCCCCTCTCCCCAAACCCTAGCCGCCTCGCTCCTCCACTTCCCGCACGCTTAGCGAAGCTCCGCCGGACTTCTCCACCACCACCGACACCACGCCGTCGTGCTGTCGGATTCAAGAGGAGCTACTACTTCCGCTGCCCGCCGGAACGGGGAGGTGGACGTCGTCTTCATCAACAACCGAACGTGTGACCGAGTACGGAGGTGCTGCCCGTTCGTGGCGCCGGAACCGATCGTGATCAAGATCTTCTACGCGCTTTTGCAAGCGGCAAGTGAACGTCTACCGCAGCAACAAGAGCCTCATCTTGTAGGCTTTGGAATCTCTTCAAGGGTGAGACTCGATACCCCCTCGTTGCTACCGTCTTCTAGATTGCATCTTGGCTTGGATTGCGTGTTCGCGGTAGGAAAATTTTTGTTTTCTATGCTACGTTATCCTACACGAAGGAGCGGAGGACATCTGCTATGAAGAACCAGACCTCTCCGAAGGTATCGAAGGAGTAGACTACCTCATCGTCTACGGAACCGGGGAGGGTTCCGGAGGAGAGCAAGCATAGACCTATCAAGTAGTAGTAGTATCCGAGCAGTACGAACTCTTAGTACTTAGCTGCTCAAGGAGAATAAATGTATAACCTAGTAAGACTCTTATATTGTAAGTTGAGTCGGGTTCGCCTCGAACCCGAGAGTATTCCTCTTAGGACCCAAGAGGAACTCCGAGATGATATGTACATGTTGCGTGTAATAATAAATGAATGAGTTATGGACCTGCTATGTTCTGTTGTACTACCCTGAGGGATGTAATATTCGCGGATTGGTACTTCGTGAATGTTATATCAACGACTGGCATACTACAACATGTAGTGGCATGCAGGGTCACCACAGTTGGTATCAGAGCAAAAGCTTTGACCTTAGGTTGGAACCTAGTAAATGGGACAGGACGTTAGGAGTCAAATAGGATTAGTAAAGAATTCTCTAAAAATATGGTGTATATTCACTTGAGAATAAAACAATCAAATCTTTTAGTGCGATAATTCTTTATTATCACTATTATGATGCATTATTACTAATATTATATTCTTTCTTATCTACAACCAACTATGGCAAGTTCACGTCCAGGACGTAACGTGAAAGTGAAGGCATCAACCTTGAGTGAATACGACGGAGGACTCGCGGACATTCTTCGTGCTATGTTACTTGAATTTGGGTGCGATCCCCAAATCCAAGTAATGAAATACTGGTACTACGACGGTACAGTATTGGCGAAGTGTAGGGTAGGACTAAGACTTCCAAAATCCCTAGGAATGAGTGAAGTGATGCCAGCAGGTGAGGCTAGAACCATTAACACAGCCTACCACATAGCCATAATGAAAGCCATCATAGATATTCCGGAACATAAGACTAAAGAGCTTATTGGTTCCGAATTCGCACATATTCCTCATATGGAGGAGGAAGATGATCCTATTCTTAACCACTTCAAGCTTGCAAAACGAAAACCAGAAGAAGCCGCTAAGTACATGGATAACAGCCGCAACCTACTGTCATTGTTCTTTCATTTGAACCGACATCTGTCGGGAGCAATTGACACAATGTTGGAAGAGTTCACTGAGCCCAAGGAGGAGACGAAGGGAAAGGAACCAATGGAGGGTGAGGCTCATACACCAGTATATTCAGCTGGTGACTTTATTAGTATTGACCATCCAGAACAACAAACCACACCTATTACACCTAGGTACTTTCCTAGTAGTTCCCATGGAGGATATGAGGGTGGAGAGGAATCCGGAAACCATCAGCGTTCCGAGACTCCTATAGAAAACTCCACAGGTTGGCGTTGGGGATCAGACACTGAAACCCATAGTGATTCAGTTAGATGTAATCCTGAGTTGAATGAGGACGCCACAACCCAGTTCCAGAACCATCAGTATAGTAGGGGGGACTATGAGGAGTATCCGATACTGATCGAGTCAGATACAGATGGTGGGAATGCCTATGGCGGAGTCACAGGGGAGTACACCCCAGGGGTGGATTATGATGCATTGAATGACCAATTCATGAACACAGATTTCTCCCTGGGATCATCCTCTCGATTCCGACTACCGACCAACGGGAAGACCCTATGTTCCGCATTTTGTCGGAGGACTACACGTTCGACCGGATGGAAGCCTGGGATGTACCGGGAGTGAAGCACGACTAGAGACCACCATGGGAGGCGAGACTACAATACAGTTGTACCACATGTATTGTAGTATGTAATATTTGTAGAAATTTGTACATATACTTCAATAAGTGAGTTTGCATACTCACATCGCCACTAAGTATTGTAATAAACCACTTAAGTATGTATATACATGGTATATGTTTTGTATGATTTGGATTTGCATCTTGATTTCCATTGTGTGACTAGTTCTGTGCACAAAGTTGAGCTCAGAAAACTTGCGCATGGAGTAACTATGAGTACCACTTTGTGTTGCAGAACTAGGGAGATATGTCGGGAGCGACGGGTGAGGAGAGTGAAGCACAACGCCTCGAGCGCGAGGCAAGGCAGAAGGAAGAGGCCGATGAAGCAGCCAGAAACCAGTTTCCACCACCACCACCCATGACGCGGCAGAACTTCCTCCAATACATGCAAATGTTGGAGGAAAGGCAACGAGTAACCATGGAGCAGCAGAACAAGTTCTTTCAGGATCTGCTGCAACAGAACAGGGTGGAGAGGCCGGAAAATCAGGGAGTCACTTTGTCGGACTTCCAGAATACTAAGCCAATATCCTTCGCATACGCGCCCGAACCCATGGACGCGGAGGATTGGTTGATGGACACGGAGCGAAAGCTCAACACTGTCGGATGCAATGATCTGGAGAAGGTCAGATACACAACACATCTGTTGTGTGGACCCGCCGCATCTTGGTGGGATAATATAGTAGCCGTTTATCCGGCTGAAAAGGTGTTCACTTGGGGGGAATTCAAGAGGAAGTTCAGGGAATCCAATGTCCCTGAAAGTATAGTGGAGTGATACGTCTCCAACGTATCGATAATTTCTTATGTTCCATGCCACATTATTGATGATATCTACATGTTTTATGCATACTTTATGTCGTATTTATGCATTTTCCGGCACTAACCTATTAACGAGATGCCGAAGAGCCGATTGCTGTTTTCTGATGTTTTTGGTTTCAGAAATCCTAGTAAGGAAATATTCTCGGAATTGGACGAAATCAACGCCCAGGGGCCTATTTTGCCACGAAGCTTCCATAAGACCGAAGAGAAGACGAAGTGGGGCCACGTGGCGCCGCCACACTAGGGCGGCGCGGCCTAGGGGGGCCCGCGTGGCCCTAGCGTGTGGGGCCCCCGTGACCCCTCCGAGGCTGCCCTTCCGCCTACATATAGTCTTCGTCGCGAAACCCGCAGTACCGAGAGCCACGATACGGAAAACCTTCCAGAGACGCCGCCGCCGCCAATCCCATCTCGGGGGATTCGAGAGATCGCCTCCGGCACCCCGCCGGAGAGGGGAATCATCTCCCGGAGGACTCTTCACCGCCATGGTCGGCTCCGGAGTGATGAGTGAGTAGTTCACCCCTGGACTATGGGTCCATAGCAAGTAGCTAGATGGTCGTCTTCTCCTTATGTGCTTCATTGTCGGATCTTGTGAGCTGCCTAACATGATCAAGATCATCTATCTGTAATGCTATATGTTGTGTTTGTTGGGATCCGATGGATAGAGAATACTATGTTATGTTGATTATCGATCTATTACCTCTGTGTTGTTTATGATCTTGCATGCTCTCCGTTATTAGTAGAGGCTCTGGCCAAGTTTTTACTCTTAACTCCAAGAGGGAGTATTTATGCTCGATAGTGGGTTCATGCCTCCATTAAATCCGGGACAAGTGACGGAAAGTTCTAAGGTTGTGGATGTGCTGTTGCCACTAGGGATAAAACATTGATGCTATGTCCGAGAATGTAGTTATTGATTACATTACGCACCATACTTAATGCAATTGTCTCGTTGTTTGCAACTTAATACCTGGAAGGGGTTCGGACGATAACCCGAAGGTGGACTTTTTAGGCATAGATGCATGCTGGATAGCGGTCTATGTACTTTGTCGTAATGCCCAATTAAATCTCACTATACTCATCATATCATGTATGTGCATGGTCATGCCCTCTCTATTTGTCAATTGCCCAACGGTAATTTGTTCACCCAACATGCTATTTATCTTATGGGAGAGACACCTCTAGTGAACCGTGGACCCCGGTCCCATTCTTTTACATCGAATACAATCTACCGCAATACTTGTTCTATCGTTTTCTGCAAACAATCATCATCCACACTATACATCTAATCCTTTGTTACAAGCAAGCCGGTGAGATTGACAACCTCGTCGTTTCGTTGGGGCAAAGTACTTTGGTTGTGTTGTGCAGGTTCCACGTTGGCGCCGGAATCCCTGGTGTTGCGCCGCACTACATCCCGCCGCCATCAACATTCGACGTGCTTCTTGGCTCCTCCTGGTTCGATAAACCTTGGTTTCTTTCTGAGGAAAAACTTGCTGCTGTACGCATCACACCTTCCTCTTGGGGTTCCCAACGGACGTGTGTCTTACACGCCATCATGGAGCTGAAGCATCGAGAATTTGAAAGTCTTGAGCAGAAGGATAAGGTTATCCTGACTTATGTCAGGGAGTTTTCCAAGTTGTCTCGGTATGCCGTTGAGGAGGTCAACACCGAGGACAAGAAGAAGAAGAGGTTCTTGCGGGGATTAAGTCCTTAGTTCAAGGTACAGCTCAGGATGATGAGAACTACCGAGTTCCAGGAGTTGGTGGATGCAGCCATCACTCTTGAAGATGACTTTAAACAGCTGCAGGAGGAGAAGAGAAAGAAAGCTAAATTTGAGCCTAAGAGATATGTCAGCAACAAGCCTAACACTGGCTTGAGTTTCAAGCCAAGGTACAACAACAACAACAACAGGAGGAACCAAGGATTCCAGCCTGCAAACCAGATTGTTTGCCATAACTGTGGATTTAAAGGACATGTCTCTAAAGATTGCAAGAAGCCCAAAATCATATGCTTTGGGTGTCGTCAGGAAGGGCACATGTTGAAGGAATGCCCTAAGAAAATAAATGGAGGAGGACAGTCAGGAGGAGGTGGGAACAGAAGCGGGAACACCGGAGGGAATTGGAAGAACAAGAAGCCCTTCGGAAAGTTGAACTGCACCAGCTTGGAGGAGGTGGTGAACTCCGATCAGGCAGTGATAGGTACGCTTCAGATACTCACTCATCCTGGCAAAGTACTTTTTGATACTGGTGCAACTACATCATTCATATCTCAGCAATTCATCATCAAACATGGGATTAGTTGCACTAAGTTAGATACACCTATAACCATACTTTCTGCGGGGGGGACGATAGTAGTAACCCAAACCAAACAGAGACAGGTCATTATGATCAATAAGTGTGCGTTTGACGCAGACCTGTTCATTTTACCGATGAAGGACATTGATGTCATTCTTGGTATGAATTGGTTAGAGGCAAATGGAGCCTTAATAGATTGTGTAAGCAAAACAGTATCTCTGAAAAGCCCCGATGGAAGTAGCTTGAGGTAGAGTTACAGTTGAATAGCATGAAGGAAGTAAACCTGGAGGATATACCTGTAGTTAATGAGTTCCAGGATGTTTTTCCTAAGGAATTACCTGTAATGCCACCAGATAGGGAGATAGAATTTACTATCGACCTAATTCCAGGAACTGCTCCGATTGCTAAAGCACCATACAAGATGGGGCCTAAGGAGTTGAAAGAACTCAAGGAACAGTTGGATGACCTGGAACAGAAAGGATTTATTCAGGAAAGTATCTCACAATGGGGATTGATGTCTACGGGAGCTTCTATTCTTGTAGACAGTGTTGGGCCTCCAAGAGCAGAGGTTTGTAGAACAGCAGCAAGTTTCCCTTAAGTGGATACCCAAGGTTTATCGAACTCAGGGAGGAAGAGGTCAAAGATATCCCTCTCATGCAACCCCGCAACCACAAAGCAAGAAGTCTCTTGTGTCCCCAACACACCTAATAGGTGCACTAGTTCGGCGAAGAGATAGTGAAATACAGGTGGTATAAATAAGTATGAGCGAGTAGCAACGGTGCCGAGAAAAGTGCTTGGCGTGTAGTTGATGGTGGTGGTATTGCAGCAGTAGTAACTCAAGAAAACAAGTAAACAAGCAGTAGTAACTCAAGCAGTAGTAACGCAGCGAGTAGTAAACAAGCAAGTAGTAACTCAGCAGTATTTAGGAACAAGGCCTAGGGATTACACTTTCACTAGTGGACACTCTCAACATTGATCACATAACAGAATAGATAAATGCATACTCTACACTTTTGTTGGATGATGAACACATTGCGTAGGATTACACGAACCCTCAATGCCGGAGTTAACAAGCTCCACAATAATGCTCATATTTTAGTAACCTTTAGTGTAAGATAGATCAACGCTACTAAACCAAGTACTAGCATAGCATGCACACTCGTCACCTTCATGCATATGTAGGAGGAATAGATCACATCAATATTATCATAGCAATAGTTAACTCCATAATCTACAAGAGATCATGATCATAGCATAAACCAAGTACTAACACGGTGCACGCATCGTCACCTTTGCACACATGCAGGAGGAATAAACTACTTTAATAACAAATCACTAGAGTAGCACATGGATAAATTGTGATACAACATGCTGCAATCTTAAAGAGATATAAAGAAGCACCTCACTATGCCATTCAATGAGTAAGTATTCGGTGAAATCTAGCCTAAGAGACCCACACGGTGCACACACTGTCACCTTTACACACGTGGGACGAGGAGTCTCCGGAGATCACATAAGTAAAACTCACTTGACTAGCATAATGACATCTAGATTACAAGCATCGTCATATGAATCTCAATCATGTAAGGCAGCTCATGAGATTATTGTATTGAACTACATAGGAGAGAGATGAACCACATAGCTACCGGTACAGCCCCGAGCCTCGATGGAGAACTACTCCCTCCTCATGGGAGCAGCAGCGGTGATGAAGATGGCGGTGGAGATGGCAGCGGTGTCGATGGAGAAGCCTTCCGGGGGCACTTCCCCGCTCCGGCAGCGTGCCGGAACAGAGATCCTGTCCCCCAGATCTTGGCTTCGCGATGGCGGCGGCTCTGGAAGGTTTCTGTGGGTTTCGTCAATCGGTAAGGGTTTTCTGATCCAGGGGCTTTATATAGGCGGAGAGGCGGCGCAGGAGGGCTGACAGGGGGGCCACACCATAGGGCGGCGCGGCCCCCCCTCTGGCCGCGCCAGCCTAGGGTTTGGTGGCCCTGTGGCCCCCTCTCGGTCCTTCCCGGGTGTTCTGGATGCTTCCGATGAAAATAGGAACTTTGGCGTTGATTTCGTCCGATTCCGAGAATATTTCGTTACTAGGATTTCTGAAACCAAAAACAGCGGAAAACGAGAACCGGCACTTCGGCATCTTGTTAATAGGTTAGTTCCAGAAAATGCACGAATATGACATAAAGTGTGCATAAAACATGTAGATAACATCAATAATGTGGCATGGAACACAAGAAATTATCGATACGTTGGAGACGTATCAGGGATCACCTGTGATATTTGTGGATAAAAGAGATGGAGGCCGAAGGATGTGCGGAGACTACATGAATCTGAATAATGTTACTATCAAGAACAAGGTATCCACTTCCTAGAATACAAGATCTGTTTGATCAAGTTAGAGGCGCCGGAGTCTTTTCCAATATTGATCTATGATCCGGATACCATCAGATAAAGATCAAGAAGGAAGACGTTCCGAAAACTGCCTTTTTTTCAAGGTACGGACATCATGAATACCTAGTAGTACCTTTTAGATTAACCAATTCCCCAGCTATATTCATGAATCTTATGAATAAGATATTCATGCCATGTCTAGACAAGTTTGTCATCGTGTTCATCGATGATATCTTGATATATTCCAAGGATAAAGCTGAACATGCTGAACATCTTAGGATAGTGTTGCAAACACTAAGAGAACATCAACTTTATGCCAAATTCAGCAAGTGTGAGTTCTGGCTAGATCAAGTAGAATTTCTTGGTCATGTTATTAGCAAGGATGGGATAGCAGTTAACCCAATCAAAGTAGCAGCAGTTTTAGAATGGGAAGCACCCAAGACTGTCAAAGAAATCCGAGGATTCTTAGGAATGGCAGGATACTATAGGAGATTCATTGAAGGATTCTCTAAGATAGCAGGACCAATGACTAAGCTGTTAAGGAAGAACACACCATTTGTGTGGTCTGATGAGTGTGAGAAGAGTTTTCAGACTCTGAAGGAGAAACTCACCACAGCACCGGTGTTAGCAGTCCCAGAAGTTGGCAAGGACTACACCGTGTATTGTGACGCATCCAAACATGGATTGGGTTGCGTACTCATGCAAGATCGGAAGGTAATATCTTATGGATCAAGGCAACTCAGACCTCACGAAGTGAACTATCCAACACATGATTTGGAGTTAGCAGCAGTCATTTTTGCACTCAAAACTTGGAGACATTTCCTCTATGGAGCCAAGTGTGAGCTCTATACTGATCATAAGAGTCTCAAGTACTTCTTCACTCAGAAGGAACTCAACATGAGACAGAAAAGATGGCTTGAATTACTCAAGGACTATGATTTGACCATCAATTATACTCCAGGAAAAGCTAATGTTGTAGCAGATGCCTTGAGCAGGAAGAGCACTGGAGGAGTTGAGCAAGAAATAGCACCAGAGTTGAAGAAGGAAATAAGGCAAGCCCAGATACAACTTTGGGAGAAAGAAGCTCATGAAGGATTATCAGCATTACAAGTAGCTGATGAACTAAATGTTAATCTAAAGAATGAGATAATCATGGGTCAACTGGATGATCCATTCATCGTGGAGGAGATGAGAAGGATTGACGAGGGAAGACCATCAGAATTTCACCGAGGAGAGTCGGGATCACTCTAGTTTCAGAAAAGGATTTGCGTTCCGGATATTGATGAGATCAAGGAAGTTATACTCCGGGAAGCACATCAAATATCGTACTCGATACATCCAGGAAGTACAAAGATGTACATGGGTCTCAAGGAATTGTTCTGGTGGAATAACATGAAAAGAGAGATAGCACAATATGTGGCGGAATGCCATACATGTCAAAGAGTGAAGGCTGAACATCAAAGTCCGGCAGGAAAATTGCAACCTTTACCAATCCCAGAATGGAAATGGGAAGAAATAGGAATGGATTTCATCACCGGACTACCCATGACTAATAAAAAGAAGGACATGATATGGGTAATTGTGGACCGATTGACGAAGAGTGCACACTTCTTAGCAGTAAACCAGCAGGACAAGGGAGAGAAACTCATCGATCTTTACATCAAAGAGATTGTGAGTAAACATGGCGTACCCAAGAAGATAGTGTCAGATCGAGGATCCGTATTCACACCTGCCTTTTGGAAACAACTACATGAAGCTTTAGGATCCAAATTGGACTATAGCACCGCCTATCATCCTCAGACAGGTGGACAAACAGAGAGAACAAACCAGATATTGGAAGATATGCTTAGGGCTTGTGCCCTAGACTTCGGAGGATCATGGGAGGAGCAGTTACCACTAGCAAAGTTTTTGTACAATAATAGCTATCAAAGCAGCATCAAGATGGCACCGTTTGAAGCTCTGTATGGAAGAAAATGTAGATCACCTATCTGTTGGTACGAGGTAGGTTCAAGCAAGGAGTTCAATCCAGATTATGTCAAAGAAAAGCAGCAGATCATCGACATCATAAGAGATAGGCTCAAAATAGCTCAAAGCCGACAAAAGAGTTATGCAGATCAAAAGAGAAGAACATGGGAGCCACAAGTTGGAGACATGGTATACCTTAAGGTAAGTCCGATGAAAGGTCTTCAGAGATTCGGAGTAAAGGGGAAGCTTAGCCCTAGATACATCGGACCTTTCAAGATACTGAGTCAGAACCGAGGGTTAGCCTTTGAATTGGATCTACCAGGAAGGTTAGCTCAGGTACACAATGTATTCCATGTGTCTCAACTCAGGAAGTGTTTAAAGACCCCAGACGAGCCATTGTAATATTTGTTGTATCATTTGAGTTTATTTGATCTTGTTGATCCTATTGTTGTTTGAGAAATCTATTTACGCCGGCGCGCTGCATTTAAACGCATCTATTGGAGGCAAAGTTTTCTGTTTTTGGTGGGCGGCTATCTGATTGCGCGTAATTAACACGTCTGTTGGGAACCCCAAAGGAAGGTATGATGCGCACAGTAGCAAGTTTTCCCTCAGTAAGAAACCAAGGTTTAATCGAACCAGTGGGAGTCAAGAAGCACGTCGAAGGTTGATGGCGGCGGGATGTAGTGCGGCGCAACACCAGGGATTCCGGCGACAACGTGGAACCTGCACAACACAACCAAAGTACTTTGCCCCAACGAAACGAGTGAGGTTGTCAATCTCACCGGCTTGCTGTAACAAAGGATTAGATGTATAGTGTGGATGATGATTGTTTGCAGAAAACAATAGAACAAGTATTGCAGTAGATTGTATTCGATGTAAAAGAATAGGACCGGGATCCACAGTTCACTAGAGGTGTCTCTCCCATAAGATAAATAGCATGTTAGGTGAACAAATTACAGTTGGGCAATTGACAAATAGAGAGGGCATGACCATGCACATACATGATATGATGAGTATAGTGAGATTTAATTGGGCATTACGACAAAGTACATAGACCGCTATCCAGCATGCATCTATGCCTAAAAAGTCCACCTTTAGGTTATCATCCGAACCCCTTCCAGGTATTAAGTTGCAAACAACAGACAATTGCATTAAGTATGGTGCGTAATGTAATCAATAACTACATCCTCGGACATAGCATCAATGTTTTATCCCTAGTGGCAACAGCACATCCACAACCTTAGAACTTTCTCATCACTTGTCCCAGATTTAATGGAGGCATGAACCCACTATCGAGCATAAATACTCCCTCTTGGAGTTAAGAGTAAAAACTTGGCCGAGCCTCTACTAATAACGGAGAGCATGCAAGATCATAAACAACACATAGGTAATAGATTGATAATCAACATAACATAGTATTCTCTATCCATCGGATCCCAACAAACACAACATATAGCATTACAGATAGATGATCTTGATCATGTTAGGCAGCTCACAAGATCCGACAATGAAGCACATGAGGAGAAGACGACCATCTAGCTACTGCTATGGACCCATAATCTAGGGGTGAACTACTCACTCATCACTCCGGAGGCGACCATGGCGGTGAAGAGTCCTCCGGGAGATGATTCCCCTCTCCGGCAGGGTGCCGGAGGCGATCTCCTGAATCCCCCGAGATGGGATTGGCGGCGGCGACGTCTTTGGAAGGTTTTCCGTATCGTGGCTCTCGGTACTGGGGGTTTCGCGACGAAGACTATATGTAGGCGGAAGGGCAGGTAAAGAGGCGACGCGAGGGGCCCACACAACAGGGCCGCGCGGCCAGGAGGTGGGCCGCGCCGCCCTGGCGAGTCGCCGCCTCGTCGCCTCAATTCGTTTCCCTTTCGGTCTTCTGGAAGCTTCGTGGCAAAATAGGCCCCTGGGCTTTGATTTCGTCCAATTTCGAGAATATTTCCTTACTAGGATTTCTGAAACCAAAAACAGCAGAAAACAGCAACTGGCTCTTCGACATCTCGTTAATAGGTTAGTGCCGGAAAATGCATAAATATGAAATAAAGTATGCATAAAACATGTAGATATCATCAATAATGTGGCATGGAACATAAGAAATTATCGATACGTCGGAGACGTATCAGCATCCCCAAGCTTAGTTCCTGCTCGTCCCGAGCGAGTAAACGATAACAAAGATAATTTCTGGAGTGACATGCCATCATAACCTTGATCATACTATTGTAAGCATATGTAATGAATGCAGCGATCAAAACAATGGTAATGACATGAGTAAACAAATGAATCATATAGCAAAGACTTTTCATGAATAGTACTTTCAAGACAAGCATCAATAAGTCTTGCATAAGAGTTAACTCATAAAGCAATAAATCAAAGCAAAGATATTGAAGCAACACAAAGGAAGATTAAGTTTCAGCGGTTGCTTTCAACTTATAACATGTATATCTCATGGATATTGTCAATGTAAAGTAATATAACAAGTGCAATATGCAAGTATGTAGGAATCAATGCACAGTTCACACAAGTGTTTGCTTCTTGAGGTGGAGAGAGACAGGTGAACTGACTCAACATAAAAGTAAAAGAAAGGCCCTTCGCAGAGGGAAGCATTGATTGCTATATTTGTGCTAGAGCTTTGGTTTTGAAAACAAGAAACAATTTTGTCAACGGTAGTAATAAAGCATATGTATCATGTAAATTATATCTTACAAGTTGCAAGCCTCATGCATAGTATACTAATAGTGCCCGCACCTTGTACTAATTAGCTCGGATTACCGGGATTATCATCGCAATACACATGTTTTAACCAAGTGTCACAAAGGGGTACCTGTATGCCGCCTGTACAAAGGTCTAAGGATAAAGTTCGCATTGGATTTCTCGCTTTTGATTATTCTCAACTTAGACATCCATACCGGGACAACATAGACAACAGATAATGGACTCCTCTTTAATGCATAAGCATGTAGCAACAATTAATGTTCTCATATGAGATTGAGGATATATGTCCAAAACTCGAAACTTCCACCATGGATCATGGCTTTAGTTAGCGGCCCAATGTTCTTCTCTAACATTATGCATGCTCTAACCATTAAATGAGTGGTAAATCTCCCTTACTTCAGACAAGACGGACATGCATAGCAACTCACATGATATTCAACAAAGAGTAGTTGATGGCGTCCCCGAGAACATGGTTATCGCACAACAAGCAACTTAATAAGAGATA
The DNA here is from genome assembly GCF_022539505.1 of Lolium rigidum. Classification (NCBI taxonomy): domain Eukaryota; kingdom Viridiplantae; phylum Streptophyta; class Magnoliopsida; order Poales; family Poaceae; genus Lolium; species Lolium rigidum. The sequence goes on from NC_061510.1 coordinate 372,324,135, forward strand.
AAGTGCATAAGTACATATTCAATACCACAATAGTTTTTAAGCTATTTGTCCCATGAGCTGTATATTGCAAAGGTAAAGAATGGAAATTTTAAAGGTAGCACTCAAGCAATTTACTTTGGAATGGCGGAGAAATACCATGTAGTAGGTAGGTATGGTGGACACAAATGGCATAGTGGTTGGCTCAAGGATTTTGGATGCATGAGAAGTATTCCCTCTCGATACAAGGTTTAGGCTAGCAAGGTTATTTGAAACAAACACAAGGATGAACCGGTGCAGCAAAACTCACATAAAAGACATATTGTAAACATTATAAGACTCTACACCGTCTTCCTTGTTGTTCAAACTCTTTACTAGAAATTATCTAGACCTTAGAGAGACCAATTATGCAAACCAAATTTTATCAAGCTCTTTGTATTTCTTCATTAATGGGTGCAAAGTATATGATGCAAGAGCTTAAACATGAGCACAACAATTGCCAAGTATCAAATTATTCAAGACATTTTAGAATTACTACATGTAGCATTTCCCGATTCCAACCATATAACAATTTAACGAAGAAGATTCAACCTTCGCCATGAATACTATGAGTAAAGCCTAAGGACATATTTGTCCATATGCAACAGCGGAGCGTGTCTCTCTCCCACACAATGAATGCTAGGATCCATTTTATTCAAACAAAAAACAAAAACAAAAACAAACCGACGATCCAAGCAAAGCACATAAGATGTGATGGAATAAAAATATAGTTTCAGGGGAGGAACCTGATAATGTTGTCGATGAAGAAGGGGATGCCTTGGGCATCCCCAAGCTTAGACGCTTGAGTCTTCTTAAAATATGCAGGGGTGAACCACCGGGGCATCCCCAATCTTAGAGCTTTCACTCTCCTTGATCATATTGTATCATCCTCCTCTCTTGATCCTTGAAAACTTCCTCCACACCAAACTCGAAACAACTCATTAGAGGGTTAGTGCATAATAAAAATTCACATGTTCAGAGGTGACATAATCATTCTTAACACTTCCGGACATTGCACAAAGCTACTGGACATTAATGGAACAAAGAAATTCATCCATCATAGCAAAAGAGGCAATGCGAAATAAAAGGCAGAATCTGTCAAAACAGAACAGTCCGTAAAGACGGATTTTATTGAGGCACCAGACTTGCTCAAATGAAAATTCTCAAATTAAATGAAAGTTGCGTACATATCTGAGGATCACGCATGTAAATTGGCATATTTTTCTGAGCTACCTACAGAGAGGCAGGTCGAAATTCGTGACAGCAAAGAAATCTGTTTCTGCGCAGTAATCCAAATCTAGTATGAACCTTACTATCAACGACTTTACTTGGCACAACAATGCACAAAACTAAGATAAAGAGAGGTTGCTACAGTAGTAAACAACTTCCAAGACTCAAATATAAAATAAAAGTACTCTAGTAAAAACATTGGTTGTCTCCCATAAGCTCTTTTCTTTAACGCCTTTCAGCTAGGCGCAGAAAGTGTATATCAAGTATTATCAAGAGATGATGCATCGACAGCGGGGTTTGGTGTTTTCTCAACTATGCATAGTATTTTGGATACATAGGTTTCAGCGGCTCCTTTTCATTAGTCTTGGGCTTGCTACTCTCATCAAACAAATTTTCAGGAACAAGCCAAGCATAATTATCATCTAGAGCTTCATGCATCGCTAGGAGCTTACATGGTATTGGTGCTTTAATCTCCCCACCATCATTAACACTATTAGTGTACTTAATTCTATCCATATCCATTTTTTCAAGTGTTCTTTTAAAATCGGTGATCGTAGCAAGCCTCTCATGCTTACTAAAAACTTTTCTAGCTTCTTTAGCTATATCCGCAAATTCTCGCACTAAGACTTTTAGAACAAAATCTCTCTTCTCTCCCCGCTCCATATCAGAAAGTGTAAGAAACATGTGTTGTATCATGGGGTTGAGACTAATAAATCTAGCTTCCATCATCCGTACCAAACAAACCGAGGCCTCTTCATAAGTAGGGACAGCTTTTGCAAGGGGTATATCTTTAAGATCTTCATGCATACTAACATGGGTGAAAAATTATTCTATATTATCTCTTCCAATTATAGACCCTTGTCCCACAGGTATATCTTTTACAGTAAAATTAAAAGGAAACATGTTGAAATAAGTAAAGCAAATGCAAGTAACTAATTTTTTTGTGTTTTTGTTATAAAGTGCAAGACAGTAAATAAAGTAAAGCTAGCAACTAATTTTTTTGTGTTTTGATATAATGCAGCAAACAAAGTAGTAAATAAAATAAAGCAAGACAAAAAACAAAGTAAAGAGATTGGATTGTGGAGACTCCCCTTGCAGCGTGTCTTGATCTCCCCGGCAACGGCGCCAGAAAAAGAGCTTGATTGCGCGTAATTAACACGTCCGTTGGGAACCCCAAGAGGAAGGTATGATGCGCACGGTAGTAAGTTTTCCCTCGGTAAGAAACCAAGGTTTAATCGAACCGAGTAGGAGTCAAGAAGCACGTCGAAGGTTGATGGCGGCGGGATGTAGTGCGGCGCAACACCGAGGATTCCGGCGCCAACGTGGAACCTGCACAACACAACCAAAGTACTTTGCCCCAACGAAACAGTGAGGTTGTCAATCTCACCGGCTTGCTCGTAACAAAGGATTAGATGTATAGTGTGGATGATGATTGTTTGCGAGAAAACAGTAGAACAAGTATTGCAGTAGATTGTATTCGATGTAAAAGAATAGGACCGGGGTCCATAGTTCACTAGAGGTGTCTCTCCCATAAGATAAATAGCATGTTGGGTGAACAAATTACAGTTGGGCAATTGACAAATAGAGAGGGCATGACCATGCACATACATGATATGATGAGTATAGTGAGATTTAATTGGGCATTACGACTAAGTACATAGACCGCTATCCGAGCATGCATCTATGCCTAAAATGTCCACCTTCGAGTTATCATCCGAACCCCTTCCGAGTATTAAGTTGCAAACAACGGACAATTGCATTAAGTATGGTGCGTAATGTAATCAATAACTACATCCTCGGACATAGCATCAATGTTTTATCCCTAGTGGCAACGAGCACATCCACAACCTTAGAACTTTCCATCACCGTCCCAGATTTAATGGAGGCATGAACCCACTATCGAGCATAAATACTCCCTCTTGGAGTTAAGAGTAAAAACTTGGCCAGAGCCTCTACTAATAACGGAGAGCATGCAAGATCATAAACAACACATAGGTAATAGATTGATAATCAACATAACATAGTATTCTCTATCCATCGGATCCCAACAAACACAACATATAGCATTACAGATAGATGATCTTGATCATGTTAGGCAGCTCACAAGATCCGACAATGAAGCACATGAGGAGACGACGACCATCTAGCTACTGCTATGGACCCATAGTCCAGGGGTGAACTACTCACTCATCACTCCGGAGGCGACCATGGCGGTGAAGAGTCCTCCGGGAGATGATTCCCCTCTCCGGCAGGGTGCCGGAGGCGATCTCCTGAATCCCCCGAGATGGGATTGGCGGCGGCGGCGTCTCTGGAAGATTTTCCGTATCGTGGCTCTCGGTACTGGGGGTTTCGCGACGAAGACTATATGTAGGCGGAAGGGCAGGTAAAGAGGCGACGCGAGGGGCCCACACAACAGGGTCGCGCGGCCAGGAGGTGGGCCGCGCCGCCCTGGCGTGTCGCCGCCTCGTCGCCTCAATTCGTTTCCCTTTCGGTCTTCTGGAAGCTTCGTGGCAAAATAGGCCCCTGGGCGTTGATTTCGTCCAATTCCGAGAATATTTCCTTACTAGGATTTCTGAAACCAAAAACAGCGTGAAAACAACAAGCGGCTCTTCGGCATCTCGTTAATAGGTTAGTGCCGAAAAATGCATAAATATGACATAAAGTATGCATAAAACATGTAGATATCATCAATAATGTGGCATGGAACATAAGAAATTATCGATACGTCGGAGACGTATCACTATCTAACGTTTCTAGTGAAGGAGAAATGTTCGCAACGCGCTATATGATGATACATCGTGCTGCAAAATCGTTTTAGCGCGTCACAATTTCGCGCATCTGCTGGAGATGCTCTTAGGACCCAACAAGACAATGGAGACGGACATGGTGGCACAAAATAGCCCTGGTACAAGAACCACCTGCCACAAGTTACAAATTATAGAGATGCTTGTTGTATTAATCCATAATTTGATTAGTGTGAGCAAGGCATATTATTTTTTAGCGTTGCCATTTACCCATTTAAAGACGTATCAATGGTCGAGCTATGTTTATACCAAAGAAGATTCCAGCTGCCAACGAGTAAAGTGACAAGCAGACACTCCTGGAACTCAAGAATAGCTCGAGCTGCAGGAAGAGGGAAAATATAGCAGAATGTTACAACATCTCCAGCCGCGGCGTCTGCTGGCGTGTAGTTGACGTGGGAGTGAGAAATCTTTGTGGTGTAACTTTTCTTCAGTTCCCCGGCAACGGCGCCAGAAAACAGTCTTGATGCGCGTAGATGACACGTCCGTTGGGAACCCCAAGAGGAAGGTGTGATGCGCACAGCAGCAAGTTTTCCCTCGATAGAAACCAAGGTAATCGAACCGGTAGGAGCCAAGAAGCACGTTGAAGGTTGATGGCGGAGGAGTGTAGTGCGGCGCAACACCGGGGATTCCGGCGCCAACGTGGAACCTGCACAACACAATCACAGAACTTTTCCCCAACGTAACAATGAGGTTGTCAATCTCACCGGCTTGCTTGTAAACAAAGGATTAGATGTATAGTGTGGATGATGATGGTTGTTTGCGAAGAACGAGTAAAGAACAATTGCGGTAGATTGTATTTCAGATGTAAAGAATAGGACCGGGGTCCACGGTTCACTAGTGGTGTCTCTCCCATAAGATAGCAGATGTTGGGTGAACAAATTACGGTTGGGCAATTGACAAATAAAGAAGGCATAACAATGCACATACATATATCATGATGAGTACTATGAGATTTAATCGGGGCATTACGACAAAGTACATAGACCGCTATCCAGCATGCATCTATGCCTAAAAAGTCCACCTTCAGGTTATCATCCGAACCCCCTCCAGTATTAAGTTGTAAACAACAGACAATTGCATCAAGTATGGTGCGTAATGTAATCAACACAAATATCCTTAGACAAAGCATCGATGTTTTATCCCTAGTGGCAACAGCACATCCACAACCTTACAACTTTCATCACTCGTCCTGATTTAATGGAGGCATGAACCCACTATCGAGCATAAATACCCCCTCTTGGAGTCACAAGTATCAACTTGGCCAGAGCCTCTACTAGCAACGGAGAGCATGCAAGAACATAAATAACATATATGATAGATTGATAATCAACTTGACATAGTATTCAATATTCATCGGATCCCAACAAACACAACATGTAGGATTACAAATAGATGATCTTGATCATGATAGGCAGCTCACAAGATCTAACATGATAGCACAATGAGGAGAAGACGACCATCTAGCTACTGCTATGGACCCATAGTCCAGGGGTGAACTACTCACAAATCGATCCGGAGGCGATCATGGCGATGAAGAGACCTCCGGGAGATGATTCCCCTCTCCGGCGGGGTGCCGGAGCGATCTCTGAATCCCCAGAGATGGGATTGGCGGCGGCGGCGTCTCGGAAGGTTTACCGTATCGTGGCTCTCGGTGCGGGGGTTTCGCGACGAAGACTTTAAGTAGGCGGAAGGGCAGGTCAGGAGGCGCCACGGGGGCCCCACACAACAGGGCCGCGCGGGCCCCTTGCTGGCCGCGCCGCCCTGTTGTGGCGGCACCTTGTGGCCCCACTTCGTTTCCTCTTCGGACTTCTGGAAGCTTCGTGGAAAAATAGGCCCCTGGGCGTTGATTTCGTCCAATTCCGAGAATATTTCCTTACTAGGATTTCTGAAACCAAAAACAGCAGAAAACAGCAAGCGGCTCTTCGGCATCTTGTCAATAGGTTAGTGCCGGAAAATGCATAATAATGACATATAATGTGTATAAAACATGTGAGTATCATCATAAAAGTAGCATGGAACATAAAAAATTATAGATACGTTTGGGACGTATCAAGCATCCCCAAGCTTAGTTCCTACTCGCCCCCGAGTAGGTAAACGATAACAAAGATAATTTCTGAAGTGACATGCTATCATAATCTTGATCATACTATTGTAAAGCATATGAGATGAATGCAGCGATTCTAAGCAATGATGAAGATAATGAGTAAACAAATGAATCATATAGCAAAGACTTTTCATGAATAATACTTTCAAGACAAGCATCAATAAGACTTGCATAAGAGTTACTCATAAAGCAATAAATTCAAAGTAAAGACATTGAAGCAACACAAAGGAAGATATAAGTTTCAGCGGTTGCTTTCAAATTCAACATGTATATCTCATGGATAATTTTCAACACAAAGCAATATAACAAGTGCAATAAGTAAACATGTAAGAATCAATGCACACAGTTGATACAAGTGTTTGCTTCTAAGATAGAAGGAATAGGCAAACTGACTCAACAATAAAGTAGAAGATAGGCCCTTCGCAGAGGGAAGCATTGATTACTATATTTGTGCTAGAACTTTTCATTTTAAAAACAAGAAACAATTTTGTCAACGGTAGTAATAAAGCATATGTGTTATGTATAAGATATCCTATAAGTTGCAAGCCTCATGCATAGTATACTAATAGTGCTCGCACCTTGTCCTAATTAGCTTGGATTAACATGGATTATCATTGCATAGCATATGTTTCAACCAAGTATCACAAAGGGGTACCTCTATGCCGCCTGTACAAAGGTCTAAGGAGAAAGCTCGCATTGGATTTCTCGCGTTTGATTATTCTCAACTTAGACATCCATACCGGGACAACATACATAACAGATAATGGACTCCTCTTTAATGCATAAGCATTCAACAACAATTAATATTCTCATAAGAGATTGAGGATTAGTTGTCCACACTGAAACTTCCACCATGAATCATGGCTTTAGTTAGCGGCCCAATGTTCTTCTCTAACAGTATGCATACTCAAACCATTTGATCATGAAAATCGCTCTTACTTCAGACAAGACGAACATGCATAGCAACTCACATGATATTCAACAAAGATAAAGGTGATAGCGTTCCCAGAAAACATGGTTACCACTCAACAAGCAACTTATTAAGAAATAAGACACATAAGTACATATTCTTCACCACGATAGTTTTTAAGCTGTTTGTCCCATGAGCTATATATTGCAAAGGCAAAGAATAGAAATTTTAAAGGTAGCACTCAAGTAATTTACTTTGGAATGGCGGAGAAATACCATGTGCTAGGTAGGTATGGTGGACACAAATGGCATGGTTATTGGCTCAAGGATTTGGATGCACGAGAAGAATTCCTCTCAATACAAGGCTAGGCTAGCAAGGTTGTTTGAAGCAAACTCAAGTATAAAAGGTGCAGAAAAGCTCACATATGAACATATTGTAACTATTATAAGACTTTATATATTGTCTCCTTGTTGTTCAAACACTTCAACCAGAAAATATCTAGACTCTAGAGATCAATCATGCAAACCAAATTTTAACAAGCTCTATGTAGTTATTCATTAATGAGTACAAGGTTCATGATGCAAGAGCTTAAACAAGATCTATATGATCACAACAATTGCCAAGTATCACATTATTCAAGACATTAAACCATTTACCACATGCGGCATTTTCCGTTTCCAACCATATAACAATGAATGAAATAGTCCAACTTTCGCAATGAACATTAAAGATAAAGCTAAGAACACATGTGTTCATACGAAACAGCGGAGCGTGTCTCTCTCCCAAACAAAGAAGCTAGGATCCGATTTTATTCAAACAAAAACAAAAACAAAAACAAACAAACGTTCCAAGTAAAGCACATAAGATGTGACGGAATAAAAATATAGTTTCACTAGAGGAACCTGATAAGTTGTCGATGAAGAAGGGATGCCTTGGGCATCCCCAAGCTTAGACGCTTGAGTCTTCTTAAAATATGCAGGGATGAACCACGGGGCCATCCCCAAGCTTTGACTTTTCACTCTTCTTGATCATATTGTATCATCCCCTCTCTTGACCCTTGAAAACTTCCTCCACACCAAACTCGAAACAAACTCATTAGAGGGTCGAGTGCATAATTCATATATTCAGAGGTGACATAATCATTCTTAACACTTCTGGACATTGCACAAAGCTAATGAAAGTTAATGGAACAAAGAAATCCATCAAACATAGCGAAACAGGCAATGCGAAATAAAAGGCAGAATCTGTCAAAACAGAACAGTTTGTAAAGACGAACTTTAAAGTGGCACCAGACTTGCTCAGATGAAAATGCCCAAATTGAATGAAAGTTGCGTACATATCTGAGGATTACGCACGTAAATTGGCAGATTTTTTTTATTTTTCTACAGAGACTACTGTTTAATTCGTGACAGCAAGAAATCTGTTCCTGCGCAGCAATCCAAATCTAGTATTGGCTTTACTATCAAAGGCTTTACTTGGCACAACAATGCAATAAAATAAAGATAAGGAGAGGTTGCTACAGTAGTAAACAACTTCCAAGACTCAAATATAAAATAAAGTGCAGAAATAAAATAATGGGTTGTCTCCCATAAGCGCTTTTCTTTAACGCCTTTCAGCTAGGCGCGTAAAGTGTGAATCAAGTAACATCAAGAGACGAAGCATCAACATCATAATTTGTTCTAATAATAGAATCATAAGGTAACTTCATTCTCTTTCTAGGGAAGTGTTCCATACCTTTCTTGAGAGGAAATTGATATTTAATATTACCTTCCTTCATATCAATGGTGGCACCAACAGTTCGAAGAAAAGGTCTTCCCAATATAATGGGACAAGATGCATTGCATTCAATATCTAGGACAACAAAATCAACGGGGACAAGGTTATTGTTAACCATAATACGAACATTATCAATCCTCCCCAAAGGTTTCTTTATAACATTATCAACAAGATTAACATCCAAATAACAATTTTTCAATGGTGGCAAGTCAAGCATATCATAAATTTTCTTAGGCATAAAAGAAATACTTGCACCAAGATCACATAAAGCATTACAATCAAAATCATTGACCCTCATCTTAATGATGGTCTCCCAACCATATTCCAACTTCCTAGGAATAGAAGTTTCAAGTTTTAGTTTCTCTTCTCTAGCTTTTATGAGAGCATTTGTAATATGTTTTGTAAAGGCCAAATTTATAGCACTAGCATTGGGACTTTTAGCAAGCTTTTGTAAGAACTTTATAACTTCAGAGATGTGACAATCATCAAAGTCTAAACCATTATGATCTACAGCAATGGGAGCATTGTCCCCAATATTTTGAAAAATTTCAGCAGTTTTATCAATTTCAGCAGTTTTAGCAGTTTCAGGCAATTTTGCACGCTTTGCACTAGGAGTAGTAACATTGCCAACACCAATTATTTTACCATTGATAGTAGGAGGTGTAGCAACATGTGAATCATTAACATTACTAGTGGTGGTAATAGTCCAAACTTTAGCTACATTATTCTCTTTAGCAAGTTTTTCATTTTCTTCTCTTTCCCACCTAGCATGCAATTCAGCCATCAATCTAATATTCTCATTAATTCGAACTTGGATGGCATTTGTCTGTAGTAACAATCTTATTTTCAATATCCTCGGGTTTAGCAGCCATTTTATTAATTAAGGAGGATTGTGACGCGACAGTGTATGAGATTCGGTTTTCAGCATTTGAAATCTTAGTTTGCAAACCCGAAATCCCCATATTCAAATTTTCAAGTTGATTTCCTATATTTTTCAACAAGGTAGATTGTTCATTCATAGTTTTAGTAAACAATTGATTTTGCTCATACTGTGATTGCATAAAGCTCTTAGTGGATCTTTCAATTCTAGCATCTTTTCCTCATATCTACCATAAGAATTACCATAATCATTACCACTAGCAGGATATGGCCTATAGTTGTTACCAGAATTATTCCTATAAGCATTATTATTTTTAATGAAATTCACATCAACATGTTCTTCTTGGCAACCAATGAAGCTAAAGGAACATTATTAGGATCAACATTAGATCTACCATTCACAAGCATAGACATAATAGTATCAATCTTATCACTCAAGGAGGAGGTTTCTTCAACAGAATTTACCTTCTTACCTTGTGGAGCTCTTTCCGTGTGCCATTCAGAGTAATTTGTCATCATATCATCAAGAAGCTTCGTTGCCGCCCCCAAAGTGATGGATATAAAGGTACCTCCAGCAGCTGAATCCAATAGGTTCCGCGAAGAAAAATTCAATCCTGCATAAAAGGTTTGGATGATCATCCAAGTAGTCAATCCATGGGTTGGGCAATTCTTTACCAAAGATTTCATTCTCTCCCATGCTTGAGCAACATGTTCATTATCTAATTGCTTGAAGTTCATTATGCTACTTCTCAAAGATATAATTTTAGCGGGAGGATAATATCTACCAATAAAAGCATCTTTACATTTAGTCCAAGAATCAATACTATTTCTAGGCAGAGATAGCAACCAATCTTTAGCTCTTCCTCTTAAGGAGAAAGGAAACAATTTTAATTTTATAATGTCACCATAAGATGGGCAGCAGCATCATCAGAACTAACACCAGAAATTGCTCTCTCATAACAAGATTCAGTAAAGCAGGTTTAATTTCAAAGAATTCTGCTGTAGTAGCAGGTGGAGCAATAGGTGTGCATAGGAAATCATTATTATTTGTGCTAGTGAAGTCACACAACTTAGTATTCTCAACAGTACCCATTTTAGCAGTAGTAAATAAAGCAAACTAAATAAAGTAAATGCAACTAACTAATTTTTGTGTGTTTTCGATATGGAGAACAAGACAGTAAATAAAGTAAAGCAAGCAACTAATTTTTTGTGTGTTTTGATATAATGCAGCAAACAAAGCAGTAAATAAAGTAAAACAAAGCAAGACAAAAACAAAGTAAAGAGATTGGATGTGGAAGACTCCCCTTGCAGCGTGTCTTGATCTCCCCGGCAACGGCGCCAGAAAACAGTTGCTGGCGTGTAGTTGACGTGGGAGTTATAAATCTTTGTGGTGTAACTTTTCTTCAGTTCCCGGCAACGGCGCCGAGAACTTGATCTTGATGCGCGTAGATGACACGTCCGTTGGGAACCCCAAGAGGAAGGTGTGATGCGCACGGCAGCAAGTTTTCCCTCGATAAGAAACCAAGGTTATCGAACCGAGTAGGAGCCAAGAAGCACGTTGAAGGTTGATGGCGGAGGAGTGTAGTGCGGCGCAACACCGGGGATTCCGGCGCCAACGTGGAACCTGCACAACACAATCACGGAACTTTGCCCCAACGTAACAGGTGAGGTTGTCAATCTCACCGGCTTGCTGTAAACAAAGGATTAGATGTATAGTGTGGATCATGATGGTTGTTTGCGAAGAACAAGTAAAGAACAATTGCGGTAGATTGTATTTCGAGATGTAAAGAATAGGACCGGGGTCCACAGTTCACTAGTGGTGTCTCTCCCATAAGATAGCGAGATGTTGGGTGAACAAATTACGAGTTGGGCAATTGACAAATAAAGAAGGCATAACAATGCACATACATATATCATGATGAGTACTATGATATTTAATCAGGGCATTACGACAAAGTACATAGACCGCTATCCAGCATGCATCTATGCCTAAAAAGTCCACCTTCAGGTTATCATCCGAACCCCTCCGGTATTAAGTTGTAAACAACGAGACAATTGCATTAAGTATGGTGCGTAATGTAATCAACACAAATATCCTTAGACAAAGCATCGATGTTTTATCCCTAGTGGCAACAAGCACATCCACAACCTTAGAACTTTCTCGTCACTGTCCCGGATTTAATGGAGGCATGAACCCACTATCGAGCATAAATACCCCCTCTTGGAGTCACAAGTATCAACTTGGCCAGAGCCTCTACTAGCAACGGAGAGCATGCAAGAACATAAATAACATATATGATAGATTGATAATCAACTTGACATAGTATTCAATATTCATCGGATCCCAACAAACACAACATGTAGGATTACAAATAGATGATCTTGATCATGATAGGCAGTTCACAAGATCTAACATGATAGCACAATGAGGAGAAGACGACCATCTAGCTACTGCTATGGACCCATAGTCCAGGGGTGAACTACTCACACATCGATTCGGAGGCGATCATGGCGATGAAGAGACCTCCGGAGATGATTCCCCTCTCCCGGCGGGGTGTCGGAGGCGATCTCTCGAATCCCCGGGATGGGATTGGCGGCGGCGGCGTCTGCGGAAGGTTTTCCGTATCGTGGCTCTCGATGCGGGGGTTTCGCGACGAAGACTTTAAGTAGGCGGAAGGGCAGGTCAGGAGGCGCCACGGGGGCCCCACACAACAGGGCCGCGCGGGCCCCTTGCTGGCCGCGCCGCCCTGTTGTGGCGGCGCCTCGTGGCCCCACTTCGTTTCCTCTTCGGACCTCTGGAAGCTTCGTGGAAAAATAGGCCCCTGGGCGTTGATTTCGTCCAATTCCGAGAATATTTCCTTACTAGGATTTCTGAAACCAAAAACAGCGGAAAACAGAATCGGCTCTTCGGCATCTCGTCAATAGGTTAGTGCCGGAAAATGCATAATAATGACATATAATGTGTATAAAACATGTGAGTATCATCATAAAAGTAGCGTGGAACATAAGAAATTATAGATACGTTTGGGACGTATCAGCGTCCCACCAAATCGAGCATTTAGGTGTAATGTCCCAGGTTTAGAGACGATCGAGGGGTAGAATTTTAGAAAGGGATGTGCATTGCATCGTAAATTCTAGGGAAATTTCGCGCTTTTTAAGAAAAACTGCATCGAAGGGGGACAAGTTTCTCTCTCGACATCTTACAGGGTTAGGGTTTCGAGAGTGCGATAAACTTGGATCTCAATTGAGTCAATTAGGGTTTTCGAAAAGAGAGGGGGATAACCTACCTCTCAAACTTAAGTTGCATGATTGAATTCAAACAAGTTATGTTTGAATTTCAAATTTAAACATCAATTGAATATTCATAATTGAGACAATTCAATAACCAATTGAAAAATTAAGAATATAAAGTAATTTAACACATATATAAAAAGCTCAATAGAAAAACCTTGAGCTTTATTGATTAACACACAAGATACAAAGTCATTTACAATATTCTTAAGAATTACAGTGATTACAATAAATTACAGAAATTAAATAAAAAAAGAAAAGGAAAAATTACAAGTTGTGTAAATGCCTAAACTACTAATCAAATTCTTCATAAAGCCTTGATCATCTCTTGCTGAAGAATTCTGTGAGCATTCACATGATCCCTGCACAACATTAAAACACAAAGAAAAACAAATGATGCCAAGTGGCAAAGCCACTTGGCAAATTAGAAAAGAAGTGAATATGGTGGATGATACCACAGTTCTGCCGAGCTGATCCTCTCACTAGCCCAAGTCCTAAGCACACACACACAGGCAGCTCACAATGCATGTGTGCATGCTAAACAGCACACCAGAGGTACTGCATGCACTCCACACACACATATCCAGGGGTGGAGCACCAGCATAGCATGGATGTCGACCAGGGAGGTATGGAGAGGGCCAGTATAAAGCTTTACAGAAACAAAACCTAGCCGTTCCATCGACAGGCTCAAAAGGGTAAGAACACCACGAACAGCAATAACAGGAAGAACAGTCAGAGCTGTTCAACCTAGTCCAGCAACCACCAGAAACAAACCAAGCATCCCAAGCTTGCCAGGAGGAGCAGGGCAAGCAAATCAACCATCCAGAAGCAAATCCTCTACACCAACAATATTTCTAGGAGCTGGAGTGAGGTATACATCCAACGGCTCGAGCAAGATCATGTCTTGCTCATAAATAAACATGCTATGCATCACGGGAGTACGGAAGGGTAGAAACCCTGTTTGTGTCATCATCTGGCTACAAAGTCAGTTGGTGCAAACAAATATGGGAGAAACCAATAGGAAATGAACCAAGGGAACACTGGTTATGCCAGATCAGTGGCATAACCAAGGAAATCCAGCAAGGATGCACACCTATCTAGCCAGCCCAAGTTATCAAGCACCTACAACCAGTACACCATCAGACATATAGACCATGTGTGTCTATTTATGTTTGTCATCATCAAAAGCTACTGGAAAATTGCCTCAGGAAGCAAACAGATAGCATGAGAGAGCCACAACAAAGCCACAGAGAGGGGGAGCTACCCATGACAGCATCAAAGAGCTGCCAGGGCCACCTCAACCCACAGCCAACACCTTAAGCCACCACATCATCACCCAATAGGGTTCAGTAGTGGGCTAGGGTACCCAACCAGTGGTTGGCATCCATCTAGCCTTACCAAATTCATTGAAATGATCATTACTGCAAGCAGTTCACATCATTTATCCATTTAATAAAGCAAGATAATACAGATAAATGAACTACATAAGTAATCAAAGCACCAGCACCTTGCATATGATCCAAGGGATCACTGCAAGCATCAGCTGATGCTTGGGCAAGCACCAGCACACATCAGCACAAGCCTGTGTGACACACACACATCACAGATTGAGCAGCAGTGAGGCACAATAATAACACAACAGCTTTTACAAGCAACTGATGATCACAAGATCATCAGAATCTTGCTAGAGCTTGCTAACGTATGCTAGAATCAATTCTAGTATCAAAGCATGGACTAGATAATTAAATCAGCCACAGGACATGAACAATTGCATCACAGATAAGCAAATGAGCTAAATACAATTGTATCCAGAAGCACACCATCACTGGATGGTGCTGTCTAGCCAACAATAATGCTCAATGGAGCATTTCCAGGAATTATAACACAGCAGGGGGCATTGGCACTTGTTAAAGGCAAGGATTACTCACAGTAATCAGGCCAGGAGCAAGAATTACTACTACACATGGATGCCAGTAACAGGATAGCAGCTAGCACAACTTAACAGAGCATAAACATCACAGTGTGCTCATGAGCAAGAGCTCGTGAGTTACAACGAACAAGGTATAGAGAAGAGCAGCACACACAATAGCAGCATATGCACGGCAGCGGCCTACGCATAGCGAGCGAGCACAAGCACGGCAGCTAGTATCCATGGCGCATATGGTAGCGGCAACTAGCACATCATGGCGGCACCGGAGCTAGCATGGCGCGAGCACGAGGCGCAGAAGCAGCAGCAGCACAACAAGATGGATGCCAGGGCATCCAGAGGAAGGAGAAGAGGTAAAGCAGGCAAAAGAGAGAGGGAGGCGCACACACCTGGAGCAGAAGCACCACAGCATGCCCATGGCGGCACGGCGGCACGGGCCGACCACGGCAGCGCCAGGCCGCAGCCAGGCCAGGCGTCGCCGGGCACAAATGCCCAGCACCACCACGGCGAGGCACACGGCCGCGTCACCGCGTGTGGTTCGTCGGCGAGCGACGAATCGCCGCGGAACACCACGGCCTTGCGGACAGACGCATTGGGGGCGAGTCGAGGAGGCGACGAGGGCCAGATCGACGCGGAAGATCTGATGCACCGTCGAGAGGCGGTTCAGATGCGCCCCATCTCATCGCCGGCGATGGACGGAGGTGGCCGGGATAATTCGGCGACGGCGCAGGCGACGCGGGCGTCGCGGGAGAGGAGAGAGCTAGGGTTTCGCGAGAGAGAAGAGGAAGGGGGCGACTGAGTCTGACCGAGCCGATTGGTGCGGCTCGGGTTAGACTCAAACCGCTGGGCCTCACTGACAGGTGGGCCCAGGGACATTTTAGTAATTTCACAAATTCATTTAAACCAGAAACTTTGTAATTAAATAGAAAATTGAAAAGAGCTTTAAAAAAATAATTAAAAATATGAAAAATGCTCAGCATAAAATTCTCTATCAGAATAAAATATCAAAAGGAATTTTTGAAGACAACTAAGAATAAGTCCTAATTTGATGATTATAATAATCATTTAAATCACACCTTATATTTTCAATAATGAAAATAAGTCCATAAATTCATTTGGACTTTAAAAACACCTTGACAACATTTCAAGGTTATATTTTACCCTAAACAAAGTATCCCTAAATTGTTCTTAGTATTAACCTCTCACATAAAATGATAAGACACCGGAAGGGGGGAAACAAACCCTAAAATTTGAATCATGCATAATTGCTTCTTTAACCATTGCCATTATCGGACAATGATGCTATTTTTCAGCAACAGAGGACAAGGGTCAGTCCACACCATCCAACTACAACATTTTGCAGTGTTCAGGAAAGTTCATCACTTGCTCATGTCATTCGAGTATTTTTACCAAATTAATTGCAAAGTACTATGTTTATCACTATTGCATAAAAAGGCCAAACCACTATTTTCATAACTATGAATATGACTAAGTGGTGGGCAATGGAACCATGGATTGTGTTGATATGGTGGAGGTTCCATTGCAAGGGTTTATATCCATCCAGGATTAAACAACAAATGTTGTCCAGTGATTCTTGTGTCGTAAAACTCGTGTTAACCATAAGATCTGGAGTGGGACGGAATAGTCAAATGTATTTCCACCTCTCGTACATCAACGGATGCGCTTACCGTAGACACTTGACCCAGGTTGGGCAAGCGGTGGGGTGGGGATCCCATTCTAATTCCCCACGGTAATGTGGTCTATGATGGGTTGCATCTACCGGCGAAGGAGTTTGGTTAACTAGTCCCAGACTGTTGTTGTGGTCGGGGTCCATCCTTAATTGGTATAAGAGGACCGGCGAGGACCCAGGGTCCGGGATTGCAAACAAGGGTGGGTGTGCGAGGTAGCGGAGGAATATATTTGGCTATGACCTTATACCGGGCCTCACACCGAAGGAAGTGTGGACGGGAAAGCTGCCCGGTTGGCACCAAGGTTAAGATATTTTATGGGTAAAGCAACACACCTCTGCAGAGTGTAATGAATCGTGACCTGTCACTCCCTATTCCGTGATTTGGAACTGCGAACGCTGCCGGAAAGGAACTCCATGAAGTTCTAGTAAACCGGTGAAGGCTGACGGACATAGTTCTTCTGAATAAAAGCAACCTTTTGAAGAAATGATTATCAAAACTTGCATTGATATTATACTTTCTGGTTTGATATTGTAGCTAGTGCATTAAACACCTCTTTTCTATAATGAACTTGTTGAGTACGCTCGTACTCATACCACTCTTAAATCCCCTGCTTAGATTGTCTGAATCGACTTGAGGAGGACAACGACGACCCCGAAGGAGCGGAGGACATCTGCTATGAAGAACCAGACCTCTCCGGAGGTATCGAAGGAGTAGACTACCTCATCATCTACGGAACCGGGGAGGGTTCCGAAGGAGAGCAAGCATAGACCTATCAAGTAGTAGTAGTATCCGAGCAATACGAACTCTTAGTACTTAGCTGCTCGAGGAGAATAAATGTATAACCTAGTAAGACTCTTATATTGTAAGTTGAGTCGGGTTCGCCTCAAACCCGGGAGTATTCCTCTTAGGACCCAAGAGGAACTCCGAGATCATATGTACATGTTGCTTGTAATAATAAATGAATGAGTTATGGACCTGCTATATTCTGTTGTACTACTCTGGGGGATGTAATATTCGCGGATTGGTACTTCGTGAATGTTATATCAACGACTGGCATACTACAACATGCAGTGGTATGCAGGGTCACCACATTAGGGGACCGTTTTTTCTTCGTTCCGTGTTTTGGGGGACATCGGTGCCCAGCATCGTCCCCAAAACGAGGCCCCAAATCAATAAAAATGCAAGAAAATAAAGGTTTTCATTCAAATTTGATTATATTTTACAAGATTGAATGAAAACGGCTAGATTATCTAACCCTAGCCTAATTGCCGTCCGGCGATGTGCTCGATCCGCCCTGTCATCGCCTCCCCTCCGCCGCAGCTCCTGCACCACGCGCCGCCTCTCCCTACGGAGCGTGACGAGAAGACATCGGTGCTCGTTTGCCGTGTCGTCGCCTACCCTCCCCAGCTGCTCCTGCTGGAGGGAGAGTTCGACGGCACGGCGAACCCACGCGTCGTTGTCCTCCTCGCGGTTGCAACTTCTTCTGCGACTCGAACGACTCGAGGAGCACCTGCTGCTGCGCCGCCGCCTCCAGGTCCAGCCCGTTGTCGTCAGACCAGTCAAAGTCGTCATCGTCCTCCTCCTCCGCCATTTGCGCCGCTGCCAATGCTTCCGTCTCCGCCGCCTAGGCCGCCGCTTCCACTATCGTCGCCTCCTCCCGCAGTTGATGCTCCAGCGCCTCCCGCTGCTGCCGTTGATGGAGCTCCCGCATCCACAACCACTCCTGCAGCTCCTCAATGCGCCACTGCTCGTACAGCTCGTCTGCATGCCGCCGTAGCTCCATCTCATCCGTGGGGCGGCGCCGCTGCTGCTACTCTACACACCGCCGCTCGCTCATCTCTTCCGCCCCGCATCGGCGCGCCTTCTCCGCCGTGGTGGCGTTGAACATCGCTATGGTGTCCGCTAGCGCCGCCTCCTCCCACGCCTCGTTCTTTGCACCCTCCGGGTCGACGTCGAACTCCTGCGGTGGTGGAGATGGAAGTGGAGGCAACTAGCCATCGCTTGTGCGGTTCATCATTGGGTAGGTTGGCCATCGCTTGTGCGGTTCATCATTGGGTAGGTTGTGCGTAGGCGACGAGGCATGTGTTTGCGGCGGAGAAAGGGATGCCGGCGGCTGTGGTGGCGAGCATTGAGCGGAGGAGGCCTTTTATAGGCGCCGACGACGCGAGAAGAGGCGGGAAGAAAGCGCAGGAAGAAGTCAGAAGCCGCAGGAAGAAAGAGCAGGAACGCATGGTGGCGTGCGAACGGCGGCGACGCATGGAGGCGCAGCGACGACGAGACGTCTCGCCTGCCCCTCCGTCGCCATTAAGGAAAAGCTGCGACGCTTTATTCGTGTGTCAATGGCGTGTCATGCCCGCCACTCCCCGTCTCGCTTCTAGCTGTGTCCGGCGCGCCCGGAGCGCCCACTATGGAGTGTAGGCAAGCTCGGGGCGCCAGACACTTTATTGAGCCATATCGGGCGGAAGGAGGCTTTGGGACGCGCGACTGGGCCGAAAATATGTCCGGCGCGCCCCAAAAATCTTTAGGGACGACTCGAGGATGCTCTTAAACATGTAATGAGCCAATGAATATTCAAGCGACTGTGTGACCACTGTGGTACAACTAGGAACTATTAGACCAGTTTGTAAAACCTTTACTGGACGAGGGAATGCCAATTAAGCATGTGTTTATTAAATTATTACAAGCACAGGTTTTCCTGTGAATGTCTATTCTGGAGCAGTGACATATCTTTGCCAAAGAGAATCATAAGGTTTATGATTTCAAATTTACCTGAATCAACTGATTACGATGGTTGTCAAGCTGCACAGAAGAGGAAGAAGGAAAAATAGTCAGTGCTTGAAGAGTGAAAAGATCCACACTAAGAACATTTTTATATTACAGGGAAACAATACCTGAATATTTGTGTAATCTTCCGTGTCATCAATATACTCTCTCAGCTGAAAAAAGGTGCTGCAGATAATACAAAGTCAACAAAGTGATAAATCCTAGGATACTTTTTTGACAACTGATAGATCCTAGAATTTTAACAAGGCTTAACAGAGCTTCAGCGCTACTGTTGTGATTACACCAGGTTTTGCTAGCCTATCACGATACTGTGAACTTGACTTAGCTGCCCCAACTTACCGTCATTAATTTGTTTAATGTGCCAGAAGTCTGCATGAAGTATGCCTGCAAGTATAAATAACTTTCAGTACTCTGACAGAGATAGAGTAACCAAGAGGGTTTCAGGTAGATGAGCAGACAAAAAAAACTCCAGCAACATCTCTCCAGCTCTTCCACATCATTCTCATTTCCATGCATAGTTGCTGCACTGGCTCTACTAGCACTTGATTTTTTTGAACCAATAGTTGGAGATGCTGGGAACCAATTTGGTCCACCAGAGTAACTGACATGGGATGATGCCCCAGCCAATTTTCTAGACAAGTAAAGATCAGCCATGTCATCGGCATCATCCAATAATTGTTCAGGCTCATCTCTCACCTAAACTTAAAGTGCATTTTCTGATAAACAAGAAAACCATACTCAAGAAAAATAATCGTACCAGTCTAACTAGTCATTAAAATAGAAATATATTGCACAGCAAAAACAGCACAAAGAGAATGCTCATCCATGAGAATGTATGGGACTGGAGGAAAAACATTGCTGTAGCACTGTACAGATTTGAGAACAGTTAACAAAACTGAAATAGAAGAGCTAAGATAATGTTCCAACTAAGTATGCAAGAGTAAATAAAAAGGTGCAGTTCAAGTGGAGATTTCAATAATTATTTGAAAAACTCTACATTATCAAATACAGGTATAGCATATGATATTAGGAACATGCTCTTCCGGATTTCTTTGGATCTTAACTTCTTCTCTAGAAGTAATCACTCGTCCATTGATTAAATATGCCCTGTTGTGATAGTGTGCGCAATGATAAACATAGGAAAAAACTGAAAACCATAGCCTGCTCCATCACACGCTCAGAACTGAATAGCCTCCTTAATTTGCATGGCTAACTTATAATGAGAACTTGGCTTATACAAAGCAATCAAATTCAGATGATAATATGGAACACAGAATAGCATAAATAGTCAGATAAGTCAATCTCGTTGTACCACTTCTCAACTTCCGTACCTTATCCAAGTTGCGGCTGCTAATCTGTGGTGCCAACACTAGCGCAACTAAATATGAAGAAAATAGGAAGAGAACAGTTAACATGAATCTTCTATGCATATAATGTATCAAGAGAGTGCATCAAGCCAGCGAGGATTTAGAAATAATTTAGCCTGTCGGGCTAATGGTTGCATGGAAATTTGAAATGCATCTGAAGTGTGTCAGATAGGTGTGCTAATGTGCCAAATCATCAATGAAACTTTATGTCATCATAATGTTCCGCATTGCGACTTTAGTTACTATTACATTACATTTGGTGGTGAACAAAAATCAATCATACTGACTACCTATTAACACTCCCAGAGTAATAACATCACTATACAACCAGAAATGTGGATAGTTAAGTAACAATTTCTTAGAGCATCTCCAACAGACGCTGCAAAAGGCGCGCTGCAAAAAAAAACACCAGTTTGGCGCGCGCGGGCGCCCGCGTGAAGCTCCAGCGGACGCGGAAAAAAGGCACGCACGCTAAAAACTTTACCGCGCCCGCGCGTTTGCGCTATTCCGCGCGGGAAAGTTGCCGCGTGGGCTGCCGCGCGCGCTATAAACGCGACACGCGCGAACACGTCAACTGTCTGAAGTTTCCGCGTGTCGCTCCGCCTCTCTCTCTCCCCACCGCTCTGCCTCCCGCGCCGACGCTCCGTCTCCGTCTTCGGCAAGATGCCTCCGCGCCGCTGCTCCACCTCCGGCTACTTCGGCGTTCGGGTGCGGCCAAGCGGCCGCTTCGACGCGGAGATCCGCTGCGGCGACGAGCGGATCCATCTCAGGACATTCGACACGGCGCACGAGGCGGTGCGGGCGTACGACGCCGACGCCTAGCGCCTCGGCCGCTCCCACCGGACGATGAACTTCCACGACGTCTGGACGCGGGAGCAGGCGGAGCAGCTCGCACCGCCATCGCCGGCCATCACGCGCGAGCAGAAGCGCCGCCGACGGGAGCTTGAGCAGTGGCTCCTCATCGCCGAGCGCGACGAACTCCTCCGCCTCGAGTGGGCGCGCCAGTTTCCCGAAGACGTCGCCGCGATGGAGGCGTTTTACAATCAGAAGGAGGAGGAGGAGAAGGTGGTGGCAGCGAAGAAAAAGGCGAGCCGCGAGAAGCGTCGGGCGGAGTCCGCAGCGAGGGCCGAGAAGGCGGCAAGGAGGGAGGAGGAGAAGAAAAACGGCGCAGGGCCGTCCACCATCATTCTCTCCTCCTCCTCCTCCTTCTACACCATCAAGATACCAACTACACCATTTTTTCTATCATTCTATGCAAAACATTCCTATTCCATACGCATCAGAATTATAGTTATACAACTACATTCAATAGTCGAATAAAAGATGTTGCAACAATGCTTACCCATCCATTGTCCTTTTTTTCAATTCTGAAAACAGGGTGAAATGACATTTTTCAACTTCCATAATTAACATATTCCCTCTGTCCCAAATTAATATATCTAGACACTGCATATCTAGCCTGAGTTCAGGCAATTAATTTGGGACGGAGGGAGTAGCATACTACGTACCACTTCAAAAAAATGACATACAAGATGTTTTTAGGAGGTGCTAATCAAGTTCATACAGGGGAATTAAGTATAATGAACATGAGTTCACTCACCTTGGATGTCAATTCATCCAAAGCTGGGTAAGCATTGGTCTCCAGCTCAGTAGTGTGTGCATCAAGAAAGCTGCAGATTGCTTCCAAAGTACCCTCCAGTGCACAGAACTCAAAGGGAGATTCTGGTGTTCATATAATGAAATTGCAGGGCCTCAAATGGTGTAGAAGTATAATTAGCCTGTTATCATGGCCATGAATTAAAGATAGCTAGCAATTAAACCAGAAACAAACAAGTAAAATATTTTAATAAGAACAACGCGTTACTTAGAAAAAGGGGGTATTGTTTTTAAATTTCCAGCTGGCATCAAACAGTTGGACAGAAACTATGTTTGAGAAATGAGAATCATTTTGATCTAAGGATCAGGATGGCACAACAATTATCACACGGATTGTATACGATATACCAGACGAAGAAGTGATTGTATTCCTGTAAATGATCACAAAGACACCATATAGATAAAGTATAATCTCAAGGTTAAATCGTCCCTGCCTCCCTGGCCCAGTGTTTACCTGTAAATACATATGTCCTTTGGATAATCATCCTTATTAAAAGTAAGGGATAGTCACATGTATGATGTATCTACTGGATTAATATTGAAATATCTCAAACTGCTCTGAACAGATTCCCTGCAAATTAAATGGTCACAGTTCCTTTAACTAAAAAAGCACTAAGAATCCTAGTTACAACATTTACCAAGTATCCCTAAATAAATTCTGATACATAGACTGGTAGACGAGACAGGACAAGAATTTTGAACTTTTGTTCTACTTATAGTTCCTTTCCATCAGCAACTAATTCCGTAGAAGAGATGAACCATCTATAAAGTTGCAGCAACCTTGCAGTTGAGGAAACCAAGTGATGCGGTTATTCCAGCTCTCTCTTATAGTTTTCCTTATTAGCTGATCAGTTCTCATTCAATTGAATGAAATGACAGAGTTTTGCTCAGAGAAAATCCATATTAACGAATATGATACAAGACATGAATCATCTGCAAAGTTGATCCTCTAAATCAAGATCTGCAGTCGAGGAAAGCGAGTGATCTGGCTATCCCACTCAGGACCCAACGAGACCCTTCTGCTGAGCGTAAGCAGCAATAGAGACCAACATGAAGTTACAAAAAAAACCTGATACAAGAACAACCTGCCTTAGAAAACACCAATGTATCAGAATATCATCACTACAAACTGCAGCTATAAGAAACTAGTAAGCCATAGAAGGCCAACATTTTTTCACTGAATCCCAATCCAACATTTTAACAGGTATATCTATCCGAACCTGCTAAAATAAATAGTGCCCTGTGTGGAACAGGGATACAGGGACTCCAGAAGCGGCACAATGCTCGCAGCAGATTTATACAGAGCAACGAGACAGACAACTAGGTAAAATGTAAAGGTCAACTAGCTTAAAGGCTTATAAGTTCTGAACTAACTGCTCACTAATTAGCATACATGGTTCCTGGTTTGCACATAGCTTGTCAAACCATTTCAATAATAATTCTCCATGAAGGATATGACGACCAAACAAAAAGTAGCAACGTACATCATATCTCCTTGTGAGAACCAAGCTACACATAAATCTACTAATACTAGCATTAGATAGCATGCAGGATCTTATAGTAACTTTGGTGGCGGATGATTGCAAGTTTTCAACCTCATGTTCATGCCCCTGATTTTCTTTTCCCGAGTAAACTAGGAACAACCTGGGAGATAAGGAAATCCTTCAAAACACCAGGGCAGCTCTTGGTTAAAAACTCAAAACCTTCAGACTTGATGGCCGCATCCAGATTCGTGGGCGAGCCGAGGAACGCCAAGCAAGCCGCCTTAAGCCCACAGCAGTGGTGCTGCTCGGCCAACGCCAATATGGTCGCCACAGAGCTCGTATCGATGTCACTGCTCAGCTTATCCTCGCAAATCAGCTTCAGCCTGTCCAAACCGTACTTGTCTGCTGCAACAAGCAAATGCTGAGCCATGGCGGATTCTTCATCTTGCTTCATCTCCGGCAACGCATCCGTGTAGATGAAGGAAAGCAGAGCACTGAACACGCGTGCCTCCATGTCATCTATGCGTATGGCCTCTGTGCTTGTTCCCTCCTTCATCGGGCCACAGAACTGCGCTCTGAAAACCGGCGAACGTGCCGCGAGCACTGACCGGTGGGCCGAGAACGTCTCGCCGGCGACTCAGAACTCGACGTCGACGCAGGCCTTGCTTGACAGGAGGTCCCCGAAGTGCAGGTGCATGTCAGACGGCGGCACCACGATGGCTGGAGCCTCCTGCGCGTGGCACTCGCTCATGACGGTAACATCGACCTTGACAGTGAAGGAATCGTCCTTCAGATGCTCTGATTTCTCCAATGCCTCCCTTCCCATAAACTTGTCAAATCCCCAACATTTGTTACCCATGGCAAAGTCTTTGAAGTCGGTAGTCTTGGTATAGGCCAGCACCGGCTTCCCATGCTGGTCGAGTAAGCTGAATTTAAATTGTGCCTTCACGGTCTCGGCCTCGGCAACGGTATCATCGAGTGTCAGATAGAGGGATATGAAATCCACGTTCTTGGAGTCCCCGTTGGGATAGTAACGAACATACCATGTGCGGCCTCCGGCCACGAACGGGCAAGAGTGGATCCACATGCCATTACAAACCTCCTTGGTGCGCGAGTAGCCGACGATCTTGAGCAAATGGTAGCCGCTCAAGGCGCCGGCGATGATAGAGGAGGAGGATCCAGTGGGGTGGCCGTCGCCGGCGATACGAAAGTAGGTCGTCATGGTGTACGGCGTGAACGGCTGGGCAGATCCTCTGTGGGGAGGGGGGAAGGAGGCGGCGGAGGGTTTTGCCTTTGGGGGATGTATCAGTGCAGCCAAGGAACGACTAGACGATAAAAGCAACTGGACTCTTCTGTGCGTATGGTTGGGCCGATATAGCAGATGTTAATGGGCCGATTCAGAGAAGACGGGTCCATGGTGGCTTGGCGACGACGGAGAAATGAACTGCAACGCTGCAGACCAACATGAATTTTACAAGTGGTCTGACGATAACTTCACGTTCCCATTCAGAGCAAAAAACTTTGATTTCTGTACGTATCAGGAAAGGGAAAACTTTCGACAATGCTCGTTAACATTTTCTTCGCATCGCCGATTTGGCTCCATTTTTAAGGCAATAATCCTACACTTACGGATGTAATAGCCTAAACCATATGGACAAACGTGTGGCTTGTTGATTGGTTCAGTTTCTTAGGCGGGGCCCAAGCCTTCCAAACCATCTTGTTCAAGGAGGATGTGGTGGAGCCGAAGAATTGCATCTCATAAGCCAATTTGGTGGAGTAGAGGCCATTTGCCGTGAGCTTCCAAGCAATCTCATCGCTCACCCCGGGGTTGAGATGTATGGTAGTAAGCTGCGTCCACAGGTCCACAAATTGCATGAAATGGTCTAAAGAGAAGGTGTGTTGTAGGCCAATCTTGTCAATCCAAGCATTTTGGTGAAGAGCTTGGGCCACCTTTCAATTCTTTCTCTTGGAGCTCTCGTAAATCTATGGTGCCACATCTATGGGTTTCTTTCGTCTAGCCAAGGTGCATGCCAAAAAGGAGTTTTCTTCCCGTCCCCAAGAGGCTTTGGACGGCTGACCGGTTGGCGAAGAGAGGGTGGCCAAATTGCGGCCCTTGCCCCCTATGCAAACAATGTGTGGAAACCGCCGACCACCTCTTCGTCCATTGCCGCTTCACTACTCGCTTATGGACCGCCGTCAAGCAATGGTTGGGTATATCCGAAGACGTCCAACATGATTCGACAAACTTCACCATCTCCAAATGGTAGCAATTCATGGCGGGTGGAGCGCCAAAAACCGCAAGGCCATGGCTTCCATCACCCTCCTTGTTTCTTGGGAGGTGTGGAATGAGCGTAATGATAGGGTCTTCCGCAACAAAAATGCTCCGTTTGACGTAGTTTTTGATAGAGTTAAGAGGGAAGCTAGGCTTTGGGTTATTGCAGGCGTCAAAAGGTTGGACGGAATGATGCCGGGAGAGTAATCCCTTGTAATTCATTTGCATGTACTTTCATATTAAACTTCTTCACTTAATCAATAGATTGAGGCAAAGCTTTTTGCCTCCGTTTCAAAAAAAAAATTTTGGTTCAGTTTTGATTAGGTGCTGAAAAACCAGGCCACGTTCTGGTCCTTTCCGCTGCTGCTGTGAGTCCGTAAAATCTTTCCATAAGTGTTGTCTGTAGCATTGCTGTTTTTAAGGATATGTCCTTTTTCTCTTTGTTAACCATCAACAACTACCAGGAACACGTTCTATATTGCACGGCTAGAGAATGTTCCCCCTGCTGATTTATAATGTGACACTGGGAAACTGTGTATGACGTCGGTGTCATTGTCTAAACCAAAAGCACTAGAAGATCCCTTTTTCAGATCAGCACTAAAAGAGTATAGTAATAACAACTAATCCATGATCGAACTGTTGACATG
The DNA here is from genome assembly GCF_022539505.1 of Lolium rigidum. Classification (NCBI taxonomy): domain Eukaryota; kingdom Viridiplantae; phylum Streptophyta; class Magnoliopsida; order Poales; family Poaceae; genus Lolium; species Lolium rigidum. The sequence goes on from NC_061510.1 coordinate 372,350,972, forward strand.
TAGAGGACACAGCCGTCACATACCTAAAGCGCTGTTGACATGTTGACGAGACAACCATCACATACCCCTTTCAAACTTCTATTTTCTTTTCTATTTATTGTTTCTTTTCATCTTCCCTAATTGCATATTAATGAATTTGATACAAGAGATGAATCATCCGCAAAGTTGGTGCTCTAGCTCAAGATTTACAGCCGAGGAAAGCGAGTAATGCGGTTATTCCAGCTGCTCAGGACCCAACAAGACCCTTATGCCGAGCATAAGCAACAATGGAGACGAACATGAAGGCACAAAATAGCCCCGATACAAGAACCACCTGCCACGAGTTATAGATGAGTGAGATACTTGTTATATAATAATTCATAATTCGATTAGTGTACAAGGCATATTATTGTTGAGCGTTGTCATTTACCCATTTAAAGACGTAGCCATGGTCGTCGTTCCACGTGTAAGGTATGTTCATACCAAAGATTCCAGCAACCAACGAGTAAAGTGACAAGCAGACAGTCCCAGAACTCAAGAATAGCTCGAGCTGCAGGAAGGAAAGGGAATTTATAGATGTACTCTAGCAAAATGTTAAACAAGTAATGAGCCAATGAATATCCAAACTAATACGTACAATGTTCAATGCAATGTGACCACTGTTGTATAAACTCTGTTCCTTAACGCAAGACTCTTTGGCAAACTAAACGTCCTATATTATAGTCTTCTAAACTAGACAAGTGTGTGAAACATTTACTTAACATGGGGGTGCCCATTAAGCATATCTTTATTACAAGCACAGGGTTGCCTAAAATGAATATCTATTCTGAAGTACTGACATCTTAACAAAAAAAGAATCACAAGGTTTGTGATTTCAAAATTACCTGAATCAACTGATTACGATGGTTGTCAAGCTGCACAGAAGATTAAAAAAAGTCAGTGCTTGAAGAGTGTCAAGACTCACACTAAGAACATTTTTATATTACAGGCAAACAGTACCTGAATATTAATGTAATCCTCCGTGTCATCAATATACTCTCTCAGCTGAAAAAGGTGTTGCAGATAAATACAAAGTTCATAAAAAGATAAATCCTAGGCTTTTCTTTACAGCTAAGAATCTTAGGCTTTTAATAACGCAGCGCCACTGCTGTAATTAGGCCTGGTTTTGCTAGCCTATAACTTTTTCGAGAAAACGCAGAATACTTTTGCATTTCATTGCATTGGAAAGATAAGAGTTTTCTGTTACACGGAGGCCTGGTTTTGCTAGCCTATCATGATACTGTGAACTTGAATTAGCTGCCCCAACTTACCGTTGTTAATTTGTTTAATGTGCCATCAATCTGCATGAAGTATGCCTGCAAGTACAAGTAACTTTCAGTACAATGACACAGATAAGAGTAACCAAGAGGGTTTCAGGTAGATGAGCAGATAGAAACCTCCAGCAACATCTCCAGCTCTTCCACATCATTCTCATTTCCATGCATAGTTGCTGCACTGGCTCTACTAGCTCTTGATATTTTTGAACCAATAGTTGGAGATGCTGGGAACCAATTTGGTCCACCAGAGCCACTGATAGGGGATGATGCCCCAGCCAACTTTCTAGACAAGTAAAGATCAGCCATGTCATCGTCATCATCCAATAATTGTTCAAGCTCATCTCTCACCTAGAAATTAAAGCGCATTTTGTGATATACTAGAAAACCATAAACAAGAAAAATAATCATACCAGTCTATAATTAGTCATTAAAATACAAATATATTCCACAGGAAGAATAGCACAAAGAGAATGCTCATCCATGAGAATGCATGGGACTGGAGGAAAAACATTACTGTAGCACTATACAGATTCGAGAACAGTTAACAAAATTGACATACAAAAGCTAAGATAACGTTCCAAGGCCAACCAAGTATGCAAGAGTAAAAAAACATGCAGTCTAAGTGGCGATTAGAATAGTAATTTGAAAAAAACTCTACATTATCAAATACAGCTATAGTATATGATACTAAGAATGCTCTTCCAGATTTGTTTTGGATGTTCACTTCTTCTCTAGAAGTAATCACTCGTCCATTGATTACAAATCATATGCCCTGTTGTGATAGTGTACGCTTTGATAAACCAAGGAAAAAACTGAAAAGTGTGGCATGGCCCATCACACGTGAATAGCCCCCTTATTTACATGGCTACCAGCAATCAAATTCAGATGACAATATGGCATACAGAATAGCATATATAGTCAGATAACAAACCAAATGAAACACAATGAACAGGAAACCAGACCTTCTGAACCCTTGCAGTCAATCTCGTCATACCACTTTTTAACTTCCGTACCCTATCCAAGTTGCGGCTGCTAATCTGTGGTGCCAACAGTAGCGCAACTTAATATGGAGAAAATAGAAAGAGAACAGTTAAAATGAATCTTTTGTACATATAATGTATCAAGAGAATGCAACAAGCCAGCGAGGATTTAGAAATATTTTAGCCTGTCGGGCTTTTAATGGTTGCATGGAAAATTGAAATGCATATGAATTGTGTTATGGAGATAGGTGTTCTAACGTGCCAAAACCTCAATGAAACTTTACGTCATCATAAAGTTCCGCATTGAAACTTTAGCTACGAGTATTACATTACATTTGGTGGTGAACAAACATCAATCATACAGCACCTATTAACACTTACAGAGTAATAACATGACTATACTACCAGAAATGTGGATGGTTAAGTAACTTTTCTTGTATGCCTTCCTTTGAGCAGTTAAGTGCAATGTCTTGTAATATCATCTTGTATGCATTATAATAATAATACACTGATGATAAATGCATTCTGAAACATATATGACCAAAAGTCATCTAAGTGAATCAAGATAGCAACTATAACATTTTTTCAATCATTCTATGCAAAACGTTCCTACTCATTACGCATCAGCATTCTAGCTATACAATTAAATTCAATAGTCAAATAAAATAAGATGCAGCAGCAATGTTTGCCCATCAATTGTCCTTTTTTCAAAATTCTGAAAACAAGGTGAAGTGATGTATTTCTACTTTCTGTAATTAATATAAAATACTACGTGCTACTTCAAATAAATGACATACATGCAGTTAATAGGAGGTTCTAATCAAGTTCATACTAGGGGAATTAAGTATAGTAAACATGAGTTCACTCACCTTGGATGTCAGTTCATCCAAAGCTGGGTAAGCATCTGTCTCCAGCTCAGTAGTGCGTGCATCAAGAAAGCTGCAGATTGCTTCCAAGGTAACCTCCAGTGCACGGAACTCAAAGGGAGATTCTGGTGTTCACATAATGAAATTGCAGGGCATGAACAAACTGTGTACAAGTATATAACTAGCCTATTATCTTGGCGATGAATTAAAGATAGCTAGCAACTAAAACAGAAATAAACAAGCCCAATATTTTAATAAGAACAACAAGACTACTTTAAAATATGGGTAGTGTTTTTAAAGTACCAACTGGCAACAATCAATTGGACAGACCCTATGTGAAATGCGAATCATTTTGATCTGATGGTCAGGATGGCACAACTATTATCACACAAATTGTATAGGATATACCAGATGAAGAAGTCATAGTATTGCTGTAAGTGATCACAAAGACACCATATAGATAAAGTATGGTCTCAAGGTTCTTGGTTTATGTGTAACTATATGATTGCGCCATGTGTCATAAATTGTCGCTGGCCCAATGTTAACCTGTAAATGCATATGTCCTTTGGATAATCATCCTTATTAAAAGTAAGGGACAGTCACATCTGTCTACTGGATTGATATTGCAATATCTCAAATTGCTCTGAGCAGATTCCCAGCAAATAAAATGGGCAAAATATACTGTGTCGTAAAACATAATAGGTCTAGTAGAGTAACACTACAATTGGAATCACGGAATAACAGTTAGGTGCCAAGAAACCAAGACTGTATACTTTGGACTTTTCTGTTTGGGCAGGTTGTTGAGTTTTTGCCAAAAGATGTCCTAGTGACATGGACATATACTAAAACGGAAAACAACAGAACGGTGGCCCAACTGGCCACGTCCCAGTCGGAGGTTTGATGCCCATAGCTTCCTTTTACATGTTTGCATTCCTTTCAGACATTCTGTTCCTTGTTTCTCCAATTATTGCAGCTCGGAAGAAAATTGGCATATTGCTCACAAACAAATGTGATGAATGTAAATTACGGTCGAAATTACAGATACAGAGAAACCTGAAAAATTAAAGATTGTGCTTCTAACATCTGTAATTTAAGATAATGGCGACTAAACTTACCATCGTCTTCAGCGCCTTCCCCATCATGCTGGCCACTTAGATTATCCTTTCCATCAAGGTGGGAGGCACCTGAAGGTGCTAGTCGTCTCCGGAGCTCCTCTACTACGGGAATTACATTCTCATCTGAAGGATCTCTGAGCAAAACCTGAGCCCGGCCAAAATCAGAAACTGTGAGTACATCACCAATATTACTGGACAATAAGAAGAATATTAAGATCCAGACAGTTTCTATCAAACAAGACACAGGTCTTAGGACATTAAACTGGTTTGAAACATCTAAACAGTGTTCGGTGCAGGTAGAGTTCAACTTAATATCATTTTGACAGATCACTCTAATTCGACACTGTATGGAGGCTGCTCCTGTTACATTTTGTGACAGAACCAGTATAAAATTCCCCCAGTCCGCTGTTAGCTATTTCAAAATTACAGATACCTAACCATTTAAATCAGAGGGTGTGTATACACTCCCAGTCCCCAAGAGAACTGTTGGTGAAGTGATCCAGATCATGAGAAGGAATAACTGAAAACGTCTACCCATTATAATAATAAATAAATAATCGAAAGGAAGTAAATAAAGAGAAAATCACCTCTTCAGAAGTAACGATCGCCTTTATGTGCTGATTGATCCACCGATGAAAATTCCACCCGAAAAAAAAAACAGAAGATTCGTCAGAGATTGCCACGAGTGAAGCATAAATATCAGGCTGTTTTCAGAGAAAATAAATGGCAGCTGTATTCGACTCGTTTGATCCACGGTAAAATCATCAAAAACGACCCGCGGAGCTACTCCTATAAGAAGTTGAGTTAACTGAAACTGATCCTAAACTCTGAGGCCAAATCAGCACGTGATCCCGGAAAAGCTCCTAGAAAAAAGGTGGGGGAACAGAGTAATTTCCGGGAATTCGGCGCTGCTCCATGATCGAGTAATTCAGGGGAAATCAGAACACTACGAAATTCCCCTCGGCAGAAAAAAAAAAGACAGTACGGGAGGGGGCGCTTACCTCGAGATTGAGCACGATGGCGCGCTCTCGTCCGAGGATGGTGGAGGGGTAAGAGAGCAGCGGGTCGAGGATGCGCAGGTCGCGCGCGTTGATGTCGACGCGGTGCATGATGGCGTACTTGTCGGCGTCGAGCACGCGCTCGTCCCCGGACGCGTCGATGAGGATCCAGCTCCGGGACGCGCCCCGCTTCTTCGCCGCGGCCTCGCCGACCGCAGCCACAGCCGCCGCCATCTCGCCAGCGGGCAGGGCCTCTCACATCTCCGGCGGCCCCAACGCGCTACGCCGCCGCCGCCGCCGCGAGGTGGACGGCGGGAGGATGGGTTTTCTACCGCGCCTGGCCCGCGCCCTCGCCCTTTTAATTGCGCGAAAAGGAAGGCTTTCTGGTACCCCGGGTAGGTAATAAATCGCGAGGAGGCCGGGGCTGGGGTCGTCGTTTGATTCTGGCGATCTGGAGCAGAACCAACGAAAGGCGATTCGTTACGAGCGGTCTCAGCAGGTCGGTTAGTTATTGAGGAAGAGAAGGGCCTGTCTGTTGCCGGAGAGGAATAATAATGAGTAACGTGATTATCTTGGTTCTTCAAAATGCCATATTTCCTTCCTAGGATTTTTTTATAACGTAGTCAATCACCGAGTCAATGTATGTCAACATAGGATATTCCTTCATAGTCATTATTTACTAAGTCACTATAACATGGGATCGATCTCGCTAAATTTAGGGCTTATTTGGTTTGAAATTTTTGCCCAGTACCAAAGATTTTGCAACCTCAACAATTTGCTAAGCCATCTCCCCTCTACGCCGTCAGAGGGAGGATGCGGCCGGGCTAAGCCCACGCCTCGAACGACGGCGACGGGCAAGCTCTCGGAAGATGCAATGGTTGGTCCGAAGACTCATGGCGGTGGTGGTTGTGGTGTCTTCGCTGACGTCGCGTTCCTCTCCTACAACAGCTTGGTGGCCTAGGTGGTGTGGCGGTGTTGCTGCTACTCCTCCTCCTCCTCTCGGTGGCGCAGCTGCACGTTGGCATGTTCGGCGTGACGTCGGGCTACAACGGCGACCCTCGCGATGGTCGTTTGTTGTTGCCCTCTCGATGGTAGCCTCGACTATCTTGAGCGCCCTCACGGCAAAGCGCATGGCTCCTGATATGGTGCCCTGGGCCGACGGGGCCTGGGTTGGGCTCCTCGTGTTTGGGTGCCCAACAATGGTGGTGGACAGGGGCTTGTCGGCCCTGGACTTGGGAGCGAGGCAATAGGCGAAAGCCATGCCTGGATTCGTCGGACCGATGACGGTGGCGCATGTGGGCGTCCTCATTTTGATGGAGGCGTTTTTGTTGCCCTCTCGTGTCTGCGTCCAATATCTTCGGGGGAATACCTAGATCCGAGTCCTCTAGATCGGGGGATGTCGGCTTCGTGTCGTTATTCCCTGTTGAGGGCTTTGTTTGAAGTGGAGGTCGGCTAGCAGGTTTGTGGTTTGTGTTGGTGGTTATAAGAAATGTGCTGCGTTAAGGTCACAACGCCAACGCGATGACAAGCGATAGATAGTCCGGGTCGGTGAGCTATTGATCAGAGGCTGCAATATCGTTGGCGTGTGTGGTCGGTTGTTTGGTTGTTCTTATGGCTTCACGTTCCTATTTGCAGTGAGTGTGTCTCCCGTGGAAGTCGATAACGAAGTTGGGTTCGCTAGCTCAAGGAGGAGCGACGATGATGACGCTTGTGTTACTCGACAGTGTTTACTCTTGACAGTGTGTGTCGCAACATTGGTATGTGCTAGTTTAGCCAACCGTTGTTGTACTGGTTATCGTCCGATTTTCCAATAATTAACTGGGCAAACTGTCTTCTTCTTTATCAATGAAAATGACAACTCTTTTGCTTTGTTTCAAAAAAAATTATTCTTTTGTCGTGACCAAAATAATTGGTAAGATGCACCTTGTGGTCACAATTGAAATACACACTTAGCGAGGTTTCAATGAAATTGTGCAGTTTTAACAATGCCATTTAAAACTAAATAAAGTAATTATGTATGAGTATACAGGATCAAATGTTGAAGCACCAAAAGAGTAAATTTATGTCTCTATACATAAGAATATCAGAAAAAACCGAGATTAAACAAAATCGATGGTTTGTATGTGTATGATCATTGATCATCCATGTATTCTGATGTCACCATACATATACAGACGTAGGATGGCGACGCCGGCGGGATGGAATAAATACGATGATGCTGCGCCGATCGAGCCGAGCTAGCTGCTCTGGGGTGCGTCGCAGCTGGTTCGTTGAACCACGCGATCGGGTCCGTTCTTGCTGCCCGCCACTCCTGCGTGCTCGCGACGTGCCAAACCTGCGGTCCCGACCGCCGCCACGTACGACTGCTGTCTCGTGCCTGCCTGCCTGCCATCGCGCTCTGGACTGTACCTCGCCGGAGGCCGAACGTGCTGGGCTCTACGGCGGCTCCGCCGCTGCCTGCCGCCGGACGTTTGTTCAGATCGCGCCATCACTGATGAGGATTCGCCGGCGTCGTTTTCCTTTCGAACGGCTGCAGCAGGTGCGAGTGCTTGTGTCGCTGTCAGTCAGAGACGCTGACGTCTCAGGTAAAACCCGGCCGCCAGCGTACGTGCTTGCTCCATCAAGACCAAAAGAGTGATTGGTCGCGCTCGCGTGGATCGATCGTACCGTGCTGTTCTAGTATTGTTCTAGCAGTACTTTTTTCCGTCCGTTGTCTGGTCGGTCCAACTTTGATTTGCTGGATCCCGGAGAAGCTCAAAAATGTTAGCGATGATCGAAAATTGTCCAAAATAGATTCCCTAATGCCGGATAAAATTTCTAACTTGCTCCATACAGATCACCAAGAACGTCATTTACCAAACTTTTTTTTTTTGCGCAAAATCCCCCTGATAGAAGAAAGCGGTTGGCGGTGGGGAAGGTTCAACCCCCGTCGATGCCCTTCCGATGTGGTGTGTCACTTGACGGAGATTCTACTGCGCCCCTTTCCGACAAACTTCATGTGGTTCTCGAGTTGAGAAGCACCGGACGAAAGATGCGCCATCGTTGGCAGGTGTGCACGGGCTGGGAATGACGTGCGAGGACGCCTAGGTCGTCAATACCGATTACCGACCAATGTCAAATTAGGTTTTCTCCCGGATCTCACCAAACCCAAAGACATTGAAGCCTACTCGGCATATGCCCGCCGAGCACACAACTACAATCAAATGCCATATATACACCCGCCAGCAACAACCTCCGCAAATTGGACAAGCAACCATGATGGCACCTCACTCAGCCCGCCAGGTCCAGCGTGATTTCGAGGGGCTGTGTTTAGTATCTACATGAAGACAAAATTTAGCACCCCAAATGTTTTCGAGTTACCTTGTCCACGTTTTTTTGGGTACTGTAAGAGATTATGGGGCTTCTGGACTTCTGGTAGAGTTTCTCTTGTACGTCGTCGTAGGTGCCTTGGTCATTTTCGTCCGGCTACTGTTGACCATGCAGATATATGGCGCACAATGCTGACACAATTTTATAAAGTAAACTGAGATTACAGCATTTGTTTACACGAGCCATTCCGTGCACGACATCGAGTTTTTCCATACGCAGACACGGTCACGTGACCTCATACTAGAGAGTCCATAACAAATGCCGAAACAAGATCCAAGCCTGACAGCAGCTTTGGGGATCTTACAAGATTCCTGTGGTCTAAACAATGTCAGATACAGCTTACCGGAGGTCGACACTAGCTTGACATCAACATCTCTGGCTCTGCTCACACACAAGGATTCCAATCCCCCAAGGCCAGAAGATTTTTTTTTCTGAAAGCAGGGGCAAAAGATTTGCCCACCATTCATTAATTAAGAGGAGTGTCTTGACAAGACAAAGTATTGAAATCGAACCAAAGAAAAAAAACTAAGATATTATTCTTCGTTATTACAAAACTCAAACACTTCGCGCCAGCGATGAATCAAAGCTTTGCCTAGGATCTAGAGACCCCATGGCCTCACGGCGATGCCGCTGACCCCGCACAGCCTCCAACAGAGGACTTCAAGAGCGGACGAAATCGCTCATGGAAGGTGGGGGAGGGCAGCAAGATTTAGAGGCGGAAGCAGCGACGTTCTGTGTGTGTGTGGGTGGGAGGGGGGTTGAGGGTTTGACCCCGATTCCGCCCTCTGACACTGGTATATGTCGGCAGATGGGCCGGGACCGGCCTATTATGTGGGATCTGGTTTGGCATGTTTTTGGCTCAAATTCGGATGGCCGCCAAAATTATCCCGGTTTGGGTGCATATCTAGAATTTGCTAGAGTTACTCTGATACCCATGCATTGAAAAGTTCAGGTTGAATCATCAATATGATCAACAACATCTTTCAACAACAACAAAAAGTTGATCAATCTTTACTATGACACGAGCTACGTGGCTTACAAGCGATCAACTCATAAAACAAGGTAGTTTTCTCGCATTTGTAGTTGTAGGCGAGTGGAAAGATAATACGAAGAGTAAAGTCTGAAAAAAACCTTAAACTCATAGGCACTGTCTGAATCAAACCCCAAACTCCAATTCCCGGGAATCAGCACCCTCAACTTGCCGTTCCCGGTCTAATGTGACATTTGGCTCATTTCCAAACAACGGGATTAGTGATGTGGCCATGATCTTTCCAACTCTGTTAGACAGACATCTATGGTCCACATGTCGTATACAAATCTTTTCTACGGAGTATTATTATTAATCTCTTGTCCGCACCTCCTTTGTCTCTCGCCGGGTCGCCCACGCGTCGCCCTTGTCCCGAGCAGTGGCCGGGCACATCCAATCCCTAGCAGTAGCTGCGGCGGCGCCGCCGATGCACAACCTGGGCTTTGCTTGCCATCCCGAGCGGCCGCGGAGCTTCCTCCGGAGTTCCGGCAGCGACAACTCCATCATCAGCCCGCGCAACGGCAGTTGAGGCGGCGCCCCCGTCCCTCACAGCCTTGGTTCCGCCTCCCATCTCGAAAGGCGGCGGCCCTCCCACCCCGAGCAGTAGCAGCAGCGTTAACTGCGTCCCCTGTCCCACGCAGCGGCAGCTGGGACGCTGGCCCCGTCTAGCACGTACGGAGTACTTGATTTCGTCTCCCACCGAGGCAGCGGCGCGCCTAACGAACTGAATAAACAGGTAAAATTGACATGAAATCGAATAAAGGAAGCTAGATTGTGGCTGCTGGGTGGAAACAAGTAAAGATGTGAAGCCAGATTTTGAGGATAGGCAATTCGTATTGAAGATTTTTTGAGTATTTGAAGCAATCACATCTGGTCATGTGCGCAAGGAATTTTTGAGCGCCTTGGGGGTGTTGTAGTTTGGAAGGAAGAGGTGGTGCACGCAATTACCAATAGAGGAAGAGGTGGAGTAATTGGGGAAGGAAGAGCTTCGTGAGCAGGTGCAGGCGATGGTGCTACTGCGCTGCGGTGTAGAGGCCAGGGAAGGCATAGGAGGCGGAGCAGGACGGCGGGAAAGCCTCGAGTGCCACGGCCAACAGACCAAGCTCCAACCCCATCCTTATCACCTTCTCACACGCGAATGAAGCTCCTACCCCGCCATTGCCGCTTGTGACGTCGCTCTGTTGCCGCGGCGCCAGTAGCCGCCGCCTGCTCTTCCATCGCCATAGACGCGGACACGGAGCTCATCAGCAGGAGGCGTTGTTTCACTGCTGCTACTTCGGATCCTTCACCGACTTCGCCCGTCTCGGGACGGAGGTGGAGGAGCGGCTGCATACGACGGTTGTTTCTGTTCGTCTCTCGACGATGACAACACGGTATGCAGAGTAGCAAACGTCAACAATCCCAGTATTCATTATAGCCACGTCAGCGAACCCTGCCTTAAACGAGCATTAGTCAAGAAACGACCAGGATTAGTGAGTTGAGGGTGCTAATTTCCGGGAATTGGAGTTTGGGGTTTGATCCGGACACTCTCTACGAGTTCAAGGTTTTTTTCAGACTTTACTCTAATACGAATGTGATATTTGTAAGACGGATGCATGGACATGGATCAAATCAAATGCCGTGAGGAATGCATGCACGTACGAACTGACGAACTGCACGCCTCTGTTGAGTTGGGCAGGTCGGAATCGGATCCCCTGGCGTCTCCGGACCTGGCTGACCCGTCCCTGTCCGCTTTCACAGCAGCACGGGATGCCCGGCCGTCGTCGCGGTCGCGGATGGCGACGTGAGCGGCCGCCGCCCGCCGGCGTGTGTGCGCGGTGTGTCCGTTTCAGTTTTTCCTTCGAGGCGCGCGGAATCGGGAATCGGGATCGGATGCCATGGATCGAGTTGTTGCTCCACGCGCTCGCCGCCGCGCATGATCACGCCGCCCTCGCCGGCACGAGCGGGGCGTCACGCACCCCGACCCTTCTCGTGTCGCCGTGCGGCTCGACGCGCCGGCGTGCGTGCGTCGTCCAACCTCTCGAACGTGTTGTGGTGCTCGCCGGTTCGATCGTGCCCCCAGATGCCTCGTCAGTGTAGTGTACCGTGCGGATTCGTCGCTGTCGTTTTCGCGTCAGATCAGACGACGTCGCCGTCGGCGATGTTCAGGCGAAACCCGTGCGTGCGTACGTACGCACGTAGTACTCCAATTCTTTTCACGTCCGTTGATCTGGTCGGTCCAGTTACGGCGCATGATCGAATGAGCTGTCGTCACTCGTCGTTGCCCTTGGGGTTCTGAACCAACTGAATTCTTTTCACGTCCATTCATCCCGTATAAAATTCGTCCCCGTAATCCTAGCATCTCTCTTTTGTCAGCAGAGTGCAAAGTCTGAGGAGCCTAATACCTCAACAGGATCTCTGTCGCAGCTGTGGGCAGTTGCCTCTCCGTGCGTCCCAAATCCCCAATTCTACAGATAGATTGTTGAATTGTTTTTTCTTGGGAGGAGGATTGATGGAGGAAGTTAACGGGTGTGTCAGCTGTGTCCGGTGCCTAGTTTGTTAACGCCCTCTAGTTTTTTTCGTAAGCAAAGTAGGTTGATATTGACACATGATCTCATACTCGACACAGTGCCTCAGAATGTTCAGACAAGATCCAATCCAGACGTGGGGATCCTACGAGATTCTTGTCGGCAAAGAAAAGTACTGACTCTGTTTGAATAAAAAAGGCGCACAAGCACAAGTATTTCTAGATAAATTTTGACTGGAAGAAATTAGGCAACAAAATTTTGATTATATTCTATATAATCAATATCATTAGATCCGTATTAAAAAACACTTTATAATGATGCTAATTTTGTACCAACAATCTTTATATATTTGGATTAATTTTTGATCAAAGAAAAAACATGGAAAATGAAGGCGCCTTATTAATTCGAATTGAGGGACCATTTTTATTTAGTTCGCATTCTGGCTTTTTTCAAGGTCAAACTTCAAACTTTATCAAGTTTGACCTGAAATATAGGAAAAAATATCAACAACAATAATACCAAATGCATAAGATATGAAAATATAGCTTACGGCGATTTTAATACGATAAATTTTACATTGTGGATGCTGATACTTTTTCATAGATGTTTAATCAAACTTTATAAGATTTGAGTTTGAAAAAACCCAAAACGCAAATTAATTGTGAACGGAGGGAGTAGTGAGGTCAACTCCACATTCAGACCAACATGCATCTACGTTCAGAGCATTAACATGAATCTACATGCATTGAAATGTCCAATAATTTGGCATGTTTCTTCAGAATATGAGGAGGAAAATAAAATAATGTGAAATTTTATCAATGTCGCGTGAATATTACCACTGTTAAATCTAAAACATCCTTTTGTGGACGGAGACATTACAATTTTTTTTGGGAGAATACATCCAACGACTTCCACCAGGTAAAGATACTGAATTGTGTGTGGCTCATGACCAGGGTGGGTCCTTACTGGAACAGGGAACTCTTTCAGGGTGTGTTTGGTAGCCCGGGGCTGCTCAGAAATTCTCCTCCCAACCGAGATTTTGAGGCGATCCAGTGTTTGTTAGCCCGGCTCGTACCATCTCCACACTGCTGAGGGGATACGGAAAAGAGCCTACAGCCGGGACGAGGAGCGAAGCCCAGATCGAGCTTCGCAACTCATCCGGGATGAGCTAATCCCGCAAAACACTGTACCGCTGGCCCCGCGCCCCCCAGACCCCCACCCCGCACGCCATTCTTCCCCAAATCTCGTCTCCTCACGCTGCTGGCAACAGCCCCGCTCGTCACGCCGCCGCCAAGCACGCCCTCCCGCGCCGCCTCCATGGTCTCGCGCGCCGCCGCCGCGGCCTCGCGCTGCCAGCCACGCCCTCCCGCGCCGCCTCTATGGTCTGGCGCGCCGCCAGGGACTCGCGCTGCCGCCACGGGCCTCGCGCCGCCGCCACGCCCTCGCGCGCCGCCGCCGCGGTCTCGTGCCGCCGCCATGCCCTCACGTCAGCCACGGCCTCGTGCCGCCACCACGCCCTCGCGCCAGCCACGGCCTCCCGCGTCTCCACAGCGACCCGATTGCTCCAGGGATGATGAGATTTTTGTTTCAGGGACCCGATTGCTTTTATGTCTTGTATATAGGGACCCGATTGCTTTTTATTTTTGTATGGCCCAGCTCTACTCATACATCACCACCAAACAGCTTCTCTACTCAGCAACTCTCAACACACCCGGTCTGCCAAACGAAGCAAAAATCTGAACTCAGCATAGTTGAGGTGAGCATAGTTGAAGAGAGATGGAGAATCTGAGTAGCCCCGGGTTACCAAACACACCCTCAGTAATCGATCACCTGGTCCAGCTATCGCTACCAACAGATCTTAGAACCCTAACGTGACGATCATGGTTAGCAAGAGAATATTTCCGTACTAGAGTCATAACTCATAGGTAACTTCTGAAAGAAGAAGATAAACAAGGGAGAACACAATGAATTGTGTGTGGCTGATGGGCATGGCGGGTCATTACAGTGGGCTTTCGGTCATCTATCACTGTCACCGGCTCTGTGAGCTACTAATCCAAATATTAACGATCATGGCCAAATCAGAATGCAGTACAGTTATATACTCCCTTCGTTTCAAAAGAGTTGTTTCAATTTTATTTAAATTAAGTGTACATGGACACGTTTCATGGGACGGGGGGAATAGTCGATTATATTGAAAATAAAGTGCAGTGTGACCATCCAAACGTGACACCGTGATTAAGAATAGGATACTCAACCATGTGGTACACGTGGTGAGCAACTAAATAATTGTTAAACAAAAAAAAGAATAGGATACTCACGAGTATGGGTTCGTCTACTGATTGACCGCCTCAGCTTTGTGTGCTCAACTAGTCAAGTGCGTTTCTCTCTTTCTTCCTAGACAAGCTCACTGCATTTGGTCCTTCGGAGAGAACTGGAACAACCTTTTCTCTCTGCCGATGTAGATAACTAAGAGCATCTCTAGTCCTGTTCTTCAAAAAATGTCCGGTACGAATAATTTGGGGCATGTTTGGGATCGCGTCGGACAAAAAGAAACCACAAATCTATACAAAAAAGAGGCCCTTCTCAGCCGTGTCCCTCAAACAGCGTCCGGATGGATGCACTCTAATAGAGAGGACTACCCCATGTGGGAAAAAATAGGTGAGAGAAAGCGTGAGAAAAGAGTGACATGTGGGGATTAGGGCCTGCATGCATGCATGTGCACGCTGTTTTTGTGTCGCGCGTCCCGGTAGAGACTCTATACACAGAATCTCTAAGGGTTATTTAGCTTTGGGAGACACGATTGGACAATTTTTTTTTCCCATTTCTTGTCTGCGGGGACGCGATTGGAGGTGCTCTAAGGGTTTGTTCAGTTTCAGCTGATTTGAGGGGGAGTGAGGTGTATCAAGGTGGTTTAAATCCCTAGCAAGTCAAAATACAGCTTAATTCGCTCCAATCCACTCTAATCCACCTCACCTAGGGGATTAATCGAACAAGGCCAAATGGATATGACTGTTCTCCCTCACAATGTACATGATTAATGTATAAGATTTCTAAGTTTCAAATGGCTTCCATAGAAAATTTGGAGAAACACCCAAAACGTTTTCCACATGGGTTGATCGTTTGGTAGGATTGGATACAAACATGAAAGTTTTCGCAATGATTCTCTTGCACAATGTTTCTAGGAACTTTTCTGTTGACTCAAACCCGCCGGAAAGATCACTTTATTTTTCTGCCACACAGTCAAACAAGATTTTATGCTAATCCCAATCCTGTACTCCCTCTATCTCATAATATAAAAATTATTACAACCAATATGAGACAGAGCGTCGGGTGTTTGAATCCAAGTCTGCTTTTGCAGTTGTTGTTGTAGGACTAACCCGTGAGGATTTCAGTTTGTTTAATTAGCTAGGAGGGTTTAGTCCGTGTTTTCCCCCCTCTCTAGCAGCTTCCCTCTTCTGAAATGAAATCGGTAGAGTTCATACCTTCGCCTGTAAAAAAAACATGGAACAGAGCGAATAGAATTTAGATGGGCATGAATATGTTTTCCTATTTCGTGTTCTGGATCCTATTATGAATCAAAGAAGACATAAAGTAGGAGTCCACCTACATACCATTTTGGCATCATTTCAGCAGGTTTGGCTAGTTATTATTATTTTTTTGCGAATATAATTACCGTACTCACTCCGATCGAAATTAATTGACGCAGATTTAGGAAAAATGTTGCCTAAACTATCTAGATTCAGTGAATATCATCAAGTAATTTGGATCAGAGGGAGTATATTTTCTTTCTACAAGAATGCTATAGTTAGGTCAGTATGAGTGCTACTGTTGCCAAACTTTAAAATCTTGAAGCGGGCTTTTACAGTTGAGGTACATGTTGCAGAAAAGATATCTTGCTATCTTCAAACTAGCGACGAACTTAGTTAAATTTGCATAAAGTCTGGTGTGACAAATTGTAGCAAGATTTTTTTAAAACATGGAACACTCAACATTCGTATTTCATTCATACGCGGCTAAACCGTCGGTCAGTCAGACATGTTACAAAATTAGGGTAGCTCGTTGTTTGGAGAATATGGTCTCTCGGAGCAACACATGCTTGTTACAATATTGAGTAGCAAAGCCAACACTAGCCTCCATAAAACTCATACACATTGTAAACTTTAAGTAATGACGCCTAGGTCCATTTTGTGTTAGCAAAAGTAGCATTTTTAGCATAAGTGCATGGTTAGTTAGCGATCATGCAGGCTTTGGTCGAGAAACATGATTCGCTTCTATCATGTCATGTCCAACTGAAGAAGGGACAAACTATAACGGGCCCGTTTTGTTCAGCGAATAAGAGGCCCGTGTGTGCAGCTGACAAATGTGGTCTAGAAATGAGATGAGGAAATTGGGGACTCGGCCCATCAATCCCTTAGGGCACGTGCAATGGGGTGATGTCAGCCTTCCCTTAGAGATGACACGTCAGATTTTTGCTTAGTTGAAGGAAAGAAAATGAAAAGAGAGAAGACTGTCTTCTCTTAGCTAAGGGATCATCTCTTACAAAATAAGGGAAGACTATTTTCTCCATTGTATCACATATGTCTTCCCTTAGCAACAAATTTCCTACCAAAATTTAATTATTAATATTAATTGCTAGAGATGGCAGTAAGAGATAATGCGTTGTATGACTTATATCTAATGCCTTCTCTACCTGATGTGATGGGGTAAGGGAAGACATGCCTTCTCCACCATTGTACATGCCCTTATTGCAACCAAAGAGATCAAAACCAGATTCCTCTGAAAAAAAGTGATCAAACCAGTTCCATGCCGAGAAATCCTGGTCCGTTCGATCGCAATCTAACGGTCTCGACCCAACCCTCCCTCGAAGAGAGAATGGGGAGGAAACAGCCAAACAGGGCCGGCGAAAGGTAAAGGAATCCATGGCGCAGGGGAACACACCAAAACCCTAGTCGCCACTCCACCACCCGATCCGGCCCCGATTCCGATGGACTTCGCGGAGCTGGAGGCGGTGGAGGGCCTCCGGTGGCCGTGGCACTCGTGGCCGCCGACGCCGTCCGCCGCGGAGGCGCTGGTCGTGCCCACCGCGGTGCTCTGCGCGCCGCTCCACCCGACGGCGCCCGACCTGCTCCCGATCCTGCCCTACCCGCCCCTGCGCTGCGCCACCCGCTCCTGCGCCGCCGCCCTCAACCCCTTCTCCCGCGTCAACCACGCCGCCGCGCGCTGGTCCTGCTCCTTCTGCGGCGCCGCCGCCAACCCCTACCCGCGCCACCTCTCCCCCGACGCGATCCCCGCCGAGCTCTTCCCCACCCACTCCAGCGTCGAGTACACGCTGCCCCCGGACCCCGCCGAGGGGCCCAGCAGCCCGCCCGCGATCGTGTTCGTCATCGATGCCGCCACCCAAGGGGAGGAGCTCGCCGCGCTCAAGGCGGAGGTGCTCAGGGTTGTGCAGGGCTTGCCGGAGAGGGTCAGGGTGGCGCTTGTCACCTTCGCCGCCTCCGTGTGGGTCCACGATCTCGGCTTCGAGGGCTGCGCCAGGGTCGTCGTGCTCAACGGGGAGCGTGAGCTCGAGTCGGAAAAGGTTGGTGGATTCTCAATTCCTAATGTCATCCTACTATCCTACTACTAGGGTGTTGCGTAGTTAGATTTTGTATGCTAATTGTTGACGCAGTTCAGTGCTCCGACCGTGCAAGCTATCAAGTCAGTAGGAATCACATTTACTTCCGCCGACTCAGTTAGATTGTATTCTAATTACTTCCGCTGATTCAGTTAGATTGTATTCTAATTACTTCCGCTGATTCAGTTAGATTGTATGCTAATTACTTCAGTTCAGTTAGATTGTATGCTAATTATTGCTTAGTTAGATTGTATGGTGAAGCAGATCAGGTGCTCCGTGCAAGCAGTAAGTCAGTACTTACTAGGAGATTGCTAAAAAATAATGTAACATGTTATATGGTGAAAAGAAAACGGTTTCTGATTCTAAGTATTACACATCTTCATTTATAACCCCCCAGCCCTGTTTGGGGCGAGCTCACCCTGTTTGCTGAAAGACAAAGCTTCCCTAAACGGTCTACTTCTGAAACTGATTATGAAGGAGTTCAAGCGAATCTCTTGAAGAAATCGCAAGCCTGATGGGAATACCTTCGAGGGCAAGCCTCGCTTGTGGGGGCTTATGCATAAACCCCTCCTTCCCAAATGGGGCCATGTCTTTCCCTCTGTTTTCCAAGTGGAATGAATAATGTGCATTGTAAATTAAGGCCCAGTTTAGGGCTGCTGAACTGTGCTGTGTTGAAATTACTTCATAATCTGCCATGAAAATATTGCCACAATATCATGAATAAGCTAGCCAAACAAACGGTAAAGCACCTAGAAGCTGGTTAGAAAAGCTTTATTATCATAATCCACTGCAATGCCAATTGCAGCATAGATAAATCTCTAAATATTCTTCGTGATCTTGAAGTTCTACTCTGCAATTTTTGTGATACATGAGTCAAGCAGGGTGTGTGTTTTTGTGTTATAAGATAATTATTGTTGGAGTAGTACACCTTGCATATGCTCATGTACGTCAAACTACAGTGAGTATATGTTCCCTTCTTTGTACACAAGGATTGGAAATGTTTGATCTGGACAGCAAGAACTTTCAGTTTCTGATCATTGACTCACTGGAAATAATTTGAATTGTGAAAGATATAATCTGTTGAAAGTTTTAATATGTTCGGATATATAATTGATTACACATTTTTATTTTCAATTGGGTCAGTTACTGGTGCACCGCTAACGTCGTTCACCAATCTGTTGCGATAATTGCTTTTCTTTGCATAATTTGTCATTAATCTGTGTACCTCATAGGGCTTCTCTTATGTTTCAGATACAACAACTTCTAGGTGTTCGACATTCACGATACAGCAAGTTGTCTGCACTGAAGGACACTGAAGTGCAGAGATTTTTGTTACCTGTTTCTGAATGTGAATTTAGCATCACATCTGCAATAGAGGACCTGAGCTCTATGTCTGCTTGTCCACGTGGGCACCGCCCATTAAGAGCCACTGGTGCTGCTATTTCCACAGCTATTGCTCTTCTGGAAGGTTGCTGCTCGTCTAACACTGGTGGCCGGATTATAGTTTTTACATCTGGTCCCACGACAGTCGGTCCAGGACTTGTGGTGGAAACCGATCTTGGGAAAGCAATTCGTTCGCATCGTGACATTTTCAATGCCAATGTGCCTCTCATTGAAAAAGCCCAGGACTTCTATAAGAAAGTTGCCAAGAGATTAACAGATAATGCATTAGTTCTTGATCTGTTGGCTTGCTCTCTTGATCAGGTTGGGGCTGCAGAGCTGAGGTATCCAGTTGAAGTGTCTGGTGGCTTAATGGTGCTTGCAGAGTCATTTGAGTCTGAACAGTTCAAAAGCTGTTTAAGGCAAACCTTCAAGCGGGAGGGTACTGATTACCTTAACATGAACTTTAATGCAACGATTGAGATAGTGACATCAAGGGAGGTCAAGATTTGTGGTGCTCTTGGTCCCTGCATCTCCCTCCACAGAAAAAATAGCTCAGTTAGTGATAAAGAAATTGGTGAGGGTGGGACAAATTGTTGGAAAATGAGTACACTGAACAGCAAAACCTGTATTGCTTTCTTCTTCCGAGTTGATTGTAGCCATAGTACTGAGCGCAACAGTGAGCCCCCAACTGTCTTCTTTATTCAGTTTATGACAAGGTACCGACATGGTGATGGTAGCTATCGCCTAAGGGTAACAACTGTTGCGAGAAGATGGGCTGGACCTCGATCTCCTGAAATTGCTGAAGGGTTTGATCAGGAAGCTGCTGCAGCAGTTATGGCCAGGATTGCTGTTCACAGAGCAGAGACATACCATGTTAGAGATGTAATACGGTGGCTCGACAAGATGCTTATTCGCTTCACTGCTAAGTTTGGAAACTATGTCCCTGAAGATCCATCTACATTTCGGTTGTCAACTAATTTCTCTCTGTATCCGCAGTTCATGTACTACCTTCGAAGGTCACAGTTCATTGATGTTGTCAACAGCTCTCCTGATGAAACTGCTTTCTTCCGGTTGATGTTGAATAGGGAGGGAGTTGTGGGATCTCTAATCATGATCCAGCCAACTTTATTCCAGTACTCATTTGACGGACCACCCATTCCTGTGCTGCTAGATGTCAGCTCCATTTCTCCTGATGTCATTTTGCTATTTGATTCGTACTTCTATATAGTGATTCATTATGGCTCGAAGATTGCTCAGTGGAGGAAGCTTGGCTATCATAAAGACCCAAACCATGAAAACTTAAGGAAGCTGCTTGAAGCACCAGAAGTTGACGCAGAGGCACTATTGGCAGACCGATTTCCGGTGCCAAAACTCATAAAATGTGATCAGCATGGGAGCCAGGCCAGATTTTTACTAGCCCGGTTGAATCCATCTGTGACACAGAAGTCACAGCTTTCTGAAGGATCTGAAGTCATATTCACCGACGATATTTGTTTGCAAGTCTTCATTGATCACTTGCAGGAGTTGGCTGTTCAGGGCTAGCGACTCGTGGACCTAGCAATGTTTATGCTATCCCAGTTGGACCCATCTCAGATCCTGAAGATGCGGCTTTCTGATAGATTGAATGTCATATTCATGGGTGATGTTTACTTGCAAGTTTTATTGAGCACTTGCAGTAACTGGCTGTACAGGATGGATGAGTTCATGTGGATTGTTTAGATGTTATTTTCTGGCTGTGTGTTATCTTGAAAATATTGGCAAAGCTCTACTACCTGGAGGAATGAGATCTCCTTGATTTGTTGTACATTGGTCCAGCTCCAGTTTTGATGTAAGCCAGTTACCTTCTTATTTTGTATAGCCTGTGATGTTATCACACTTTATCATCCACGAATTTTGAGGTGCCTCTGGTTTCGTTTGGTGTGCAGTATAGCATTCTGTCTCTCCTGCTATAGTTATGCAATAGCAGTAGTACATAGTATTTTATGGAGAATTAAGTATTCAGATGCTATTTTATACATATAACACGTCCTCTTAGCAGATCCATTTCTGTTATGCAAACAGTGACATGTGGATGCCTTTGATCATCTTCACGTAGCATTCGCGTAATCTTTTTGATGATCTGATCGTACTGCTGTGTGATTCCAATGCAATGTACCACCTTGCAGACCAATCATGATTAGGCATCTTGTTTTTATATATTAGAAACATTTCTTTGCCATAAATAAATGCATCCTGAATATATAATGTTTTAATTTGCTTATGCAATGTACTTAGCTTTGGTATCACCATACTCTGGCAGAGCAAGGAAGCTTCTTGCTATGATCATACCCATCATCCCTCAAGACCCAACCTTCTCAATAACTCAATGACAGATAGGCTAGGTTATAGTAATGGATTCCCCATCACCAAGCACATGGCTTGTTCCCCCCACTTGATCACACAGAGAGTACAAAAATATTGTGCTTATAATTAACAAACAAGTTAACTTACATGATACCATAATAATAATAGTCTCATTGATGCCCTTTACTTAACAATTACACATACTTAATCAACAACATTGGAATAAAATCACCAAGTAGATTCTTTGACACATGGTAGGGAACATCACATAACACCAATCCAGCTACACACAGATAGATAATTGCTTCTGGTCCATCAACAAATTAAACATGGCAACTCTCCCTTCTTTTAATCCAACTATTAATTAAAACATCATATATCTAAAACCATAGCACACTGCAAGAACACCATTCTTATGGCATCATACTCTTCCTCTTATTACTGCCCCATCTTTAGCTCTTGGTCTTGTACTTGTCCTTGGCCCTTGGTGCTGAAACAAAGAAATCTCATAGGGGTTAGAATTAAGATATAAATCTTGAGTTGGAAGAGAATTTTAGCTGAAGACACTGACCAAGACCGATGGCTTCGGAACTCTTCATGATCCTCAAGCGTTTGCATGAAGCCACAAACATCCTGCAGGGTATTTGATCAGCCGACGAAAGAAACTGAACTTTGGACCTCGCTTAATTGCATTCTAATCATGAGGTCTTAAATACGGGAGTAGATAAGGGGGCGCAAGAATGAAGTAACATACTCCCACGGGACATCTCCAACAAGCATCCAGTCGCCATCCTTGTCTTCGTAAGTAGTAACAACATCTGAACCATTCACTGCCTCAACCATCTTCCCCTCATTCCCTGTAAAAAATAGTTGATAATTGTGGCCCTTGTTAAGTCAAAGTAAGTTCCATTTGTACAGTTGAGGCAAAATGGTTAAGTTAAGTTGATAATCTGCTGCAGGTTCTGAGGCCGACGGATTTACCAGTTGCAGTGAAGGTGCTGAACATCTTCTGCAGAGCAATGGAGAGGTCCTTGTAGGTGTTGTACATCTTCAGATCCACCTTGCGCAGGTAGGGCGCACCGTCCATGCTCACCTTCACAAAGGCAGAGCCGTTGCCACCAGCAGTAGCAGCAGCAGCAACAGGCTGCTGCTTCTCGGTTTCCTCTTCCTTCTTGATCTTCACAGACTGCATGGTCATGGCGTTCCTGCGGTAGGATCGGACTGGTGGCCAACCCACAGCTTGTGCCCTGGTGGATACATAAGATGCAAAATTAGCTACGCATTTACACTTGCTGTTTCCACAAATTAGTTATGATAAGCTCTTAGTCTAGACTACTTGTGCTGTAAAAACAAAATAAGATTCTTTAATTAATATTGTAGCTGGAAGTTCCATCTATCTCGATCATGCATGTTACTATATTCTTCCTGACAGGGAGCCAGCTCTGGTTAACTAATGTGTATGCCTGTGGCAACTTTATGGTAGTACTACCATTATGGTGTGTAATGAAAACGGCATCAACTTTAGTTAGCGCCAATGAATCATGATCGGCATGATTATCTACAGAAATAGTGCTCTCATCTCACTGATCAGAATAATATTTCTTCGTTTCCACAACAGAAAACGATACACAATAACCCCTTGCTTTTCCAGTGGAATCTACCAAAAGATGAAGAGAGAATATACATCATATTAGTTTTCTCTGACATCTACCGGCTGCCGCGCAAAGGAGGCATCAAGTGTGAATATGTTATGGTTTAAAAAGGTGATAATAATTCGCCTGGGCGCTTTAGAGGCGACAGAGAACATAGACGATGGTGTCGCCTTGTGCGCTTTCTGCCATGGGATCTCTTTTCCGGATATTTTGCCCTACTTTAAGTGTTTGCCCATTTGCATGTCATGTTTATTCAGCATGCTATAAATATAGAATGAATCCAAACTCGAGAAAATTTATCAGAAAGGGAAAAATGAAAAGCCTGCACATGCTGACATGCCCAAACTCTGCATACGCCTAATTTTTCCTATATGGATGGATCTTTTGCTATACATATCTACCAAGATGAAAGAGAAAGAGATAATCAGAAGCATCTAGGAAATTCAGACATCCTAATCCTTAAGTCGAGAACTAAGAAAACATCCGACTAAATTATCACTAACGAAATGATTTGTGTTACCACATAACAATATAGCATAGATATGTATGTATGCAGACATACTTGGGAGCAGGTGGCTTCTCGGGGTCGCTCTTGGCCTTCTCGGCGGCCTGTTCCGGCTTGCCGGCGGCGTCTTCCTTCATGCTGCCGCCGGTGGGGAGCGTCAGCTTCAAGTCAATGGTGTCCTCATAGCCCCTCTTCGTGGTCTTGGCCGCCTCGGCGCCGCCTCCCGGCAGCCCGAGCCGGAGCTCCGTTCCGACGTCGACGTCGGCGCCAGCCATCGGCTCCTGTAGAGCAGCTGGTTGGCTAGCTAGCCTGTACTTGCTGCCGTTGAGTCTCCAACCTTGGACACCTCCACGCTAGCTACTTGAGCTGCTTGCTGATCTCTTGGTTTCTTTCTCCCTTTATGTGTGTATGCTAGATGTCTTGTGGTGATTAGGAGGTGGAAGAGAGAGGAACCAAGAGCAGGGTAGGGGTGTGTATATATAGAGGGAAGAGAGAAAAGAGAGAGGAGAGATAAGGTGGTAAAATGCTCTGCTGGTAGTGAGAGAAATATGTGGGGTTAGAACAGCAGTTAGTTAGAGCATGAGTGAGGCCACTTGGAGATTGGGAGCCAATAATTTTTGTTCCCATGTTTCCCCTGTCTGGATTGTCTGCTCAAGGACTGTTGAAAGCATAGGTGTTGCCGTGCTTCCAGCGTGGAGGTTTAGCAAGATGGATCTACTAGTAGTATATATAAAAATGTCAACAGGGTGGACAGGCTTGGACTAACAAAAGTGGTTTATTAGTTAAATTAGTGGGGAGAATACAAAGTTCCATTAGAATCTCCAACTAAGATGAGCTGCAGCATGCTGGTAACTTGGTATCCAACGTCACATTAGCTCTTGTGTTGTAGACCCGCTCGTGAGATTTAATGATGATTTATGTTTTTATGTGCGAAATTAGTTGATAGCAATAATTGCACAAACTCATATCTCATGATATGAGTTTGGAGTTGTCACACACACACTGTCGCTTCTCTGCCATTTGATTATCTGCTGACATTGTTTTGAAATATACCATTGTACAGGGTGGACAGGCGGCTTGGACTAACAAAAGATACTGCAAATTAATTACTAAAAACACAAGTATTATGACCACTTTGTACAACATTTTGCAGTATCTTTTCCACTTTGTGCCTTACTTGTGAGGAATCTGATTGGTGATGTTGCTATGATTTCTTGACAGATTGCTGCTGCACCTCCTTTTGAGCGCCTCCGTTACCACCGTTCTCCGAAAGATCACGCGCTTTAGGTGGACATACATGTGCACTGCGGTCTTCAGGTCGCTAGCAGCGCTTTTAGTTGACATAGCTTGAGTCACTTGGTAGCTAATTGGTTTAAGATAACTTGTACGCTATCCTGGCAGAAATACGTGTTCGTTGGGTGTCCAGTCAGTAGCGGCGCCAGCCTGACGAGCATGGCTCACTGCTCAGAAAATACTCTCAAATAGGGTACAAAGTGGAGAAAACAATGCTAAAAGGGGTACAAAGTGGAAGAAACAATGCTAAATAAGGTACAAAGTGGAAGAAACAATGCTAAATGGGGTACAAAGTGGTCATTTTTTTACCACAGGACATGCATAGTCAACCATATGATCTGATTTAATACAGCTAGAAATTAAGTGTTGGAAAAGTCCACGGATCTATTAATAATCATTAATAGTAGTACCAAAACTTTTCAAAGTAATAGAAATTGCAAATAGATCCTTCTATCACCAACCCAACGACTACGAACATTGTATGTAGAGCTTGTTATACTAGACACGCGGGCATTCGATGTGCTAAGGCATCATAATATCAACGCAGAGCAACAACCATTGCCAATGACGATAAATGTAGATCAAAAGAGGCAGACATGCAACCATACACACGAACATGAGCACCTACTGTGTTGATGACCTTATTCTGATTTCAAGATGTTGCCGCCGCCTCACCATCAAGAAACGAAGGCACCGGAACTGACTTAAAAAATAAACGAGGACCTTCTCGCTGGCGAGGGGTCGTGGTCCGCCGCACGTTCAAGCCGTTAAGGACGCCGTTGGTAGGACGGGTCGGCGACGTCGCCGACAAGGTAGACAAACTCTTGAGATTTGCTTGGGCTCCATCGTCATCTCTCCTTGTTGGGATGTACGTAACGGTTCAACTAAGCTTGAATGTGCGGAAAGTTCCCCTTTTCATCTTCTTCTTCATCGTACATAAAGGTTAGGTATGTAGTACTTGTGAGAAGATAATTGTCGAAAACAGGGAGTGTCCGGATAGCCAAAATGATTTCGGCAAGTATGAAACTATATGGCAATTAACAAGGCGGCTGAGTGAAAGGCATTGTTGGCAATATGAACCATTTTCGTCTATGGCTAAGAAAAAGGCGCGGATCTAGGGTTTCATGCTAGGTGTCGTCGGCCAAGAATCGATGGGTCCCTCTCTCCTGTGTTTGCCACTCCGGTGGCCGGAGGAGGTGGGGACCTCGAAATTGCGCTAGACGCCGTGGTAAAAATCTTATAGTTAAGATTTGATGTCCTTATTGTTGCGCGGGAAAAAGAAGAATACATCCTTGCTCACCTCATCCGTGGCGATCTCTCTGGGCGGCGTTGAGTACGTAGACCTTGGGCTCGTGTTAAAATAGATCAGCGCACCGACATGCTAGTAACTGCAGTACACGAGCTGTTTCTCTGCAGTTTTGTGACTCGTGCGCAGCAACAAATGAACCACGGGGTAGTACGCTTATGCAGGGTTGGCAGGATGCAGAAAATCCACGGGCCACGGCCAGCTTGTGAGTGTTGCCGGTGCCGGTGCACGGAACGGACCACCGGGAGCCGCAGCGAGCCGTGCCCGTCCGACACGTGTCTCGGCATGCGCTGGACAGCGCCGGTTTTGCCGGCGCTTTGCCCCTGCCCCGCATGACGCGCCTCCTGACGTCACCGTTCTCCGGCGAGCCCGAGCCCGAGAGGACGAAACCGTTTTTCACCGCCGGTCCCACGGCTCCAGATCCAACGGGCTATCTGGGCCCACCCCGCGGCAGGATACCCTTGCCCCATCCGGCCCCATGCGACAGGCGACGAACTGAACCGCCATGAATTTCCTGCAACTTTTTGTTGCCTGGATTTTTAAACCCTAGCGGCGGTGAAAACCGGGCCGCGATCCGTGACCCCGGCGAGCAGCGCGGCGAGGGAGGGAGCTGTTTGGACTGGGAATCGCCGGAGCTCCCGGCGGCGGGCCCCGCGTGCCGGGAGGGGTGGGAGCAGGTCAACTCCGGTGTCGGCCGCGTGCATGTGGGGGCTTC
Source organism: Lolium rigidum (assembly GCF_022539505.1). Lineage (NCBI taxonomy): Eukaryota > Viridiplantae > Streptophyta > Magnoliopsida > Poales > Poaceae > Lolium > Lolium rigidum. The sequence continues at coordinate 372,377,940 of NC_061510.1, forward strand.
TGAAACTGTGAACGGATTCTCGGCTCCACGCGACCACGCCCGTGTAGTATATACGGTTCCTGTACTGAATTTCGGGTTAGCTTGACAGCGCAGGAATTCTTGGCTTCCAATCATTCCTCCGGCCACCAATTAGGGCTCACTGACGAAAGTAGCTCGGGTTAGTTAAACATCGGCCGCCATACATGGCGAAACAAGCTATGGTTTGCTAGAGTAAGACAGCAGCACTGTGCAACGTACAGAGAGAGTAGCGGCGTCAGAATATATACCCGTGGTGTCAAGATCTAATTACATGCAGGAACAAGATGTTATTAGCTTATTAACGAATTTTCAAGTTAGTTTGATATCCAAGATCAGCATCATGTAAATACTAGCAAGCCTGACCACATGCATAAGGCGGAGCATACCTGATCACCTCCGATCTCAACCGGAGGGGTATCGAAGGCTTTGCTCTCCCAAACGGCGTGCACGTAGTCGTCGTGATGCGAAAACTAGAAATTAAGCAGAGCAGCACAAGGAAAACTAGGCGAGATAGAGAGACACTGAAATGAGAACTACTACCTCCGTTTCGAGAAATAAGACACTCCTCGTTTTACGAACTTTTTGTTTAATCAAAAATTACTTCAAATAGATAAATTAGTATCATTAAAAAGTATTTTTCAATACGAATCCAACGAAATACATATACTCTCTCGGTCCATATTAATTGATTCTAATGTGGATGTATCTAGACACATTTTAGTTCTAGATACATCCATATTGAAGTCAATTAATATGAATCGGAGGGAGTAATATAATCAAGATTTTGTTGCTCAAATTTTATGGTCAAAATTCGTCTTGGAATACGCGTGCATCTTATTCCTTGAAACTGAGGTAGTAGATATTAGACCTATTTTTATCTTTTTTGCGGCCGATCATAGTCTTCCACAAAATTAGTTATAAACACAAACTCGACTCATGTGCGTGAACCTCTTCTCTTCTCCCTCACTTAGTAGAGCTGTCTTAGCGCATCTCCAACGGTCCGACGCAAATCTGATGCCAAAATCGACCGATCGCTTCCGTTTACGTTGGCCCGTGGATACGAAAATAGTTGTTTCGACCGCGTGTCCGTTTGCGTCCGGGGTTATACCCGGTGGACCGACGCATTTTTCTTTTTCATTAAACATAGATAGAAACATTATACAAACTACTACATAGTTTGGAACATGGTTTAAACATTGCAAAATGACGAAACCTAACCGAGTGCGAGTTTGGCCCTTGCCTTGTTCGGCTGCGAAGAAAGAACACTCTCACACACCGAGTAACCCAAACTACAAAATCCAGCTGACGGCTGATGTGTCCGATCTTCTTCGCATCTGCAGAAGAACATCCAAAAACCTGCACTAATGGCTTCAATGCACGTGGTCATCTTCGCTGCAAAGAAAGAACACTCTAACGATGCTAGGCGTCGGTGTCGTCGCCGGACTCATCGGTGTGGTAGCGCTCGCGGCATGACGTCTTGTCGAACACCTAGACGATCACTCGTCGCCGCCTTCGTAGAGGAAGGTGAGCGAGAAGCCGAACTCGAGGTTGTGGACGCGGGCGAACTTGTCCCACCCGGTGTGTAGGTACATCTTGCCCTGCCCGTGGAGCAAGACGTCGATATGCCACCGACAAAAGTCGCATCTAGCCTCCCACAGCTCTAACTCGGCTGGCTCGACGCCGACAACGAACTTGTCCAGGGGCCGCTTGATGCCGAGGGGGTCCTTATGGATGTGGAGGGTGAAATCGAAGCACGTCGCCTCCTACGAAGACGACAAGCGTGGGGACGTTGCTGCTCCAATACGGCAGCATCAGCTGCGGCGACCATGCCGCAACCTCGCTGCCTTGCTGGCGACCTGGACCCGCCATGGATTCCCTTGCTGGGGTTGTGAGAGAGGGGGTGGGGGTGGCGCTACAGTGGAGGTTGTGAGACGGCTAGGTTTGTGAGGGATGAGGCAGCCGAGAGGCGTGACACATTTGGTAATGGTATTAATTTCATTGCGAGAGGTCCGTTCGGCGGGCGAGGCATCGCCATTAATGTGACGCAGACTACCGTAATGATGCTGCCTCGCTAGTACTGGTGCGCCGATGAGAAAACACATCGAGCCGAGTCACTGCCAAGCGGGCCCGTGGGAGAGGCTAGCGGGATGCGACTGTGTAACGTTCGCCCAGACGCATCTAGGACGCATATTTGGATCCATCTCGACGAACATGCCGGTCACTAACCCTAGGACTGCTGGGTTTAGGTGCCCTTATAAACTAGTACTCCAACTTTCTTCCATCTAGCATTGTGAAACTAAATTTTATCGTCTACCCGACGCTCAAAGTTGTCAGCAGTGATAAGCAATGCTACAAGAGGTAGTTCCCGCATAAATCCAACAAAAACTCTGCACAGCATCTACCGGGCCGGAAAGATGGATGTACACTCCACACGCGAGATGGGCATTGATGCGTCAGTTATGGTATCTTCAACGGGGCAGATCCAAACCAGACGTCAGGTTTCCCGAATGTGCCTATTTGGATGGTCGCGCAGACACGCGGATATGGCCAACAGTCTATTTGAGTCGCCCAGTGCGCTCAACGCGCTAACACAAGGCAAAATAAGAAGACAAAAAAAAATAAAAAAAGATAAAAAAATAAAAAATAAAACATATACATAGTTCATTAAACTTATGCCCTATTTTGGGCAAATTTATAGAAAAAGCCCTACATGGGCTTTGAAATAACTAAAATAAACATAAAACCCTAAGCTATAGGGTTTAGGACGCGGTGGCCACCGGCGCGCCGCCTAGTCCCGATAGGAACTCGTCGTCCTCGTCGCCGTCGATGACGACGATGCCCCCGGCGCCGGAGCGTGAGAGCGCGCCGGGATTCCGGCCAGGGGCGGTGGGCGCGGGCTCATCGAGATTTCGGCCAAGGGCGGCGGGCGCGGGCTCGTCGATGTAGAGGCCACTGGGGCGGTGGGCTGCCCTCCTCGCCGATGCCGCCGGCGTGCGAGCTCCGTGCGAGGCTTCACCATCGCCGCGCGTGACCCGAAGAACGTGCGCCGGCACGTGTTGTGCTCCACCTCGAACCAAAGGTCCCAATAGGGACTCTTCTCGTCGTAGGCGGGGTCCTCCCGGAGGTCCGTCGGGAGCTGTGCGCGGCGCGCTGGATCTCCGCCATGCGGGCGTGGCCGGTCGCCGGGATCGGTGGCACCGGAACCCGATCTAGGCTCAGGTGCCATCCGTGGGGAGGTGGACGTCACCCCACGACATGGGGGTGCTGGCCTCCAAGAAGATCCATGCCACCACCACGGTGACGTAGATCCTCCCCCGCTGGGGCGCCGACGCGATTTTCCGGCTGCTGCCGGCCTCGTGGTCGTTATTGGCGGTTGGCGCCGGGAGCGAACTCGCGCTTCGGGGCCATGGCGGCGGAAGCTCGAGCGCGCGTGCGTGCGGAGGGAGTGGGGACCGGAGTGGATAGGGAAAGTCCCCTTCCCAGTTCACATTTAATATGACCCGCGCCCACCGACATGTGGGCCCTAGGATGCGAGCATGCGAACGCAGCGTGCCATCCACGGCCGCGCAAACCTAGCTCGGATTTTAGGATGCGTCGTTGCGCTCGGGTCGCGTGTCCGGTGCGACCCATCTAAACGCGCGGTCGCGGGATGGATCGTCCCGTTAGATGGCCTTATACACATATGCACGGTTCTTCGTCCCCACAAATGGTGCCCGAGGGCAGCCGGGTATAATGGGGAGGCATCGATGATGCATGTGGATGAGTCGGTGCGGAGGGGTGCGCTAAACCCAGGTCCATGTGCCCCGGGCCGGTGCACCCTACCACCTTCCCCCGAGAATTCTCCCTACTGCCCCGACCCCGGCCGGCTCGTGAACTTGTGATCGACTGGCATACTCCCAGCTTCCTCTCGTACTATGCGCGCCCGGGATCGAGCTACTCCAGTCTACTGCACCTAGCTAGCTAGCACAAAGCCCCGATCCCGATGCATAGGTTTTCGCTCAATTGTCTGCTGACCGTTGGAGCCCCGCGCGGCCATCTCGCGCGCGTCTACGTTCCCTTGACTGTTTCACTTCGGGGTTTTGTCATGCCTACTCCATTGATTCTGAGTTCACTTTCCATTTTCAAGTGCCGTACGTAGATGCATGATTGGGCTGACTTCCATTAATTGGAGTAAAAGGAGTGTATAACAAAGATTGAGTTATGGGCTGAAGTTAATGAATTCTCTTCATTGCAAAGGAGTCATGCATGCAAACATTATGAAGAAAAACTCGAGTCTCAGATATATTCGAGTATATCACTCAAGATAATACTTCCTCTGCCCCGGATTAGATGCCCCAAATTTGTATGAATTTGTATTTATTTTACACTAAAACACCTACATACATGCGTATGTAGACAAATCCGTGGCAAATGAATCGGGCAAAAGGGAGTATGGCTTTTAGGGGCGTAACACAGTCTTCAAGTCAAGACTTCCACAACTAATTGATGTGCAAACATGTACCCCCTCGGCGGCCCCTCGATTTTTAATCACCATGCTTTCTGGGTTTAGTCAAAATCTGCATTTGTAAAGTTTGACCATGTCTACACAAAAATATCAAAATATATAATATCAAACATTTATAATATGAAAATAAATTTAATTATGGGTATAATAATATTGATTTGATGTTGTACTTAACTGTTCTTTTTGCAATGTATTCGGTCAACTTTATCAAGTTTGACTTTGACTAAACAGAACATATGGTAGTTATAAACAAGGGAATAGCCTTAAAAATCAAGTGTTAAAATAACACTCCATTCTCTCACTAATTTAAGACCTTTTAGATATTTCAAAGTAGATTAGATACGAACGAAAATAAGTGAACATACACACTAAAATGGGTCTAGATACACAAGAAAGCTAAAAAGTTTAACATTAGTGCACGGAGAGAGTATATTTTAATACAAAACAAGCATTGCTATAATTTGTGATACGCTATTAATTTTTTTATGTGAAATGGTAAAATTAAGAGTTGGTTATCTCATAAAAATGGTCTAATAGTCTATATTATTGAGTTTGGTACCCAATACGGGAAGAAAATGTATATATAGTGTGACAAGTTGCTCTGTTTTCACCAGCTATCTCTTCGTTGGTCGCTTTAAAAGAACCCTTTTGCCAATTCTAAATCAACAAGGAATTAAGTTAGTTATAGATCCACTCTATGCAGTTGCACAACATTTTTCAGACTTGCACATGAATTTCAAATAAAAACGGGTGATCGAGACTTAAGTTAATGCTACATCGACCGAGAATTAGTCGTGTCCATAAAAGAAGTGACCTTTGAGGGGTGGATTGGGAAGCACGTATGTTCACCAGAGCTAGAGTACCACTTGTGATCAATCATCAGCATGATTGGCATCCCCTTCATCGCAAGCAAGTGAGCAACTCTGTGATTGGGATTAGAGTCCACGATGGTACACATGCCTAGCCCAACAGCGGTACGACTCTCGAGCTAGCCCCTGAATATACAATGCACCTCCCTTGTCTAGAAATATGCTCCTGGTCGATTCCTCACCTTAGCATGATCCAAGAAATAACATTAGCATGAATGATTCATGAGAGGTGCCTGCAGCTAGCTGAGTTAACAAGGTTTGCATGCTGCATGCTTCTCGTAGTGGCATATTGCCAGCTCGATCGATCGGTCGACAGTTTTTCGCTTTTCCTGTACGGTACCGTCTCTCATGCAGCCGGCAGGCAGGCCTGGAGTGATGTGCCCCCTCCGCCTAAATTACAGTAGTTCACGGGCTGAAAGTCGTTGCTGCTGTCCGGTATTTTGGATGAAAAACTGGTCCTATTAGTCTGTTACTAGTGGTTTTACACTCGGATTAGTGATGACATGGTGACAGAAGTGGACTGCGAAGTGCAACCGCAGATGTCCTGTCTGAGTTGCCTGCTGCAGCGGCGCCAGAGGCACGTCCGAGTGTCGCTGGTAGGCATGATCTGAACCCATGCATGCATAATGCTAGCTTGATGCGATGTACGGACATAACGGTACGGCCGCCTTAGATTTCTTTTCCATGGAAATGTAGTGCCAGGAGCAATGTACTAATACTACCTCCGATTCAAGGAATAACGCGTCCTCGTTTTACGTGCTTTTCGTTTGACTAAGTATTACTTTAAATATATAAAGATTGTTTGTATGAAATTAACATCATTAGAAAGTGCTTTTCAATACGAATCCAACGATACTAATTACATATAATATAATCAAGATTTTGTTGCTCAATTTTTATGGTCAAAGTTCGTCTTGGAATACGCGTGCGCCTTATTCCTTGGGATGGAGGTAGTACATCTTTTGCTCTCTCTCGCCCACATGTTTGACCTTTGGAAGCTGTACAAGTAGGAGTAGCTCGTACGTTCATACTATAGCACTAGCATCGTGCCTAGTATACTACTAGTCCTTTGGGTTTGGCCAATTTAGGCGGTGCGATTAGGCGTTTGCATCGGCGTTTAAAACCGCTATGCGTGCCCGCGCTGCTATAGTGTATCTTATTTGCAATTAATGTTGCAACTTATAACTAGCATAAATCATGAAGCAATCCGACGACGCGCGGCATTTTTCTCTGTTGCAACATGTGTTGCAGCTTATAGCTAGCACGAATGAAAACATAACCAGATACTCTAGAAGTTCAAAATATAGTCCGAGTGTCTCCATGCGCGATGGGTATTCATGTGTACGCTCTACACATACATGCACGACGTTTGCATCCACAGTTTGTACCCTAGCGTGGCCGGGTACAATGGAGAGCTAGGCGGCATGTGGAGTCGGTGCGGAGGTGCGCACCAAACCCACCTCCATGTGCTTTGGGGCGGTGCACCTTCACCATTCCCTCGATAATTCTCCCTACTACGATGATAGGGAGGTTTTTACTCCTCTAAATTACATGGGATTGATTAGAGATGCCCTAAGCTGGCTGGAAAGATCTAATTACATGTAGGTTAAGAGAAAATTTGCACAAGATCTACACGGCGGTGATCGATGGATATATGTACATACGCCTGCTGAATACTTATCGCAAATTGATTGAATCTCGGTGAATTTTAGCCTACATTTTACCTAAATCTATGACGTATTAAGAGCCAGAGAGAGTACTACGAATTACTCCACGCGAGATGGACATCGGTGCGTATGGTCTATGCATATATGCATGATACTGGCCAGTTAAAGAGGGAGGAGGCATCAGGCATGTGGAGTCGGTGTGGATGGGCGTGCTAAACACACTTAAGGATGGCAGTTTTATCCATAGGTATACCCGCATGTGCAGAATATGAGCATAATTTTATATCAATGGGTAATACCTATATCCTACCGTTAAATCATGGGTAGGGCATGCATACATGCCAATACCTGCAGGTATACCCATGACATGTCAACTCATAGAGCTCCAACCAATGCATCCCAATAACATACCAGTGCAAGGGTTAGTTAAACCCTCAAAGGAGCTGATAATTATCATGTATTTCTTACTGGATTGTGGTAACTGATTTTTTGGGGTCAAACATGCTATCGTTGAAAGAAAAATTGTCAACAACGTGTGTACTACTTAATCTATCCGTTGGATACCTAATGGGTATGGGTATTAGTCGGCATAGATGTTGGCAAAATTTCATACCACAGGTATCGTATAGGTAAAATTTTATACACACTAACTATACATATATATGTATGGTATACTCTAACATACCTATACTACACCCATTATCATCCTTACACACACCACCATGTGCACCGGGCCAGTGAACCCTACCTCACCTTCTTCGAGAATTCTCCTGCCTGCCCCGCCTTATGAACTTGCGGTAGATCCACTCGCATATGCGCCGATCCCAGCTTCCTCTCATACTATGCGCGCGCCCGGGATAGAGCTAGTCCAGTCTACTGCCCCAAGCTAGCAGCACGGCCAAAGCTCCGATCCAGATGCATGGACTTTCGCTCAATTGTCTGCCTACTGTTCCTTAAGCCGCGGGGGTCGCCATTTTTACCACATCGCGTGTACGGCGTGAAGGCCTTTCCCTTGACTGTTTCTTGTTACTCCACTTGACCTTGTCTATACTTTTCTTAAATGAAGCTTGGTTTTGTCATGTGTACTCCTTCGATTAATTTTGAATTAATCCATGATTGGGCTTTTGAGTAACTTTCACTTTTCAAGTGCCGCACTTGCATGGGCTGACTTCCATAAATACTGGAGTAGTGAATGCATTATTAGTAAGAGGGTGGGTATGGGCGTAAGTTAATGGAGTTTCTCCATAAGCAAAGGGTTTTAATCCAACGTCGTTAGTATTGACAAAATCATACTTTCTTTTTCAAAGACGAGGCAAAAGCTTTGCAGTCCCTTCAATTCAGAGGATTTTTTTGCCCGGTTAATAATGGAAAACTAGGCAAAAGCCGCATAGTACCGGTTTTGGGCGTCACAAGGTGGTATCACAACTATCCACATGTTCCATCTGCCTATATGTTTACTTTGTCAATAGACATTGTTGTGTCTAGTGTCAAATAATTTTATTAAAAATGCACTAGATAGTTCTAATTAGGAGTGCATGTTTTTCTTACCTCTATTCATTCTCCTCTTACCTTTACGAGTTTTAAGTCTTCTCTCTTATCCAAGTTTTCCGAGTTGTAGACTTCCACCTGGGTTGGACGATCTTTGCCTTTAACCTAATAGGTTTGATCTTGAAGAATTACGACAGAAGCACCTCGTTATCGATGTGAGCAATATGTCTTGTCAGTGGTGTCGACCCGATCATCCTAGAGCAACAACTTCTTGTTAGTGGTGTCGAGAAGAATGATCCACCTCGAGGTGAGGTGAATATCAACGTGGAGCAAGAAGATTTCGATAGTTACCTCTCTTCCCCCTTACTTCAGCTGGGATCTCGGGGCGCGATCCCGTGTTAGTGGTGTCGGTTATAACGACCCATGAAAATACATACCCATGTTCGTATTAGTTTCTTGTTTTCTCTTGTGCACAATCATGACATCATTATCTTCACCCTTGGATGTTTTAATAAAACCCTCAAGAAATTATTTTATTAAAACCATATGTTGTTGCAAAACGATTCTAAGGTTTTATAAAACTTTTCACCCTTATTCTTATTTTATATAAAACTATATAAAATAATATTTGGAAATGTGACAAAGCATCCCCTCTCTCCCTCTCTCCCTCTCTCTCCTCCCCTCTCTCTCTGTGCGTGTGTTCCCTAGAATTTAGACATTCATGCAAACTTCGTCAAAGGCCTCTATCCTCGGTATCTGGCCGTCCATCCTTTGGTCGAAGGCAGCCAACCAGCGTACCAAAACCTTTTGGCCCAGTTCCTTTGTTCTGAACGCACATGGCACCCCTCTATAGACATCGCTCGTGTGCGTGCGGGAATAGCGCGCACACGCATCACCCCCTCGTGCGCCCCGCATCGGCTTTCCTGGTGGGCTGGCCTAGGTAAGTGTTGTAGGGTATAAAACTGGATCTTCTCAAGGACGCCTCTTCCTCTACGATGCCACTGTTGACTAAACTCCAGCTGTATAATGGTACCCCCCGAAGTTTTCACTGGTAGGAGGGAGAAGGCCACGGTAATACTCCCTTTGTTCCTGAATATAAGCCATATAGCTTTTCGAGAAAAAATCCAGAATATAGGCTTTAGTGCGACAAACCACTTGTATGGAAATTTATTTTAGGGATTTTATTATATTATGCAAAATCCTCTATTTTCTCATGTCAAATAAATAAGGGTAATCCAGCCCAAACCAGGTGTAATTTTCTCTAAATGTGCATTCTTTAATTTCCGTGCCAAAAACTATATGGCTTATATTTAGAAACGGAGGGAGTATAAAAGAAGGGAAGATAAATGCCAGCCTACTAAAGCCCATTAGTCTTCCCCTTACATGAATCATAGAGATGGGCCAAGGAAGACTATAGAACCCTTGCTTTTCCTTCCAACTTGGGGGTTTTTTTTTAGACCTTTCCCTAGAATAGACTCCCTTATTTTTCCTTCCCACCAAGGGTATTGGTTGTCTTTTTTACGAGACCTTGAGCCTATAAAAGGCCCGCTAGGGGTCTTCTGTAAGACATCTCTCATATTGAAGGACGAGCTCTCACGCGAGTGGGAGACCTATTTCTGAGTTAATCCTCTCGGACTTTAAGTTCGAGATCGATTCCTCGAACAAAATCCCTCTGAACTTCTAGCCTCCAAAAGAAATCACGATAGGAGCGTGACACATCGAGTCGTGTCACCGGATGTCCAACTTGAACACCCAAGGTTCGCTCAACATGGCTAAGCCCCTCACTACAAGCGTGTTTAGGTCAAACCCGGTGAACAAAACTAATGTGTCTCTTGTGTTAGTGTCCGGCGCCCACCAACGTGGCCGTTTGGACATGACCTTTACTTTACGATCATCATCATGTTGTTTTTCTTTATTAAGACAACAGTAAGGGTTCCTCTCCTTTTTTTCTCTATATTTAATATTTTATTTGAAAAAAAACTAAATTTGAAAACTTTAGACTTTAAGAAAAAAATTGTTTAGATCGAAAGATATTCAGGTTTCTATAATGTTCAAAAATAAATTATTTAAATTTAAAAATGCATAGCAAAAAGTCCAAAATTGAAATTATTAAAATTTGAAAATGTTAAAAAATAAGAAAATATCCCACAAAAATGTTCAGCAAAAAGTTCAGAAAAAAATGTTCAGACTTAAAAATGTACAAAATTTAATAAAAATAAAAAGTCAATCAAAAATAAAAATAAAAAGAAAAAGAAAAGAAAGAAAAGGGCAGAAAAAGGAAAAAAAATGAAGGAAAACCAACTCAACCGAAGAAACAAAAAACCCGCCCTAAACCTTCTAGCATGTTCCCAAAACCGAAAGGATCTGGCGCTAATGGGCCGCGGCCCATATCATCGCGTTAACGTTTATCACCTCCCACTAACGGGTGATAAATAGGGTTTGCCCCTCTATAGCACCTCACACCATGAGTGAGACGATGACCCGCATGCCGGAACTAGAACCACATGGGAGCCACCGTAACAAACTATCCTAGCAACCAAACCCTTGTCCTCCGCATTCCAGGATCGTTCTCATGGCTCTCAGGTATCCATGACTAAACTGATGTATTCATTTTAGGGGCATTAACATGGTATTCAAGATAATTATTCGACCATTATTTGATACGCAAACATTTAGGCTTCCATGAAAATAATTATATGTTAAAATATATTTCAAGAGAACCAATATATGTGTGAAAATATATTTGAAGATAGTGTCGGTATGATTTGAAACAAATGATGTCAAACTAAGAACTGTTTGTCTCTTTAAAATGGTAAAATTGCATATTTATATATAGCCCGATAGGTTGTTCTGTTTTCCCTGGTACAACAATTAGCAACCAGCTACTCCCTCCGATTCATATTAATTGACTTCAATATGGATGTATCTAGAACTAAAATATGTCTAGATACATCCATTTTAGAGTCAATTAATATGAACCAGAGGGAGTATTTTTTTTCGTTGGTCCGCAACAAAAGAAGTTATCTTTAGGGATTGTTTGATTCAAAGAAATTGTATAGGATTTTGGAAGGATTTGGATCCATTGGATTTTTTCTTACAAAAGTTGTTCGATTGATAGGATTGCAATCCTAAAAAATTCCTACAAAGCATTCAGTTGCACTATGTCACTCCAACCTCTTTTTGTAATTCGTTTGGTTTTCCTGTACAATCAAACGCTCTTGAATCCAAAATCATGTAGTTTTCTAACCCTATAGGATTAGAGAGGACATGCCATTCCAATCTTTTGTTTTTCCTATTTGTGTGTTCTGAAAATATTGCGAATCAAATGAGCCCTAAAGGGTTGATTGGGAAGCACGTATGTAGAGTACACCAGAGGCGAGCTAGAGTTCCACTTGTGATCAATAATCAGCATAATTGGCATCCCCTCCAACGAAAGCAAGTGAGCAACTCTTTGATTGGGATTAGAGTCGACGATGATCCACATGCGTAGAGTCCAACCGCGACGACTCTCGAGCTAACCCACTGAATACAAAATGCACCTCGATCCCTTGTCTAGAAATATGCTCCGCCGCATGTGCCCATGGTCGATTCCTCATCTTCGAGGGTAGACGGACGCTGACTTCCACAGTTCCACGGATCATCAGCACGGTCCGAGAAATAGCACTACTAGCATGCATGCTGAATGATTCATGCATGAGAGATTAGCTGCAGCTAGCCGGGCCAATAAGGTTTTGCATGATGCACGCTTCTCGTAGTGCCAGCTCGATCGATCGGCACTTTTTTGCTTTGTTGTACGGTACCGTCTCTCATGGAGCCGGCAGGCACCAGGCAGGATTGGAGAGATGTGCCCCCTCCGCCTAAATTACAACAGTTCACAGGCTAAAAATCGTTGCTGATGTCTGGTTTTGACAGAAAAACTGGTATTGTTATTACACCCAGAGTCAGGGCAGTGATGATAACATGGCGGCACGGTTGAACTGCAAACGCAGATGTCCTATCTGAGTGGCCTGCTGCAGCGACGCGAGAGGCACGTCTGAGTGTCGCAGGTAGGTAACAGGGTCTGAGCTGAGTCCATGCCACTAGTGGAAAACGGGGCAACATGCCCGGTTTGTTTGGGCCTTCAGTCCCGGTTTGCAAACCGGGACCAATAAAGCGGGACTAAAGCCCTTTAGTCTCGGTTCAAAGATGCACCGGGTCCAAAAGCAGCGCCACGTGGTGCGGCCAGGGCGCTCGAGGTGAGGGCCTTTGGTCCCGGTTTGTGGTACGAACCGGGCCTGTAGGTTCTCTGCCACGGCAGAAAATTGACGTTTCTCTGCCGCGGCAGAGAAACCGGCAGAGTTTCAGCAATGCATACATATCATTCAAGAAACCACAAAACATCGTCATGAATATATAGACATCATCAACAGTACACGTAATGCATGCATATTTACAATATAAAGTCGGACCTCTTTACTAAGTCTATCTCATATGCCTAACGAGGACGAATATGTCGATCAAGATCTACGAACTTCCGATAGTACTCTCCCGTTGGGGCAATGGCCTCGTTAAGAAAGAATCCCACGAGTTCCTCTTGAACTGCTCGTATGCGATCCTCCGTTATGAGAGTGTCCTGCAGATCTATCATCTATATTTAAAAAAGGAGATCAATATATATATAAATGGAACTCAATATAATTGATGGTACTAAGATTAATTGTGAAATATTGTTCACGTATACGAGTGTGGTGTATAGCATCCTCCGCATCCCGTTGACAGGCCATGTCACGAATGAAGTTGCAGACGTAGTATCCACATAAGTTATTCCCGGGTTCCTGCCTCATACACTTTACGAAAAAATAGTTCGATCAAACTAATAATCAAGCATCGTATTGAAAGAAAATATATCAAAGAGATTCATAGACATAGCTATATATATAGTACTACTTACAGGGTAATCCCTAAATGTAAGCTCCGATTTCCATTTACCCGGAACAGTAGTGATGAACCGTTTCCAAGCTCTGCCCGGCAAAGAAAAAATGAGTAAATGAGTTATTGATTAGTTGATGATATCGTCGAATTAGAATAGATGAAGATGCCGATACAAAATTGATTGAAATTACCTCTGGAGGATGGCAGTCATGTCCGCCCATTCCGCATGTTCTTTACATTTCGAGTCCATGACTAGTACGACTCCTTTGTTAAGTTCAATGATTAGGAGAATAAAGTGGAAGCTGCACAAACATAGCTCAATGATTACGAGAATAAAAGTGGAAGATGCACAAGGATAATGTATGTTATAACACTCACTTGAAGTTGTAGGGAAAGAATATATCCTCTTTGTTTGCTTGCTTCACTAAAAACCTTAGCATGTATTCCTCTGTGTCCTTGGCGTACTGTCAAACCGTAACTTCATGAACTGTGTTTGGGCCAATGAACCCCATGTCGTGGAGCTTGCCTTTTTTTTGCATTCGAGCTTCTTCATTCTGCATAATTAATATATAGCATACACAGAGAATATAGTGAGCATAATTCTTAGTGCAAATGAATGAGCTGAGCTACAAACTTAATTACATGAATAAATCACTTACATGCAGTAACAACTGATGACAGATTTGTCGAGGGCGTCTTGATTGAATAACTGAAACAGCTCTTCTAACTCAAGGTTTATCTCATCCCGCCCCCGAAAGTAATGCTCATCTCTAAGATGCACCGTGAGGTAGAGATCACCTCTTCGACAGGCTTTCAGGTACCATTCATGCAACCTTCGCATCTGAGTCCCTAGACGCGCGAGCTCGCTAGGTTTGACGAGATCATATCCGTATCTATACTTGTTTACGAGTTGAGCCATTGGATAGTAATCTTCGTACTCAACATCTGCTCCCTGACCTCTAGCCTCCCGTTCGATCATCGATGCCGTCTCTGGATCATCATAGGACTGCACGACGAAGTGGGGTATGGACTGATTGTCCTCATGTCCAAGTTGGGCAGCATTTTTTGCTTTGCTCGCTCTATAGGACTGTCCAAGAGAGCGGTCATAATCACTTCTCGGCTCAGCTCTCTTTATTATCATCTCGGCAAAGTGCTTCATTGTATGCGGTGCAATAAACGTCTTCTTCGGCGCAAGAAACGCCTTTTGCTCATCAGTCTGCTCATGTGGTAACAACTCTGGAGTCTGTTCCCTCATCGGAGTTGATGATCTCTTCGGAGCTGTAGGAGGTGCCGCGGTTAGCTTCCTCTTTTGCTTAGGTGGAGGCGGCGGAGTCTCCTGACGAGGAGGAGGAGGCGGCGGAGTATTGTCACGCGGAGGAGACTCGCTCATGCACAGGGGAATCATCATCGCGCATAGGAGAATCATCACGCGGAGGAGACTGCGCGAGTGGCGGAGGAGGCGGACGAGGTGGCCTCGCTTGGTGGCTTCTCACCTGGAAACACAATGTTCTCCTTTCGCCATTGCACGGTGGTTCTACGGGCTTCTCCCAGTTCTTTGATTTCCCCATCTTCACCTGCAGGGTGCTCAAGCACCAACTCCTCATAATCTCTCAACACTTCATCCACCATCACAACAGCAAAGTCGTCTTGGACCGGACAGCAATGGTAAGTCCTTGTAGGTAAGAGAATGCCGACCGCCGCCTTGAAGGATAGGTTGAAAACTTTAACATGCAGCTCACAAGGACGGCTCTCAGTGAGATCATCCACGGGGGGTAGCGAGGAGGCTCGACCACCTGGTCATCATCATCATTATCCACCTGCTGAGTGGAAGCCACGCTGCTTTTTCGGTGTTGAGATTGCAGCGGGACGATAACATCGAGCAATGCAGGATCTACAGCCTGCCCCTGAGCCATTTGGGATGTAAGTACTTGGGTTACTATGGTTAATTGAGCTTTCATGGTGCTCATAGAATCCTCTAAGGACGCTATGCGGTCTGTTTCCCTTGCCTTTCTCCTCTCATGGCTTTTATCAGGAAATCTCTTCCTTTCCGCAGGAAAGCCATATTTCCACGGAACGGAGCCTTCTGTGCCCCGCGTCGTCCGCCGTGTTCCTTGTTCCCAAGGGCGCGTGTCAGCTCATCGTTCTCTCTTTCGGGCTGGAACCTCCCCTCCTCCACGTCCTTATGTGCTTGTTCCAGGGCTTTAATGGACTGCTTCAGATGAGCTTTCTTATAGATACACTTCCCTGTTTCTGGATCCAACTTTCCCCCAATCTCGTAGAACCACTCCTTCGACCGTTCGGTCCAACCGTGTGTCCCTAATCTGATCCCTTTCCTAGTCAGTTCCGCCTCAGCTGCCTGCCACTTAGGACGGTTAGCCCTGTATCCACCTGGACCCATAACTTGGTGATATTTCTTCAACGCAACATTTGCCTTCTTTTTTTTCCGACCTTTTCTTAAATTCTTCTGACTCCGTGCTGTACTTCACGAATTCGTCCCAGTGATATTTTACCTTCTCACTGTCCGGAGTGTTGTCTTTCTTGATAAGGCAGGGCAATCTTTTCTTGTGGTTCTTGAATAGTTCGGCCATCTTCTTCTTGGCAAAGTCACGGACTGCCTTCTCCATCTTTGCCTTTTCATCGGCATCCCCCTCTGGAGGTACTATGTTGAAATGTGCCATGAGCTTGGTCAGAATGCTGTTTTTGGCTATATCATCGATATAAAGACCTTGAGCTTCTTCCTCTGCAGACAGCTCTAGTCCCTTCGGCTTGTTCCAATCTCGAACGGTGATCGGGATGCAGTCCCTAACAAGCACTTCGCATTGAGCTATAAATGAATTTGCATGCTTCTCGGGAGCAATCGGTTTACCATCCTTAGCGATATGGGTGATGTCGCGCCTAACACCGTCGTCCAACTTTTTGGCCGGGCCTCGCTTCTTCGACTTTACAGAAGAAGTGCTCGATCCGGAGGGCTAAAAAAGAAATAATTCATCGTCAGTACAATTTAATTAGTTAATGCATCTAGTCGATCAGCGGCTTAATTTATATACCTGGGTGATAACTACGTTTCCGAAGCCATTATGATGATCTTCTTCCTCACCGGAGCCATTAGGATCTTCTTCCTCATCGTAGCCATCTTCTCTTCGCTCAATATTCTCCGCTCCCTCACCGGAGTCATTCAGAAAAGTTGCGGTGACATCGTCACCGCCATCATCTGGAATAACGTCGTCGTCGCGATCATCCAGAGTACCGTTGGCTATGAGGTCAGCCATGAATTTTTCTTGGGCTTCGTCTCTGTGTCCGTCCATGCTTTCTACAACGACTTGCAAGTTATATATAGGAACCATCATATGATCAAATTAAGGATAATGCAGAATACTGAAAATGGAGTTACATATATAGTTATTAATTAAGGATCGATAAATGTAGTGCTGAAAGCAGATAGTGCTGTTACATGCATACATAGATCTTATTTAACCCTAATACATCGATCACTATTAGAACCTCTCAACGGCGCCGACCGGGTGCTGAACCGCGCCGGCTGAACACCCAAAGCCACGGAACAATAACAGGGTCATAGCTAATGTGAGATCCTCGCATAACTGACCATCCGGTCCTATAATAGGTGTCTAACGCATACATGTAACGGCGAACGTGCTCGTCCTCCTCTATAATGCGCTGACCTACCACCTCCGGCGGGGCCGGCTCCCTCTGAAACGATCGTAGCACATGCGACGTCCACCAGAGAATATCAGGGTCGACGACGGGACCCGGATTCCGAACCAAGATGCGCGCCCCGGAAGATAACACCTCCCAGTGCCACCCCGGCGGAGCCCAGTCCCGGACCTCCCTCATCGACATCATCTGCTCCAGAATGGACCCTCCACGACGCGGCGGCTGGCGCGGCATCGTTGCTACGAAACTAAATCATATATGTACTAACATAAATAAAAAAACATGATATTATGCTAAATAAAATAACTATATATACATACTAACCCTAACATTATTTTTACTTAACCACTATTTCTAAAATTATTTCTAACTAACAAATTTCACTAACAATTCTAACTAACAAATTTTCACTATCATTACTATAACATATATATATTTCTAACTAACGAATTATTTCTAACTATTTCTAACTAACAATTTCTAACAAATATTTCTAACAAATAGTGCTACACATATTTCTAACAAATATTTCTAACTAACTATTTCTAACAAATATTTCTAACTAACTATTTCTAACATATAATTTCAATACTTTTTTACTAACAATTATTCTAACTAATAAAATTTGATCTAACAAATATATAGTTTTTAATTTCTAACATATAAATATTTGTAACACAAATTTCTTAACTAACACTAACTATTTTTCTAACTATTTATCTAACATATAAATATTTCTAAATACTTTTTCTAACTACACCAATTAATCTAACAAATAAATTAAAAAAAACAAAAAAAGGCCGTAACTTGTGGGCGCGCGCGGCCGGCCGGCCGGAGGGGCGAGCGCAGGCGTGCGGGCGGCGGCTGAGGCGCCGCGCGAGGACGGCGAGCAGGCGGCGGTGGCGCGAGGAGGCGGAGCAGCGGCGGCGGCGGAGACGGAGCGCGCGCGGGTCGGCGAAGGAAGAGACGCGGCGCGCGCGGCGCGTGGGGGAGAGAGGCGGGGGCCGCGGCAGCGCGCGCGTGGCAGCGCGACGGGCGAGGCAAGGCGTGGGCGGCGGTGGCGGTGGCGCGCGGGCGATTTTGGCAGCCTGGCGGCGTCGTGCTCTTCGTCTCTGCGGGATTGATCTCCGCGGAGACGAAGTGGTGAACTTATACTGGAAGGACCCTTTGGTCCCAGTTGGTGGCATGAACCGGGACCAAAGGCCCCCCTTTGGTCCCGGTTTGTGCCATCGACCGGGACCGAAGGCCTATTTTCGCTGCGTTTTTCGCTGCGCATGCAAAATTGGCCTTTGGTCCCGGTTTGTGGCACAAACCGGGTCCAGAGGCCAAATTTTTCAAATATTTTTCGTTCCCGCCTTATTTCAAATCAAAAAAGGGCTATGATATATCAAAATGTTTAGAAAAATCTCTATCTAATAAAAGTATAATTTACATATGAATTTAAATATAAATTTAAATAACTTTTGAATTTGAAGCCGCCGCCGCCATCGTGCCACGCGTGTCCCTTCCACGTGCCATGCCCCGCCACTTTCCCGCGCCACGTGTCGCCGCTCCTTCCATGTGCCACCGCCGCCACCGCCGCCATTGTGCCACACGTGTTCCTTCCCCGTGCCACGTGTCGCCACCGCTTCCACGTGCCTCGCCCCGTCGCCGCCGGCGTGCAACGTGTAGATGCCACTTCCACGTGCCATGCCCCGCCGCCGCCCCATGCCACCTATCGCCAAACTTGTCGCGTCGCTTCGCGTGCTATAAAGCGCCGCGTGCGCGCGGAACTGTTGGAGATATGCCCAAGAGGCAATAATAAAAGTATATTATATATCTTTATGTTTATGATAAATGTTTATATACCATGCTATAATTGTATTAACCGAAACATTGATACATGTGTGTTATGTAAACAAACAATGATTCCCTAGTAAGCCTCTTAACTAGCTTGTTGATTAATAGATGATTAGTTTCATAATCATGAACATTGGATGTTATTAATAACAAGGTTATATCATTATATGAATGATGTAATGGACACACCCAATTAAGCGTAGCATAAGATCACGTCATTAAGTTATTTGCTATAAGCTTTCGATACATAGTTACCTAGTCCTTATGACCATGAGATCATGTAAATCACTTATGCTGGAAAGGTACTTTGATTACATCAAACACCACTGCGTAAATGGGTGGTTATAAAGGTGGGATTAAGTATCCGGAAAGTATGAGTTGAGGCATATGGATCAACAGTGGGATTTGTCCATCCCGATGACGGATAGATATACTCTGGGCCCTCTCGGTGGAATGTCGTCTAATGTCTTGCAAGCATATGAATAAGTTCATAAGAGACCACATACCACGGTACGAGTAAAGAGTACTTGTCGGGAGACGAGGTTGAACAAGGTATAGAGTGATACCGATGATCAAACCTCGGACAAGTAAAATATCGCGTGACAAAGGGAATTGGTATCGTATGTGAATGGTTCATTCGATCACTAAGTCATCGTTGAATATGTGGGAGCCATTATGGATCTCCGGATCCCGCTATTGGTTATTGGTCGGAGAGAGATCTCAACCATGTCTACATAGTTCGCGAACCGTAGGGTGACACACTTAAGGTTTGATGTTGTAATAGTAGAACTTGAATATGGAATGGAGTTCGAAGTATTGTTCGAAGTCTCGGATGGGATCCCGGACATCACGAGGAGTTCCGGAATGGTCCGTAAAATAAGATTCATATATAGGAAGTCATTTTATATGTTTGAAAATGATCCGGTGCATTTATGGAAGGTTCTAGAAGGTTCTAGAAAAGTCCGGAAGAAATCACTTTGGAAGGCGGAGTCCCGGAGGGACTCCACCACCATGGCCGGCCAACCCTAGAGGGTGGAGTCCAAGGTGGACTCCACCAAAGGTGGCCGGCCACCCCCTCCCAAGGAAAGGTGGGAATCCCACCTCTAGTGGGAATCCCACCTTGGGTAGGTTTCATGTCATATGGAAGGTTTTGGTTTGGGGTCTTATTCGAAGACTTGTAGACCAACTCTTGGGTGTTCCACCTATATAATGAGGGACAAGGGGAGGGGGCCGGCCACCCCAACACCACAAGGTGGCCGCACCCTATAGTGGTCGGCGCCCCCTCTCCCAAACCCTAGCCGCCCCACCTCCTCCACCTCTCCCGCAACGCTTAGCGAAGCTCCTCTGGAGTTCTCCATCGCCACCGCCACCACGCCGTCGTGCTGCCGGATTCAAGGAGGAGCTACTACTTCCGCTGCCCGCTGGAACGGGGAGAAGGACGTCGTCTTCATCAACACCGAACGTGTGACCGAGTACGGAGGTGCTGCCCGATCGTGGCACCGTGATCAAGATCTTCTACGCGCTTTTGCAAGCGGCAAGTGATCGTCTACCGCAGCAACAAGAGCCTCATCTTGTAGGCTTTGGAAATCTTCAAGGGTGAGTCTCAATGATCTCCTCGTTGCTCCCGTCTTCTAGATTGCATCTTGGCTTGGATTACGTTCTCGCGGTAGGAAATTTTTTGTTTTCTATGCTACGAATCCCTACAGTGGTATCAGAGCCGTGTCTATGCATAGATGGTTGCACGAGTAGAACACAATGGTTTTGTGGGCGTTGATGCTTATGTTGTCTTTAGTTTGAGTAGTTTGCATCTTTGTGACATAGTGGGATGAAGCGGCTCGGGCTAACTTTACATGACCGCGTTCATGAGATTTGCTCCACGCTCGACATGCAACTTGTATTGCATAAGTGGCTTTGCGGGTGTCTGTCTCTCCTACTATAGTGAAGATTCAATTTACTCTTCTATTGACAACACTAGTATCACCGTTGTGGTTCATGTTCGTAGGTAGATTGGATCTCACTCGAAAACCCTAAACCACGTAAAATATGCAAACCAAATTAGAGAACGTCTAACTTGTTTTTGCAGGCTTTGGTGATGTGATATGGCCATAATGTGATGATGAATATGTATGAGATGATCATTATTGTATTGTGGCAACCGGCAGGAGCCTTATGGTTGTCTTTAAATTTCATGTTGAGTAGTATTTCAAAGAAGTTGTAATAGTTGCTACATGGGAGAACAATCATGAAGACGGCGCCATTGACCTTGACGCTACGCCGACGATGATGGAGATCATGCCCGTTGATGATGGAGATCATGTCCGTGCTTTGGAGATGAAGATCAAAGGCGCAAAGACAAAAGGGCCATATCATATCACATATGAACTGCATGTGATGTTAATCCTTTTATGCATCTTATTTTGCTTAGATCGCGACGGTAGCATTATAAGATGATCCCTCTCACTAAAATATCAAGATAATAAAGTGTTCATCCTTAGTAGCACCGTTGCCAAGACTTGTCGTTTCGAAGCATCTCGTGATGATCGGGTGTGATAGACTCAACAAGTGCATACAACGGGTGCAAGCCGGCTTTGCACATGCGGATAATAAGGTGGCCTTGACGAGCCTAGCATGTACAGACATGGTCTCGGAACACATGATACCGAAAGGTAGAGCATGAATCATATGATTGATATGATGAACACTTTGAGTGTTCGCCATTGAAGTTACATCTTGTCTCTTGATGATCGGACTTGGTGTGGTGGATTTGGTTCGTGTGATCACTAAGACAATGCGAGGGATATTGTTTTGAGTGGGAGTTTACTTAGTTTTTAATTTTGTTAAATTAAAATTTGAACTCATTTTGTCATAAACATTAGTCTAAACTATTGCAAATATATGTTGTAGATATGGCGTCCCCAATCAATTTTAACCAGTTCCTAGAGAAAGAAAAGCTTAAGAGCAACGGTAGCAACTTCACCGACTGGTTCCGTCATGTGAGGATCTTCCTCAATGGCGGAAGCCTACAATTTGTGCTTGATGCACCGCTAGGTGACCCTCCTGCAGAAACTGAAACCGATGAAGTAAAGAATGTTTACGCGACTCGGAAAACTCGGTACTCTCAAGTTCAGTGTGCCATCCTGTGCAGTCTGGAAGCCGATCTTCAAAAACGTTTTGAGCACCACGATCCACATGAGTTAGTAAATGAGTTGAAAACTATCTTTGAGGCTCATGCGGCCGTGGAATGCTATGAAGCATCGAAACACTTCTTCAGTTGCATGATGGAAGAAGGCAGCTCCGTTAGTGAGCACATGCTCGCCATGACCGGGCATGCGAAGAAACTCAGTGACTTGGGAATAGTGATTCCTAACAGACTGGGATTAATCGTGTCCTTCAATCACTGCCACCTAGTTACAAGAACTTTGTGATGAATTACAATATGCAGAACATGAACAAAGAGTTACCTGAACTCTTCGCCATGCTAAAATCTGCTGAGATTGAGATTAAGAAAGAGCACCAAGTGTTGATGGTCAACAAGACCACCAGTTTCAAGAAACAGGGCAAGTCTAAAGGCAAGAACAAGAAGAGTGGCAAGAAAGCTGCCACGCCTCCTGTGAAACCTAAGACTGGCCCTAAGCCTGATGCTGAGTGCTATTACTGCAAGGAGAAGGGACACTGGAAGCGTAATTGCTCCAAGTATTTGGCGGTTCGAAGAGCGGCCTTGTCAAGAAGAAGAAAGAAGGTATATCCGATATACATGTTATAGATGTTTATCTTACTTGGTTCTCGTACTAGTACCGGGTATTTGATACTGGTTCGGTTGCTCATATTTGTAACTCGAAACAGGAACTAAAGAATAAACGAAGACTACTAAAGGATGAAGTGACGATGCGCGTTGGAAATGGATCCAAAGTCGATGTGATCGCTGTCGGCACACTTCCTCTACATCTACCTTCGGGATTAGTTTTAAGCCTCAATAATTGTTATTTTGTACCCGTGTTGAGCATGAACATTATATCTGGATCTTGTTTAATGCAAGACGGTTATTCATTCAAGTCTGAGAATAATGGTTGTTCTATTTTTATGAATAATATCTTTTATGGTCAAGCACCTGAAAAGAATGGCTTATTTCTGTTAGATCTCGATAGTAGTGATACACATATACATAACATTGATGCTAAGCGAATTAAATTGAATGATAATTCTACTTATATGTGGCATTGTCGTCTTGGTCATATTGGAGTGAAACGCATGAAGAAACTCCATACCGATGGATTACTTGAATCACTTGACTTTGAGTCACTTGATAGATGTGAAGCATGTCTAATGGGAAAAATGACTAAGACTCCATTCTCTGGTATTATGGAGCGACCTACAGACTTATTGGAAATCATACATACCGATGTGTGCGGACCAATGAGTGTAGCCTCGCGCGGTGGTTATCGTTATGTTCTAACCTTCACAGATGATTTGAGTAGATATGGGTATATCTATTTAATGAAACATAAATCCGAAACTTTCGAGAAGTTTAAGGAATTCCAAAGTGAAGTAGAAAATCAACGTAACAAGAAGATTAAATTTCTACGATCTGATCACGGAGGTGAATATCTGAGTTATGAGTTTGGCATGCATTTAAAAAAATGCGGAATACTTTCACAATTGACACCGCCGGGAACACCACAACGAAACGGTATGTCCGAACGTCGTAATAGAACTCTCTTAGATATGGTTCGTTCTATGATGTCTCTTACTGATTTGCCGTTATCATTTTGGAGTTATGCATTAGAGACAGCCGCATTCACTTTAAATAGAGCACCATCAAAATCCGTTGAAACGACACCGTATGAATTATGGTTTAATAAGAAACCTAAGCTATCGTTCCTAAAAGTTTGGGGTTGCGAAGCCTATGTAAAAAAGTTACAACCGGACAAGCTAGAACCCAAAGCGGAGAAATGCGTCTTCATAGGATACCCTAAGGAAACTATAGGGTATACTTTCTATCACAGATCCGAAGGCAAGATCTTTGTTGCTAAGAACGGAACCTTTCTTGAGAAAGAATTTCTCACTAAAGAAGTGACTTGGAAGAAAAGTAGAACTCGATGAGATTGAAGAATCTTTGCTCGTTGATCAGAGTAGCGCAATACCGGAAGAAGTTCTCGTGCCGCCTACACCGGCAACGAGAGGAAGCTAATGATAATGATCATGAAACTTCAAATGAGATAGCTACTGAACCTCGCAGATCGACAAGGGAACGTGCCACTCCGCATTGGTATGATCCTTGTCTAAATGTCATGATTGTGGACAACAATGATGAAGACCCTGCGATGTATGAAGAAGCGATGATGAGCCTAGATTCCAACAAATGGCAAGAAGCCATGAAATCCGAAATGGGATCCATGTATGATAACAAAGTATGGACTTTGGTAGACTTACCTGATAGCCGCAAGGCTGTCGAGAATAAATGGATCTTCAAGAGAAATACAGATGCTGATGGTAATATTACTGTCTATAAAGCTCGACTTGTCGCAAAGGGTTTCCGACAAATTCAAGGTGTTGACTACGATGAGACTTTCTCACGTGTAGCGAAGCTAAAATCTGTGAGGATTTTGTTAGCAACGACTGCATTTTTCGATTATGAGATTTGGCGGATGGATGTCAAAACGGCGTTCCTTAATGGAGACATTGAGGAAGAGTTGTATATGGTACAACCCAAAGGTTTTGTCGATCCTAAGAATGTCGACAAAGTATGCAAACTTCAGCGTTCAATTTATGGACCGAAGCAAGCATCGAGAAGTTGGAACCGACGCTTTGATAAGGTGATCAAAGACTTCGGGTTTATACGAGTGTCATGGAGAGGCCTCGTATTTACAAGAAAGTGAGTGGGAGCTCCGTAGCGTTCTCGATATTATATGTAGATGACATATTATTGATTGGGAATGATATAGAACTATTAAGCGAGTGTAAAAGGTAATTTGAATAATAGTTTTTCAATGAAAGACCTTGGTGAAGCATCGTATATATTAGGCATCAAGATTTATAGAGATAGATCAAGACGTCTAATAGGGCTATCACAGAGTACATACCCGGACAAGATTCTAAAGAAGTTTAGAATGGACGAAAGTAAGAAAGGATTCTTACCTATGTTACCGAGCAAGGTCTTGAGTAAGACTCAAGGTCCGGCTACGGCAGAAGAAAGAGAAAGGATGAGTCAGATCCCCTATGCCTCGGTAGTAGGCTCTATCATGTATGCCATGCTATGTACAAGACCGGATATAGCACATGTTGTTAGTTTGACTAGCAGATATCAAAGTGATCCAGGAATGGAACACTCGGACAACGGTCAAGAATATCCTGAAGTACTTGAAAAGAACTAAGGATATGTTTCTTTGTTATGGAGGTGACCAAGAGCTCGTTGTAACAAGTTACACCGATGCAAGTTGGAACACCGATCCCGATGACTCTAAGTCACGGTCCGGGTACGTGTTTATATTGAATGGTGCTGCAGATAGCTGGGCAAGCTCGAAGCAGTGCACGGTGGCGAAGTCTTCAACAGAATCGGAGTACATAGCGGCTTCAGAGGCTTCATCAGAAGTGGTATGGATGAAGAGGTTCATTGTAGAGCTCGGTGTGGTTCCTAGTGCATTGGACCCACTAGTCATCTACTGTGATAACATGGGTGCCATCGCCAATGCACAAGAACCAAGGTCACACAAGAGGCTGAAGCATATCAAGCTGCGTTATCATTCGATTCGCGAGTACATCGAAGATGGAGAAGTAAAGATTTGCAAAGTACACACTGATATGAATGTAGCAGATCCGTTGACTAAAGCTCTCCCTAGGGCAAAGCATGACCAACACCGGAATGCCATGGGTGTTAGGTACCTTACAATGTAATCTAGATTATTGACTCTAGTGCAAGTGGGAGATCTGTTGGAGATATGCCCAAGAGGCAATAATAAAAGTGGTTATTATATATCTTTATGTTTATGATAAATGTTTATATACCATGCTATAATTGTATTAACCGAAACATTGATACATGTGTGTTATGTAAACAAACAATGATTCCCTAGTAAGCCTCTTAACTAGCTTGTTGATTAATAGATGATTAGTTTCATAATCATGAACATTGGATGTTATTAATAACAAGGTTATATCATTATATGAATGATGTAATGGACACACCCAATTAAGCGTAGCATAAGATCACGTCATTAAGTTATTTGCTATAAGCTTTCGATACATAGTTACCTAGTCCTTATGACCATGAGATCATGTAAATCACTTATGCTCGGAAAGGTACTTTGATTACATCAAACACCACTGCGTAAATGGGTGGTTATAAAGGTGGGATTAAGTATCCGGAAAGTATGAGTTGAGGCATATGGATCAACGAGTGGGATTTGTCCATCCCGATGACGGATAGATATACTCCGGGCCCTCTCGGTGGAATGTCGTCTAATGTCTTGCAAGCATATGAATAAGTTCATAAGAGACCACATACCACGGTACGAGTAAAGAGTACTTGTCGAGAGACGAGGTTGAACAAGGTATAGAGTGATACCGATGATCAAACCTCGGACAAGTAAAATATCGCGTGACAAAGGGAATTGGTATCGTATGTGAATGGTTCATTCGATCACTAAGTCATCGTTGAATATGTGGGAGCCATTATGGATCTCCGGATCCCGCTATTGGTTATTGGTCGGAGAGAGATCTCAACCATGTCTACATAGTTCGCGAACCGTAGGGTGACACACTTAAGGTTTGATGTTGTAATAGTAGAACTTGAATATGGAATGGAGTTCGAAGTATTGTTCGAAGTCTCGGATGGGATCCCGGACATCACGAGGAGTTCCGGAATGGTCCGGAAAATAAGATTCATATATAGGAAGTCATTTTATATGTTTGAAAATGATCCGGTGCATTTATGGAAGGTTCTAGAAGGTTCTAGAAAAGTCCGGAAGAAATCACTTTGGAAGGCGGAGTCCCGGAGGGACTCCACCACCATGGCCGGCCAACCCTAGAGGGTGGAGTCCAAGGTGGACTCCACCAAAGGTGGCCGGCCACCCCCTCCCAAGGAAAGGTGGGAATCCCACCTCAAGTGGGAATCCCACCTTGGGTAGGTTTCATGTCATATGGAAGGTTTTGGTTTGGGGTCTTATTCGAAGACTTGTAGACCAACTCTTGGGTGTTCCACCTATATAATGAGGGACAAGGGGAGGGGGCCGGCCACCCCAACACCACAAGGTGGCCGCACCCTATAGTGGCCGGCGCCCCCTCTCCCAAACCCTAGCCGCCCCACCTCCTCCACCTCTCCCGCAACGCTTAGCGAAGCTCCGCCGAAGTTCTCCATCGCCACCGCCACCACGCCGTCGTGCTGCCGGATTCAAGGAGGGGCTACTACTTCCGCTGCCCGCTGGAACGGGGAGAAGGACGTCGTCTTCATCAACACCGAACGTGTGACCGAGTACGGAGGTGCTGCCCGATCGTGGCACCGTGATCAAGATATTCTACGCGCTTTTGCAAGCGGCAAGTGATCGTCTACCGCAGAAACAAGAGCCTCATCTTGTAGGCTTTGGAAATCTTCAAGGGTGAGTCTCATTGATCTCCTCGTTGCTCCCGTCTTCTAGATTGCATCTTGGCTTGGATTGCGTTCTCGCGGTAGGAAATTTTTTGTTTTCTATGCTACGAATCCCTACAGGAACTACACGTCGATGTCGCCTCCACTCATTCGTCTCCGGGACGCCGCCGCGCCATCGCGGCTCGTCCGGTTTCCGTGGCGTCCGAGCGCGTCCGAACGGTAGGTTCTACGCCGAGATGCGCGCCGGTGGCTTCCGCCTCACCCTCGGAACGTACAACACCCCGGAGCTGGCGGCGCGCGCTTACGACGCGGCCGCGTGGCGATTTCGACGAACGGCGCGACATGAACTTCCCAGACGTCGAATCGCTAAAGGAGGCGGAGTGCCTCGCGCCGACTCCATGCCTCGTCGACGACGAGGACCGTCGCCGCCACCGCCAGGTGCAGCGCCGGATCGCCATCCCCAAGCACGACGAGGAGTTGATGCGCCAGTAGAGTGCGCAGTTCCCCAACGATGTCGACAACACCGACGCGTTCTTCGCTGACTTCCGGGCACATCGCAGGTCCAACTGGCGCCACCGCCGGGCCGTCACCGAGTTCGAGCTCGACAATACAACTTGGGCCGACAACGACCCTCGGTGGGACGACATTTGGACCGAGACAACCTCCGACGACGAGTAGATCGACTAGACTAGTTGTTTATCTATTTTAATTGTATTTTCAATAAAGTCATTGTCGATTGTTTTAGTTTAAATTTTGTTTATATACCCATTTTATCCCAGAGTTGGTGGCTTCATCGTGGCTGACGCTGATGATGAGAAAAGTTTCCCGCCACGACGGCGCACGGGAGGAAAACGGCGGGAAACAATGGTCGGGAATAAAAAAATTATTACGATTGAACTACGATTAAAGTACATAGCTCAACTGAAAATTAAGATACATGGCCAGATTCGACTGTTGGAGTCATTCAGTCATACTCGTTCCTAGCCCTATAGTAGTCGCCACTGTAGTCGTCATAGTCGCCGACATCGTCATCGCTGGCATCGGGGTCACGGTAGTCCAACCTCGGCGGGTGAGCACGTGTGGGCTGGGACTGAGAGTAGCGCAGGAGGGGGCCACAGTTGGCCATGACGCTCTAGAGAGTCCGGCCGCGCCACCACAGCCAACGGCCGGCCTCGTTGAAGTTCGAACGAGGCGGGCCGTCCTCCTCGTGCCTGGCAAGCGCACTCTCACGCCGATTGATGAAGAAGCTGTCCCAAGTTGGGCTGTAGTCGGGATGCCACTGGGGATTCCTCTGCTGCTCTGGCGTGAGCTCGAAGTAGTAGTGGTTCGTGATGGCCATCTCGCGCGCCACACCTAGAGGGACAGGAGGGACCGGTAAGCCTCCGACGCTCAGCAACCAGCCGGTCGGGACGCTGTAGCCCGGCGGGCAGGGGTAGTTCAAGGCGCAAAGCACCTCCGCCTCCTGGGGGGTTAGACATACGATGGAAGTCATGGGACAGAGTGATGAGGTTTGCAGATATGAGTCTAGATGTGATATGTAAATGGAGGCCAAGCCTACATATATATAGTGAAAAAATGGCGGGAAGACGGAGGCGGGAAGCAGTGGAAAGCGCGGGAAGAAAAATAGGCGGGAACGCAGTGGCGCCGGAAACTTTCATCCCGGGTGGGTGCTCAAACCGGGATAGATGGGAGGCTTAATCTGGGGGAGGCTTATCTGGTTTTTGCATTATCAGGGGATGATTAGTCAGACAAACATTAGTCCCAGCTGGTGGGTACAACCGGGACTAAAGATTCTTTTTTGTCATCTAACAAAACTGTCGGTGGGATAAGGATGTGTGGGTAACCTTTAGTCCCGGCTGGTGGGTACAACTAGGACTAAAGATCCCTTTTTGTCATCTAACAAAACTGTCGGTGGGATAAGGATGTATGGGTAACCTTTAGTCCCGGCTGGTGGGTGCAACCGGGACTAAAGATGTCGGCAGGATAAGAACGCATGGGTGGACGCACTGCTCAATGAGATAAAGCATGTAGCGCACGACGCCCTGTCGAAGGAACAAGACAAACAAGAAGCGGTGCCGTGCCTATAAAAGGAGCATCAATACGCCTTGCCAAGTACATCAACAAGCCAAGCAGAGTTTTATTCCCATGGATGAAGGAAAGGGTTGGGTAATCTCCCGTGGCGCAGCTTCTCGAAGATGTCGTTGGTGCACACGCCCTACGGCATCTTCGGAAGCTGCGCCTCGGAATTTTTTTCCTGCAAGCTCGTGAACAACTACATCTCCTCTAACAGTGTTGGGGAAAGGGTTGGGAAATCTCCCCTGGCGCAGCTTCTCGAAGATGTCGTTGGTGCACACGCCCTACGGCATCTTCGGAAGCTGCGCCTCGGAATTTTTTTCCTGCAAGCCCGTGAACGACTACATCTCCTTTATATATATTGTACAAAAAGCCAACCATATCCACTTTTAATATCTTACATACAGTTACATGATTACACAAAAATAAATGGGAAATTGATTGCCATGTTGAGATACTCATTTGTGCCATGAACATTCTTCAATTAACTTGATGATGGAGCATCTTCATCATTTAACCTTCTTCGGCCGTAACCATGGAGCATCTTCATCATTTAACTTGATGCTTGGGTCAATGTTCACTCTGAACGGTGGAATTTCATCAAACTTATTATAATCTTCTAACATGTCTGTCTTGTCCTCCACTCCCACGATGTTTCTTTTTCCAGAAAGAACTATGTGGCGCTTTGGCTCATCGTTTGATGTATTCGTTTTGTTATGTTTCCTTTTTCTTGGTTTGGTAGACATATCCTTCACATAGAAAACCTGGGCCACATCCTTGGCTAGGACGAATGGTTCGTCTCTATACCCAAGATTGTTGAGATCCACTGTTGTCATTCCATACAACCTGTCTACCTGAACCCCGCCTCCTGTTTTGTTGACCCATTTGCACCTAAACAAAGGGACCTTAAAAGAAGGTCCATAGTCAAGTTCCCATGTATCCTCTATATAACCATAATATGTGTCATTTGGGCCTTTGTTGTTTATTGCATCAAAGCGGACACCACTGTTTAGGTTGGTGCTCTTTTTATCTTGGGCAATCGTGTAAAATGTATTCCCATTTATCTCGTACCCTTGGAATGTCAATACAGTCGAAGATGGTGTCTGGGCCAACAAGTACAGCTGATCTTCAATATTGATGTTATTCAGGAGATGTTTTTGAAACCAACGGCCAAAAGTCGACATGTGTTCACGTCTAATCCAATCGTTCGACTGCCCCGGGTTCTGGGAGCGTACAAAGTTCTTGTGGTCACCGATATACGGAGCCACCAAGGTAGAACTTTGTAGAACTGTGTAGTGTGCTTGAGTCAAAGAAATCCCGTCCCTACATATCATTGATTTCCTTCCTAGCGTGCCTTTTCCACTTAGTCTCCCCTCATGTGGCGATTCAGGAACACCAATCGGCTTAAGGTCAGGAATAAAGTCAACACAGGACTCAATGACCTCCTCTGTTCCATAGCCCTTGGAGATGCTTCCTTCTGGCCTAGCACGGTTATGAACATATTTCTTTAAGACTTCAGAACCTCTCGAAGGGGAACATATTGTGTAGAAACACAGGACCGAGAATGGAAATCTCATTGACCAGGTGAAAGAGGAGATGTGTCATAATATTGAAGAAGGATGGTGGGAACACCAGCTGAAAACTAACGAGACAATGGACCACATCATTCTGCAACCTCGGTAGAATTTCTGGATTTATTACCTTCTGAGAAATTGCATTGAGGAATGCACATAGATTCACAATGGGCAGTCGAACATTTTCCGGTAGAAGCCCCCTCAATGCAATCGGAAGCAACTGTGTCATTATCACGTGGCAGTCATGAGACTTTAGGTTCTGGAATGTTTTCTTCTCCATATTTATTATTCCCTTTATATTGGAGGAGAAGCCAGACGGGACCTTGATACTGCTCAGACATTCAAAAAATATTTCCTTCTCTGCTTTTGTAAGAGCGTAGCTGGAGTAATGACGTCCTTTATCTCTCTCATGCAGTTTTTTGGGGTCTTTCCTACGTTGTTGGTCCTCCCGTGCTTCTGGTGTATCTTTTGTCTTCCCGTACACGCCCAGAAAGCCTAGCAGGTTCACGCAAAGATTCTTCGTCACGTGCATCACATCGATTAAAGAGCGGACCTCTAAGACTTGCCAATAGGGTAGACCCCAAAATATAGATTTCTTATTCCACATGGGCGCGTGTCCGGCAGCATCATTCGGAACAGACCGTCCGCCAGGACCCTTTCCAAATATTACATCTAGATCCTTGACCATACCAAATATATCAACACCATCACGATGGGGAGGCTTCTTCTGGTGATCAGCCTCACCGTTGTAATGCTTGCCTTTCTTTCTTACGGGATGGGTATGCCTAAGAAATCGACGATGCCCCAGGTACATGACCTTCTTACATTTATCCAAATAATCACCTTCGAGCTCATGTAAACAGTGCGTGCATCCATTGTATCCCTTGTTTGACTGTCCTGAAATGTTACCAAGAGCATGCCAGTCATTTGATGGTTACGAAAAGCAGCGCTCGTAGGTCAAATTCCTCCTGCTTGTGCTCGTCCCACACAGGTACACCTGCTATGGACCACAGCTGTAGAAGTTCTTCGACTAATGGCTTCAGGTACACATCAATGTCGTTCCCGGGTTGCTTCGGGCCTTGTATGAGCACTGGCATCATAATGAACTTCCGCTTCATGCACAACCAAGGAGGAAGGTTATATATACAAAGAGTCACATGCCAGGTGCTATGGCTGCAGCTCTGCTCCAAAAAGATTCATGCCATCTGTACTTAGACCAAACCTTAAGTTCCTTGCATCCTGTGCAAAGTACGGGAACTCTCTATCAATTTTTCTCCACTGGGACCCATCAGCAGGGTGCCTCAACATCTCGTCTTTCTTACGGTCTTCTTCGTGCCATCGCAACAACCTAGTGTGTTCTTTATTTCTGAACAAGCGTTTCAGCCGTGGTATTATAGGAGCATACCACATAACCTTGGCAGGAACCCTCTTCCTGGGGCGCTCGCCCTCAACATCACCTGGCTCATCTCGTCTGATCTTATACCGCAATGCAGTGCACACCGTGCATGCATCCAAATTTCCGTACTCATTGCGGTAGAGGATGCAGTCATTAATGCATGCATGTATCTTTTGCACATCTAATCCTAGAGGGCAGACAACCTTCTTCGCTTCGTACGTACTGGCGGGCAATTCATTACCCCTTGGAAGCTTCCTCTTAATTATTGTCAGCAACTTTCCAAATCCTGAGTCAGTGACACCGTTCTCTGTCTTCGATTGCAACAATTTCAGTGTGCTGCCTAGCTTTTTATGGCCATCTTCACAAGTTGGGTATAACAATTTGTTGTGATCTTCTATCATCTGGTCGAAGGCCAACCTTTCCTTTTCAGTTTCACATTCTCTCCTTGCATCAGCAATGGCCCGACCAAGATCATCATCAGCAGGCTCATCTGGTGCCTCTTGATCTTCTGCTTCATTGTCTTCATTGCCTTCTGCAGTATCACCGTATTCAGGGAACATGGGATAACTATCATCATCCTCTTCATGTTCTTCATTCTCTTCCATCATAACCCCTCTTTCTCCGTGCTTGGTCCAACAATAGTAACTGGGCATGAAACCGTTCCGCACAAGGTGGTCGTGAATGGTACTCGAGTGAGCGTAATTTACGATATTCTTGCAGTCAACACATGGACAATACATGAAGCCACCATGTTTGTTTGCCTCAGCCACGGCCATAAAATTACTCAGGCCCGAAGTGAACTCGTCAAAGCGTCGGTCAATGTATACCCATTGCCGATTCATCTGCATGATATAATTAAGCTTATCAAAAACCATTACAGAACATCACGATGTATATCTTTACTATTAAATTGCAATAGGTGACCACCTGGTGTCACAAACATTTTTTGAACTGTTTTGCCCTCCCAGCAAATCGCATAATACATGAAACTGCCATGGTACCGGTTCGGTTCATCTGTTTTTCTTCCTCCTCCGTGAATTAAACCTCCTATTTTCCCATTGCGCCACAAGTCAGCGCCGCCCGATTCATACTCGTCACCTCACGATTGACGATCCAACCAGTTAATCGAGCCCTCCGATGACTGAATCGACTTTTCGATGGCTTGCACGGGTTCAAGGCCATCGCGGGGCGCAGCTGCCACTAGCCCTCTCTCATCTCACCCGACTCTCCCTCGTGAAGATCGTCCAACCCCACCACCGCCTCCACCTGGGTCGCCGCCGCCCTAAGATCGCATGTCTTCCACGGATCTGGCGCGGTACCTCTTCTCCAGTGCTCATGCGCCCGCTCACCAGCAGGCCCCACCCCGGCAGCCCGGCTGCTGCCCCTGATCGCCGCCTCGCCCCATCCCTGCTCGGTGCGCTCCGCCCCAGCACTTCCATGGTCGCTGGCGAGCTCCGTAATGATCGATTCCTCGCCGGCACGTCCCTGGTCACCGGCGAGTTCCGCCCCATCTGTCCCTGCCCTTCTGTTTGTTTAAGAGATAGAGGCTGCTGCTTGCATCAATGTACGATATGCTAACTGGTCCATAAGAGAGAAAGTGCCCCGATTAGGAAAGGATTTCATGCGACAACCTTTCGTCTGGGCAATGGTACGCAACACTTGTCAGGGTGTAAGTGGGATTAAACGCGGGGCCCCGCTTAAGCGCCGCATCAGCCCGCGATAGTTAAGCAGGACGCCGCGGAAGGCCAGCCAAATTAATCGGACTCATGCGGGCTCCTGCATGTGCAGTTGTTTCAGCAGAGGAAGGGACAATGACTCGGCCCATCCCGTATGTGCCACACTCTGATTCGCCGCCATTGACCTCTTGGCGAGCCACCCTCCCCATGCCATCCGTGCCAGGAGGTGGTTCTCCGCCATCTAACCTGCTTGGCGCCATTGCCGACCTAGCCCGCGAGGCCGCGACTGCCCGTCGCCGACCTTGGGGATGTTGATTGGAGGGAAGGGATCGAGGGAGGAGGCGAGGAACTGCAGCTATGGCGCATGGCGGCCATGGCGACGCTCAAGTGGCGGGGCCGGAGGAGGAATTGCAGCTATGGCGGCCATGGCGACGCTCCAGTGGCGGAGACGAAGGAGGAATCCGCGGAATCCCAGTCGATGGTGTTACACTTGCAGCGTTATTTAGCTGCAGTTAGGCAATTCAGTTTCTGAATATCAGAAGAACATGGATGCTGTACGCAGACTAATACTTATGCCAAGGTCACGTTTCGTCGCTCAAATTGGCTATGTTAGTCAGGCACATTTAGTGTTTCACACGTGTGAGAAACTGAGAATTAGTTTTGTTGCGCGTTTCTATATGCTCATCCTAAATTTTGTTATAAACCCATGCAACTGATATTCCTCATGGATTTACCAAGTTATCTACTTCTTCATTGATGCGTGTGTTAGCTTCTGCAAAAGATGGTTTCAGTAAGCCTAGCTCCATCCGGGCACAAGAGCATCAGTGGCACCAACATTGGTTTTGAGAAGTTACCTGATCACTGAATCATTTGAAAGTAAGAGACGATAAGGTCAGTTAAGATTTACTTGAATGGGTCTAATACACTCTGTGCTAAGTCACGTAGCAGCTCCTTTCAAACAGCCTCGGCCAGCTTCAAATCAATTTGATTTGGTTTTTTCATGAATCAGTAAAATATTTATTTTTTGTGGCAAATATGTACGGAATTAACATTACATTCATGGCAGTATTGGAGTTTGTCGCACAGATATCAAGCCATCCCGGTGCACTGCAACCTACGCTCTGAGTATGGTACACACACGAGCAATCTGCTAATTGTTATCGGATCAATTTGTTGTCGCTTTTTTCAAAAAAAAATTGCGTGAGCAAATTATTTGTTCCTTAATCGCTCGACACTGAATACTCCCTTTATTTCATATTAATTGTCACAGACTTGGGTGTATCTAAACATATAAATACATCCAAATCTTCAACAACTAATATAGAATGTAGGGAGTACATATTTATTCTATTGAACTAACTGTGATCTTGGACATCTCTCAGAAAAAATTTAAAATGTACTTCCTCTTTTTTAATAATATAAGATGTTATTAAACCAATCAAGGATCAAGGAGATAAAGACTATTATGTATCCACGGGAGTACACATTAAGCAATAAAATGCCAACTGACTATGTGTCGGTGCAGTGGTGCAATGAAAACAGGGAGCAAAACAAGGACGATTGATTGATTTGTCCCATAGCAACGCACGGGCACTTTTGCTAGTATATATATATACATGCATTTTATCAATCACAGATGAAAGGATAAAGTTGTTAACCTTGATGAAGAAGAAAAAAGCAAGTTAAGTGTGGCTTGATTTGTGTGAACTCAAGTAGCAAATCCTCTTAAGCATTTCATCGAACACCTCTTGTGTATGTGAAGAGAGCAAAGCAATACACCCCTCTTGTGATAAGAAAGTGAAAAAATGGCTAAGTGTGGCTCACACTTGGGCAGTGGCAAGATTATATAGGCAGATGGGGACTTTTGTGCCGGTTTGTAATACAAACCGCATCCAAAGGGTGGGCCTATGGTCCCGGTTTGTATTACGAACCGGGACTAAAGGGTTTCGAGGCCTGACACGGCCTGCCGCCGCCCCTTTAGTCCCGGTTTGTACTACAAACCGGGACCATAGGCCGCTAACGGACAGGCGACAGCGGGTGGAGTCGCCCAGCGCGAAATGAACCGGGACCAGTGCCCCCCATTGGTCCCGGTTTGGTTCAGAACGGGAACATTTGCTCCCAGGGATTTGAGACCAAAGGCCTCTTCTCCACTAGTGGCTGCTAAGCGCACCAGCTAGCTTTGTGTTCGTTTCTTTTCCAAATAATGCTATCTGGAGAAAACATGTTCAGAGCGAGCAACTGAAATCGTTTGCATCAACCAAGCGGTGCTACGATTGATATGGTTCATCATGGCTCCACTGCTCACCTACGTTAAGGAACAATCTGTCACTTCATGTCAGTTCAACTGCGTCCGCCTGTTCCGATAACCTCTGTGGCTTCAAACGTATCTACTGCTGCACTCATATGCTATGAATTTCGTATATGCGGTAAGTGCCCATGTTTTCTCTTATTTTGGATACATGAGTTCTTGTAGGAAGGTCTCATACCCGAGTTCCAATTTCAGAGCACTAATTATAAGTTTAATTCAGCGATTATTCAGTTGTAGAGCTGTCACAAAAAGCTTATTTAGTTATGAGGATGTGTAGATTTAGTTTCAGCTATACATATTCTATTTTCAGTTCAATATATCACTCCAAACTAAAGAACGAAGCTTGCTCCTCCCCATGTGTGCATCGTTCTCCAATCATGGATGTACATGGACATAGTAAGTTGGTTAATTTCCTTACAACTGGATATCAGTTTGGGCAGATGTTCGAGCATTGTGGACGCTAAATATAGGTCATATTTGACCTACCTGAATGGGAGACCATTAAGGTCTTTAACTTTCAATCTGGTAAAGAAAAACTCTCAGAATCCCCTAACCATCTCAACATATGTTCCGCGTTATTTTTTTTATTATGGTCTTGAATTCATTTTTTACAAATATGACTATTTTTCATTGCAACGCACGGGCATTTTTCCTAGTTAATACCTAAAACCATAAATCATCTTATATTCATCTCATATTCATGCTAAGGTTTCTCCATCTCCCCAAGAACTAATGGGACTACTCACACATGGAGCAATCAAGAACATCATCATAATCTTACGGAGGGGATTAAAGGAATGGAATGAATTCAAATACAAATCAACAATAGCAATCAAGATTACAACTATGGTTGGAGGTGGATGATGATGGTGATGCAGCGGTTGATGATGATGAAGGTGATGATACCTTATCCTCCGAGGATCCACGTAGCAGACCGGATGATGTCTTCTCCAAAGTTCCTTCTCTAGATCTGATCTGGGGCGTTTTTTCTCTGTTGTGCGGAGCTGTGTGTCTCGGATCTCTGCGCCGTCTGCACCTGGTGAAAGTATTTGACGAGACGGTGTTTTTGGCAGATCGTACGGGCGGACGGTACGGGCGGACCTTGCACGTACCTATGCCCGTTAAAGTTACTGGAAGTTGTCCTCGCATTCTCCTTTCGCCCAGGTGCATAATTAAGTGCTAAAATAATTTGTATCACGTCAAAATGCCAGAAAAATGACAGTTTTCATTGATATTTCATCATTTCCTTATTATTTCAACATCTTGTGTAGACAAGCATAAAAGGGCACGGTAGCGCGGTGAAATATAAAATACCTCCCCGAGTCCGCAGTTGGGGCCGCCCACCTCCCGCGACGATCATTTCTGGACAATCGTTGACGTTTAGAGCTCGTCCACCACGATTTTTCCGGGCCGACCGGCCAACGCCACCTGTAACGCGAAAACGCGGTACCGTCACAGAAAAAGACATTCGCTGACGGATTTATCAAACGTCAGCCATGTACCATCATTGATGCCCCAGCTGTTTGTAGTGCGAGTACTACTTAGATGGTGATTCTACGCTTCCGCCTCCTCATTGATCTCCTCCGTTCCGTATTCTACCAGGTAAACCACCCCTTCGACGCCTCCCGACAGATCTGGCTCCTCGTAGTAGACGTCCTCCATGGCCTTAGCTCCTTCGTGGGTCTTCTCCGTGTTCTTCCGGCAGTCTAAGCAGGGGATTCAAAGAAAGGTGAGTACGAGCGTACTCAACAGGTTCATTATAGGGAAAGAGGTGTTTGATGCACTAGCTACAACCATGGACCATAAAGTCATAAGCAATGCATGTTTTTGTAAACATTTCTTCAAAGGTTGCTTTTATTCTAAAAACTATGTCTGTCAGCCTTCACCGGGTGTCTAGAATTTCATGTAGTTCCTTTCCGGCTGCGTTCGAAGTTCCAAACCCGGAACAGGGAGTGAAAAGCCACAATTTGATACACTCTACAGAGGTGTGTTACTTTACCCATAAGATATCTTATCCTTGTTGCCAATTGGGCTCGAGATTCCGCCAGCACTTCATTGGTGTGAGGCTAGGTGTAAGATCCTAGCCAATCACTCAATCACTGTACTTTCCCGCGTATACCCACCGGTTTATTATAGCCATGATGAGTTTAGGTACCGACTACACCTTGGTCACTTACCCCTCGGCACATGACCCTCAGACACACCCTACAACCCCTAAATACACCAAACCGTGGGAACAATACGGGGCTCCCCCTGCCAGTCTCTGCTGGCCTCCGGTAAGGTGTACCCGTTGATATGTGAGAGGGAAAAGAATAGCTGACTATGCTATCCCATTTCAGATCGTATGGTAAACACAAGTATTACGGCGCAAGAATCATTGGACGGCATTTTTTGTTAAGTCCTAGGTGAGTAACCCAGTGCAATGGAACCTCCACCAAACTCATACCATAGTTCCACTGCCCACCACATAGCCATATTCATAATTGTAAAAGTAATACTTTGCTTTTAAATGCAGGAGTGATAAGTATAGTACTTTGCAAATAATTTGATAACAAATAATCAAGGTGACATTAGTAAGTGATGAACTTGCCTGACGACTGCAAGATATTGCAGTTGGATGGTGTGGACTGACCCAGGTCCTCGGTTTCTAGAAATTAGCATCATTGTCTGATAAGGGCAATAGTTAAAGATCCAAATGATGCATCCTTTCGAGTTTTAGTTGTGATTACTCCCCATTTGTATATTAGGTTTTTTACTTTTGAACTTCAAAGTTATGGAATTAGAAAAGGTTAAGTTTAAATTTTATTTATCCTCCATAAGAGTTATAAAATACTATTTGAAGTTTTAAAGAAATTATTTTCAAAGAAAATATTTATGTTTCTTTTGCTTAATTGTCAAGAAAATAAGAAATGGTTAGTAAATTATTTTGGGTCAAAGAATTGAATGTTTCTTATAAAAGGTTCCCTTATGTTTTTCTTTAATAGTTATTCTTTTGAATTTTGTTTAAAAGTTTCTTGAAAGTATTTTCTGAACATAGAATAATTTTTAGAGTATTATTCATATTTTTCTTTAATTTTTAGAGTTTTTATAAGGCTTTAAAAAGGTTTTCTGAATTTCCTAAAAAATCTCTTGGTCAAATGACCAAAAGGGCCCCGGGCCCACTGGTCAGGTCAACCCGCCGGTTAGACCGAACCAGCACGCCCCAGCTCGGCCCATCGGTCGTCAGTCGCCTCTCTCTCTCTCTCTCTCTCCCCTAACCCTAATCCCCTTCCGCTCTCGCGATCCCCAAATCGCTCCGCCATCGCCGGCTTGCTCCGTCCACCTCTGGTGGTCCTAGACCTCGCCGTTGGTCGCGTTCGAAGCGCCGCTCTACGCTGCCTATTCATGTCAGCGTCGATTTGACTGACGCGCCCTCCTCCACTCGTGTGCGACCCTCTCTGCAACTAGGGTTTCGGTGGTCGCGGCAATTTTCGTCGAGCTGGCGTCCCTGGACGCGCTGGTGATGCTCGATGACTTGATGCTAGTGGTGGCGCTTGGCATGATACCGGCTTGGTCGCGAGTTTGGCGCCGCCATGACCGGCATGTGCCACCGTGCCGCCATGGATGTCGCCGCGGTGCTCCTACGGGTATTTGGCTTCTCCCTTCTCTCGCTCTCTCCTATTCTTCTTCTATTGGCTCTATTCACCGGCTCGAACCAACTCTCGCCCTTCTAATGGTCACTGGCTTTTCTATGCTGCTCCTCGGAATCCTAGGCATATTGCTGATGCTCATGATTCTATGATATGGTTATCTACTTGCTATTACTATTGGTTCTAGCTTGTTCATGCCTCTCACTACTGCAAAAATGCTTATAGCCTCCAGATGATCAGTGACAGGCAAAATTATGCCTGTCACTAGTAAGTGTAGCAGTGACAGGCACGTATAGGCATGTCACTGGTACAAAACACCAGTGACAGGCGTAGAAAAAAGATGTCACTGGATTTTTTTCTAAAGGCGGGCCGAGGCTTGAAAATATGCTAGTGAGTGGCTCAAACAAAAGCCTGTCACTAGGAATCAAGCGGAAAGGCTAGTATTTAGACCCCACCCACTCATTCTCATTTCTGGGACGTTCCGGCCCATGAGCCTCCCGCGATCGGACGTGGCCGGGCCTCTTCCTTGCATCCCGTGATCGGACGTGGCCGGAACAATGTCCTGCTCAGAGACTTAGCCCAAAAATCCCATTAACCCCATTACCCTGAGTCCTCCCGATCCCCAACCGCAGCCGCCCTTCCCGGTCGCAACTCCGCGCCAGTCGCCGGTAGCCGGCCATCCTGCGCCTCGTCCGAAAATAAGCGCCGCCAGCCAACTCCAACGGCGCCGCGCCGCCAGCCACCGACGCGAGGAACCCCTCCCCCTACGCGACCGATGCCCTAAGCCACGCGTGGCCCTGCATCCCCAACGCCGCCGACCTAGGACGCCGCCCTGCATCTCCAACACCGCGCGATTCCCCTGCATCTCCAACGCTGCGCCATTTTCTCTGCTCCGCCCTGCATCCCCAACGCCGCGCTGCCCGTTCAGTCGACGCGAGGACGCCGCCGTCTGAGGACGCCTCTGCACTACTGCTCATCCGAGCCGGACTACCTCTGAAGGTATCTGACGCCATTGCAACACTTTTCTCTGTTCTGTAGCTGGTTGTTGAACTTCTTGTTCTTGTCAGTTTGGTAAATTGTGTTGAAATAGCATCTGCTAAAGCTAAGGTAACAGGTAAGGGAGTGCAGCAATGGAACGGTAGAAGCTGATGTAATATGATTCAAAATGCATCTA
The DNA here is from genome assembly GCF_022539505.1 of Lolium rigidum. Classification (NCBI taxonomy): domain Eukaryota; kingdom Viridiplantae; phylum Streptophyta; class Magnoliopsida; order Poales; family Poaceae; genus Lolium; species Lolium rigidum. Next base: position 372,419,319 of record NC_061510.1, read on the forward strand.
AAAGAAATGTACACAGTGAGAGTGTTCAACAGCACAGAGTGCCATGATTCAGAATCTAGTGCAGTTTTGTTTCCCATGCAATCCATATTCCTTCGAGGGATCTCGCCTACACCTGATAAGATAAAACTAAAAGTGATAATATTTGTAGCTCTCTTAGTGAAGTCTGAAGGAAACCCATGTATAAGCAGTGTACTTTATCTGTTGACCATGTAGAAGAGAACATAATATTACAATCTGAAAATTGTTCTGCTAGACATCTAAAAAGTTGACAGTGAAGTCGAAATCATCAAGTTACTGCAAGAGAAGTCATAAGTCATACGTTGCTCTCTCAAGAACAGTAAGTAAAATTTCATACACAAATGATTTCAATGGATCATCAGCTTAATAATACCCTGTTGCATTATACAATGATTCATATATGAGGTATACTTTAAATATGTCAACTTAGACACAATTTCCTATAAGTATAGCTCCACTTTCATGCAGTCATACAAATAATTAAAGAAATGCACTATTGGTTTAGATATATATATACATATCAGAGCATGACCAACTGGAACATTTAGTGTATCTTCCTGATCATTACCCTGCTTGGAAGAAAATTATAGGTAGAGTACATTCTGATATCATGCTTGGAGGTTGCCTCAGAATCTGGAGTTTTCTATGGCGGTGGTGACTCACCGGAGGTTCATGATTCACGCACAAAGGCGGCTGCAACCCAATTGATCAAGCATGCATGATCACCGGATGAGGTATGGAGCATTTTATTCATCATATATTTGGTCAGCTTGAAATGCATGTTTTTTCATCATGATTAATAATAGTGGAAATCAGTTAACACTAAAGCTAGTTGAAAACAAGAAGCAACATATTCTGTATTCTGGCATCAACAATTAGATAAACATTTTTTCTTAGTAACTGACTGATTGGTGCGATGTCATTCCTTGCGAAGAAAACACAGAGAAAGCATATGTATTACAACCATGCTGGAAACTTTTCAGTTGACCAAACAAGAAGACTGTAACTCCTTTACCTTGAGGTGCTGAGGAAGTCCTCTACTGTTGTACAGAAATCTTTGTCGCTGTCCTATCATAGTCCTCCACAAATTCAGAGAACACATGATTCTATTCCAGCACAACATCCAGTGAAGTCCCATTAATGCGACTATATCAAATTTGGCAAGACAGATGACATTCCTAGGCAGATGAATATATTAGGAAGGGATACTTCCTCGCTGCCTTGCACCCTAGCGCTAGCTGCCTCGCCCAGTGGTCGCTGAAGTCCACACTTTGTATAGAATTTCGAGTTCGTGTTTGCCTGTGGGATGTGTTGCTAGTTTAAACGAAATAAAAATTGAACGGAAATGTGTTGCCAGTTGGATACCTCAGTTGGGCTAGATGGAGCCGTGACACTTCAATTCAGCCATGGTCATTTTATGGGAAGAGAATAATTGCGCCAAGTGGTCTGTGCTGGTCTGGCTATGTTGCGGAACGCGCAGGATGAACGTGACCTGTAGTGCAGCCTATTAGTGAAATGAAGAAATAAATTATAGACCAAATGTTTTTCCAAAGTGACTAGGCTTGGTGTGTGTGTTGGAAGGCATGCAATGAGCCTGATGAGCTGTGTGTGTTTCCAGGTTGGGACTTGAACCAAAGGGATCAGCTCTGCTGGTTTTAAGATTATCCTCCGCCATTTGAATTGTTTTGACACGGACCGGTGGTATTAGCCACTTGTTTTCTCTCATGTTTCCTTGTTATATTTTTTAGGGATTGGAAGACTAAAAAAATGAGAAGGTTTAGAAGATCAAGGGCATTTGGAAGATCAATGCGGGGAATTGTAGTTTAGGATTTTAGACTAGGGCTTATTTTTGTAACTTTGTAATTTCTGTTTTTTTATTTACATATTCATTTCAGAATTCCTATTGTAATATTATTGAATATTGTAAAGACAATGTATTTGTGTGTGCTGATCAATAAAGCTCAAGGTTTTTCCTAATGAGTTATTTTTAATTATTTATTCATATTCTTTTATTATTTGAATTCCAATTATATTTCTATTTATGTAATGATTTAAATATTCATGAGCTTATTCAAATTCAATTTTCAAATTTGAATATCAATTCAAATTCATCCCCCTTTAAAAACCCTAATTTCAAAAGAGGTAATGTCGAATTTTATCACACTCTCGAAACCCTAAACCCTAGTGGCATCGAGGGAGAAACTTCGATCCCTCTTAGGTGCTATGCAATTAAGCGCGAATTTTTTTCAGTTTTGTGATGCAATGCACATCCCTTTTCTAGATCTATCCCGCAATTGTCTGAAACCTGGGGTGTTACAATCTCCGACCTCGCTGCCGCCAGCTCCGCCCTAGCCTCGGCGAGCTCCACCTTGAGTTCCGCCATGGCCACCGCCCCTTTGATGCTCACCCTGACGCTCTAGCATCATGGTGAATGCGCGCCCAACCGCCTCCCCATCCAGCTGCTCCAGCGTCATGGTGAGAGCTGCTCCTCATCGAACGCCTCCATCGCGTGGAGCGCGGCGAGGTCTGCATCATCGGGGTAGACGTGGCAGGCCATCTCAACAAGGTGAGCCTAGGTGTGGGTGTGCTCGGCCATGGATGAAGGCTAGGGTTTAGGTTGAGGTGTGCCCGTCTAGCCGGCTGGCGTCCACCATATATTGCCATGGCGGGGCGGGAAACGGCGTTCTTCCTGCACGCGTGAAACGCCGGCGAAACACGCCAATCTGTTGGCCGCGTGCGGGAACCGGTAATCGCCGGCTGCATGCCTCGATGGGATGTTAAACCACCATTACCGAGCGTCACGATGTCAGTGGGAAAAAATGCGTCTGCACCACTGGGAATACCCGACGCAAACGATCACCATCACCCCTATGGTGTCCGCGGGCTGAGGCAAACGGACGCAGATGGTCAATTTGAGCGTCCGTTTTACGTCGGCCTGCAGGAGATGCCCTAAACACATTTGGTACTTTTTGAAAACCAGGTTATCACTCTCTAAATCAGAATAAGATTTACATTGGTTTGTTTCTAAAAAACAACTGTCCAGTTTATCTTAGAATGGATATATCAAAAACAACCATTAGTTTTTCTAACATAGCTACCAGAATCGTTGTTAAGTGTTATGAAACAACTCTTGATTTGTTAAAAAAGCAGCAACCACATTCTTTCACGCAGCTACAAAGATTATTTTTTGCACAACTGCTAGATTTGTCGTAAGCAACTACCAAATTCTCTAATATAATTGTCAGTTTGGTTTTTTTAAAGTAGCTAGCACATTATATTGTGCATCTACCAGATTGTTTTGACACAGAATCCATATTTGTTGAAAGCAACTACTAGTTCCTCTGCTATAACTGTCATTTTGGTTTCTAGAAAGCTGCTACCACATTCTTTCACGTGGCAACCTGATTGTTTGGATACAGTCCCAGATTATCGAAAGCAATTACCAAGTTCTCTAATATAATTATCAGTTTGGTTTCTTGAATATAGCTACCACATTCTTTCATGCAGCTACTAGTTTGTTTTGATACAATTGCCCGATTTTTCCAACTATCATGCTCTCTCATACAACTTGTCATTTTGGTTTCTCGAAAGTAGCTACAACATTTATCATGCAACTAGCGAATTTTAAGTCCTTCGAACAATTGCCAGGTTCTCAGATTATTGCATTATATATGCTTGATGTGAAAAAGCATAGAAGATATCTAGTTATCCACTACTAGCTACCCCTTCTATTTATGTATATAATTTCGCCGTAGTCGAAAAGCTCGTGCCCATTTGTCCAATTTTGTAATCCACTCGCCCATAAATATTTGTCGCGAACTAAGAAATTTAGATATATTTTAACCTATATTTTGCCTAAATTTGTGACCAATATTTCGTGCCGAAAGGAGTAATTTTTAGCAACATTCTAAACATTTGTTACACATAATAATATAATAGTCTCTAATCTGGAGCTGACTATGACCCAACAAACAAGATGTAAGTGTTGCCTAAATGTGTCAAAATATCCCACTTCTTTCATCCTCAAATAAGTGTACTCTAAGTTCAAAATTTGTTCGAAAAAAAGTGTACATCCACACTACCAATACAGTTAATTAATGCAATTAGCTCCTCGTAATCACTTCCTAACTTCACCCACCAATCCTCATTTCTCTCCCCCACCTCAACCACCAATCATCGATCCTATTTTTTAATTAATAGAGTGGGGACTCATAAAAGATGAGAGGAAACTAAGTTTTCTCCTATTTCCTAGAAGTAGACTTATTCCATGTAAAACAAAAGGCAAAAGCTATACATGTTTGCAGTCGGAGTAGGTCTTAGCATCACTTTGTTGTACAACCTTTTGGCATGCTACTCAATCCAGGACATTACAACATGCAACACATGTCCGACGCAAGGGCAACACACGTGACTAAAATCGGAGGTGGCACATGGGCTAGCAAGCGACCAACACTTGAATTTGTAGGTGGGCCCAAGACGTGTTGCACGATGCTATATATGGCTCGCAGGAGCGTCTGTGCGATACAGACGTAAACATTGTGCGGCACCTATATATAGAATTTCTCTTGATTGATTATTTGTTTACATAGCCTACCCTATTAGAGCTAACGGGGGATTTATTTTGGCAAGTAAGGATTTTATTTGCTAGCCCAAACGAGGGAAGGGACAGGGTAATGCTCGCCTGAAAATTATCTAAAAGGACATCGGACCGTACAAGTTGGTTAGTCGTGTTAGTGAGGGTGATTGGACAGAAAAGATGCTTCCAATGATGACCACCAAATGTGTTGATGACCAACAACTGACTTCAATATAATAGTACGTAGTTATATTTCAAGCTTTTAATAGAAGGTAGAAAATCAAACCTTATTTATCGGTTTAACTCCGTCTTAACTACTCCATCCATACCGATATATTATGGTAATAATAGTGGTTTTGGAGTAATTTATTTATTAATTGCCACAATTAACTCAGACAAACACTTCCAGCCGATCCATCTTCCCACGTTTTTCTCTCTTCCCATAAATTGACCAATGCATACGACTACTCATAGTGCAAGTAACTGCAGGAGTAACTTCGTGTCCAAAATTTGATTATGTAGCAGTGAGTTAATGAGGAGACAGGAGGATGAAGTAACATAGCTAGTTACTGTAACATCACACTTTTCAAGGTACAATGAGTCTACAAACTAATAAATGATGCCATCTATGAATTATGATGCTAGTTTGATGTTACTAACCACTATGTCGAAAAATATATCACTGAACTTTTTAAAAAATATGAATCTAACAATATAGCTATTGTAGTACATATAATTCATATTTAGTTGATCAAATTAACTGTCAACGTTTATCTTGAGCGGTGTGTGCGCCTGTTAAACGGTAACGGAGGGAGTACCTAGGTCACAGCACAAAACGGTTCTACCCATCTACGCTAGTATGGAGGGAGTAGCAACGTGAGACTAGCCCAAATAATTTCAAACTAACCTTATTCATTCTTCCAACTGAATCGTCGACCTTGGTCCCAAATTTTCTCAAGAGTGTTGCCTATTTGGTGATTGTGCGAACGGCCAAGTTCAACACTAGTGGAAAACTGGAAAACTGGAAAAAGGAAAAGAAAGTTATCTCCTTCTACATGCATATGTTCCTTAGGTAATGCCTTCTTCAATATCCAGTACTTCAATTTGCTTGGTTCTCTCACAAAGGTAAACGACCGTTTGTGATACAAATGCAACAATACAAAAATAACAAATTTTACAAGTGCTGGCAATCCCCAGTTTGAGTGTAAGCTGAGTTGTAGCAGCAATAGATAATAGCGTGCGAAGTATATCAAGATGCTTTAAGATCATCCATGCCGACGCTAGCCTGCAAGTACATAGTTATACTAGTATAAAATTTTCGGCTGGAGAATATGGAATATGTCCGGCACCAAAAGCACGAGTAATTTGGAGTAAAACTTACCAGAAACTTGTGGTTTTCTGCCAGTAAAGGGGAGAACGCTGCACAGAACCTCTCAATATCTGCATTTATATCACCTGTGCCACAAATGATATCCATGAACTTCTTCCTGTCTGGAGCAAGCTTTATGGCAACCTGAAACCCTCAGGCATAAGGACATGTAATATACACACTAAGAGCAAGAACAATAGTAAAGTTGAATGATGGCTCTAGTATATTGAGATGTCATCTATGGTTAACCTTATAGCCAATATGTACAATAGTGATTTTAAAAAAAGAACTACTTTAGTGGTACATGGTCGACAATCTACTCTCACAAAGTGCCTAGAAACACGTGTTAGATCTAGCTCTTGCATTACAACCCACTTACATTCTCTCTTCTCTTCTCTCTCCTCTAACTCAGCTAGAATATAATATTTAATATCTTAGAACCAGATGACTAAGATCTGTTGTACATGCTCTAAGAGCATATTTAATAGTATAGCCAACAGCCGGCTATAAGACATTGTGATGTCATCTCTAGCCAATCTTATAGCTAACAGGTACAATAGCTAGGTAGAAAGATATATTATTTTAGTAATATATGACCCATTTTTCACTCTCACAAAGTGTCTAGTAGCACGAGCGGACTCTTGAATAAGAGCCCACTTACCTTCTCTCTCATACTCTCTCATCCAACTAGATATAAATATAATATTTAAATCTTTAAAGCCTGCTGACTAAGCCTTATTGTACTTGCTCTAAGGCGCTTACGAGTTTATTTCCACGGCTCTTACTACAACACACATCAGATCATAAAATCCAATGATTCAGATTCTAGGGATCGATCAAAAGGTATTGTCTAGCTAATAAAATCATTGTAACTAGAGCATCCCGAGAGTGTGGAACAAATGTATTTTTTTGGAACGTGACCAGAACATTTGATAGATGGAAATTCAATTACTGACATGAGATGACTATTTTGTCCTTCCTAATGATTATTTTAAACACTCTTTATTTTAATTTGTAACCCTGTATAGTTTTTCTTGAAAGTTTCACTTCTATAAGTAAGTCCTCTACAAATCAGTACTGGACCTACGTATAGACCAAACTTTCAAGAAGAACAATATAGGAGTACCCTATCAGTTTAGAGTTGTTCCCAACATGTGCATCAAAATATAGTAGTACCGCCTGCTAGACTGATAACATAATGTGTGGCTTTCGAAATAGCAATGCCTGAATAGTTCAGCTTATTTGCTTCGGTCAACAAGTCCAATCAAAGCTTCACATTGAGTAACTCACGGGAAACTGAGCACTTCCAAGCTAAAAGCATTGTACATACGTAGTACATCACGGCAGAAGATAATTAATTAGCATCTGTGATCTGACAATGACCTTGGGAGCTGTGCAACCATATAAGGTCATACACGCTTTATATGGCTTGCTCTAACATATCAAATATATAATGTTCTACATGCTGAAACACATAAAGAAATGTTCATATTGTCTCATCATTGAGAGTTTGTGTAAACCAGATAGTTAACTATAAATGCAACTTTCATTGAAAGTTTAAGCAAAGAATAATACCGAGAAGCTCGAACTCCCCAGCCAACCATGCCATTTCCTGAGAGTATTTCTATAAGCATCGCTGCAGACTTGTGGCATCTGCCAATCGGTGTGCTGTACCAAGTTATGGAACAGCGCAACCAAGAAGTCCATGGCTCTGAAAAGTGAAGGCAGAGAATATTAACACTACAAATTGTACTCCTGTAAATACTCCAGCAGGTGATTTGTGTGCGCAAAATACAAAGTTACAAGTTTGCATGAATTAGTTTAGTCACCTTGTCAACCATAAAAGCCCATTGGTACAACTACTAGAGCTTTTGGCTGTCTTAGAGGCCACTTCCACTTGCACCATGTTGTGCAGCTGCTCGTACTTTGTAGGATCAGATGCATATTTGGCCTCCAGCCTCTGCAATAAGTTAACAGGTAGGCGGCGAAACCTTTAATCATAGGTAGCATGTTGCGTTAACTCCAATTTCTTGTAAATCATTATAGTGAGAAGAGCATAAAGAATCTTTCAAAGGGGGGAAAGGATTCCTCTTACTGAAATATTGCCACCAATGTCGCTCTTCACGATGGACATGGCAGATCCAAATTTATCTGTGTATAGCCATCCGTTGAAACGAAAATGTCATTACCTGAATAATTTCTCGCAGTCGCAAGGATGCAAAAATTCCTTACCTAGCACAGGGAGAATGTGCTTGCAGACTTCAAGAAACGGCTTGGTTAGAATGACGCCGCTGTCTGACTTGACGTGCTTCATCCCTTGGAGGGAGGGTGCGAACACGGTCCCCTCCATCTGCAATCCAAGCAAGAACAGGCGCTTAGCTGCGGCCATCGAGTCACCATAGCTGGCTGACCAGGCGCCAATACCAACCAAGGCACCCCTTACCGACAAAACTGGTCGCTTTCGGATGGAGCTTGCGGAGGCGGACGCAGGAAGAACTTCCTATCGCTTTTGGTGGAAGGAGGACTTGCAAGCGGGCGGCGGCTGGCAATCAGTATTCAGAATTCATGTACGTACTAGATGCAAATTTATAAGTGGGGACACGATTGCACGACCAGGGGAACCCCGGCTGACAGCGAAATAGTTCGCAAAAAAAAGATAAACTATAAATTTTTCGAGATGAATTTCGACCAAATGGTTTAAGCAACATTATCTCAATCATACAGTACACATGTGATATTGTTAGATTCATATTTACAACACTTTCTAATGATATTAATTTTATACGAAATATTTGTTATACAGATGGATTAATTCATGGCCAAACATGAACCTTAAAATGTGTGAACTCCTTATTCGTTGGAACGGAGAGTAATGTAGAGGGTAGACAGATACTCCCTCCATTCTCTTTTAGTCTATATTTTACAGATTTTAAAACCACTTAGCAAGTCATTTAGTACTACTACTTTGATGTGTAAACAACTAATTTAAGCTACATTAAAATTAATGATATCTTTTTTGTGATTTTTTTGATGAAATCTAATACAGAAATTGTGGGTTTTCTATATCGTTATTGATTACAAAGCTAAAATGTAGAATAATATAAAATAAAATTTAACTCTAAGACATATATAAAGGAGAACCGATGAAGTACATATTTACACCATCGCATTATCCACTCACATAACGACTTTTGCAGACAAAAGTAGAAGTCATCGGAAACGTTTTACAGACAATGGGAATGCCATCTTCCGTACTCCCTCTTTGCCACAATGTGAACCTAAGATTTTTCAAAAGTCTAAAGATGTAAATTTAACCAAATTTATTGAGAAAATTATCTGTGTCAACAATACAAAATGTATACCATATAAAAATATACATTATGATAAATCTAATGATGTTGATTTGATATTTTAGATGTTCATCTTTTTTACATACTTAACCAAACTTTACCATTTTTTGACTTTTCAAAAAACTTATATACACAACATTTTGGTAAAGAGGGAGTAAACAAAGTAATCACCTGAAATTTAATCCTGCATGTGATCTGGGTACAACCGTGGTTCTAGCAAAACCCAACCAGCAGTTGTACAACCACGGTCTTTGTAAACACTGGCTAAGTAAGGGCTGTAGCAACTGTTTGTCCCTCTGCTGCAATTATCTCTTCTCCTCAATCATCATCATCATCATCATCATCAACATCATCATCATCGTCATTATCATCATCATCGATACGGAGAGAGAAAAGGTCATGGACAAAAAATTTGTGATGAATGCTTGATAGGAGCACAACTCGGATGGCCGTCCGTGTCCCGATTCTTAAAGCGTAGTGTGACTTGCAAAGCAGAGTTATCATCACGATAACCTACATTTCATTCCAAGTAATCACATCATATGGCCTAGCTAGGGGGATCGACCCTGCCCTACCAGTGTTCCCCTTTTGGCAAGGAGAGGTGATCGGCTCCTATCATTGTTCATCATTATTAAGAGCATCTCCAGCCGTCTCCCCGATGAGGCTCCAAGGACGCTTTTTTTTTCATCCGGATGGACGAAAACGGCCTAGCCGCGTCCCCAGCTCCTCGTTTTCTCTCGGATTAGGCCTTTCATCTGTTCGAAGAGCCCATGCCATCCCCGTGTTCCCGAGGCCCGGTCGGGGACTCCGGACGAAACAAAATCGCGCGAAACGTCGAGCGGGCCCGCGTTGTCGGTGACACAACTGGTAGTTCCCTCCATTAATTTCGTTTTCCCTCCAAATTACGCCGCATAGAACCATTTTCCCCGCCGAAATTCGGAGGAGCTACCGCCATTCTCCCCCACAGTTGCAGCTCCTCCTCTTCCCTTCCACCACCATGCCGCCGAAGAAGCTCGCCGCCGATGGCGCACCGAAGGAGAGGAAGCCGCGGGTGCCAAAACAGAGGCCGTCGGGCATCTCAAACGCGGAGTGGGCGCGGATGTGGAGTGGCGGCGGAGCGAAACTCGCGGTCGGGCGGAGAGGGAGAAGAAGTGCAACACGAAGAGGGTGGCAGCGGCGGCGGTGGAGGAACAGGCGAGGCTGCTCTCCATCAACTTCGGCCAGCCGCGCATCGCCCAATTCCCCGGGCCATGGCCTACCCAAGGTATGGTCGGCTCTCCTTCCTTCTCGCCGGCGTCGTCGCCGACCACGGCCATGTTCCATGACACCTACGCCGCCAGCATGGCCGGGTTTACGCCGTCACTGCCGGTGTACGACGGTGCGATGTACGAGGGCATCTCGCCTGCCCTGAGAAGTGGGCCGCTCTCCTTCTCCAACCCCGGGATGCCGCCGCCAAATGATCCTGTGATGCAAGAGATGATCACGTCGGGCTCCATGGCCGCCGCGTCGAGCCCGAGCTTCACACAAGAGGAGGCAAGGGCGACGGAAGTCATCGTGTCGCGGGGCGGCTTCAACATCAACCTCGACCAGGGCGATCACCACGATGAGAATGACGGTACCCAATACGTCGACGAAGAAGATGAGCAGACGTACGTCGACCAGGACGTCGACGAAGAGGAAGCGCCCGAAGCCACGGAGGCGCCGTCCAAGGGGAAGAAGAAGAGAAGGAAGAAGAACTCGCCGCCAGCCGATCCGCAGATCAAATGGACGGGCAAAGAAGAGGAGTGCCTCGCCGAAACTTGGAAGACGGTGTCTATGAACGGCATCACCGGCGCGAATCAGAACTATGACACGTACTGGCAACGTGTCAAGGTGGCGTTCCACGAGCGCAAACTCGTCGATCCATACTTCAACAAGACGGTGATGGAACGCGGCGACAAGGCAATGGACACCCATTGGGGGATCATCCAGGCGGCGTGCAGCAAGTGGCACGGCGTACAGGAGGAGATCGACAAACATGTCATCTCCGGCGAGGACTTTGAAGCAAAGGTATACTCACTCGCCGTGGCTCCTCCATCGACCCTACATCGCCGCCGAATAATCTTGAATCGCCGGCCAGTTTTTGCAGGTTCGGCGGGCGTTCGACATGTACGCGGATGACAACGACGGCCAGATGTTCAAGTACCTCAACGTGTTCGCCCGCATCTCGGAGTGCGACAAGTGGAAAGCGGTGCGCAAGAATCTCGCCAACAACAAGGGCGAGCAGTACAACCCCGACGATCCAGCACCTGCCGCGTCGGCGGGCCGCCCCGAGCACGGCCAGAAGAAGCTGAAAGAGCGAAGAAGGCCGTCCATCCAGCTCGACAGGTTGCAGGCGTCTTTCGACAAGTGCTGGGCCGATGCGAGGGCGCACGCCGCCGGGAGGGACGACAAGCATGATGTGCGGTGGAAGGCGATGCTCGCGAACCAGGGCGTCCGGATTTCCTTGCTCAAGGAAACAGCCGCGGCGAAGAAGAGGAACACTGACCTGGCGTTCCTGATCGGCAGCAAATACGCCAACATGGACGAGGAGACGAGGGCTTGGTACGACGCCCATCGCCAAGAAATCCTCCGGCCACCGTTGGCTCATTCGTCCTCCGCTTCGACGTCTACTCCCGCCGCTTCGACAACTGCAGACGCCGATGCCGCGCCAGACGCCGATGCAACGCCCGATGCCGCGCCAGACGCCTTTGCTCAGGACGGGACCGCCGATGAGCCTGTAATCGTCTAGTTTCGATCGCCGGAATGCGGCTGATCCGATGGCCGGACATTGGCGATTCTTTTGTGTAGCGGGAAGACAATATTTTGAATATATCGCTGCTGATGGGCGAAAGCTGTGGTGCGACTGGGAAATGTTGCCCCGTACGCCCTTTTTACATCCAATCCGGCGTGTGTTAAATCCGGATTTTCGCCGGGGGGGTCGAACGGCTTGAGATGCTCTAAGGGCATCTCCAACGCGGCGACCCATCCCGCGCCCACGCGTCCGGATGGGTCCAACCGGACAAAAACGCGGCCCAGCGTCCGGACCCATCCAAAAAACGGATGGCCGCATCGTTCGGGACGACCCAAACCCGGCCCAAACCCGGGCCGCATTTGCGTGGACGCGGACGCCGATGGCTGGCCGCTCGCGTCCGCCCCTTGTCCGCCCCTGGCCCGCGTGTCATAGGAAGATATATTTTTTCTTTATTAAAGTTAACCGTTACTTTTTTTAAAATCTAGTACTACTAGTCTAGCTACGTACGGGGCCGGCCGTGGATTTCACTCGACGCGGGCGGCCTGTACGCGTGAGGATTCCACTCCAGCTTAACAGCTGGGTGGCTCGGCGGTGGCCCTCTTGCGGCGTTCCTCCGCGGTCGCCCTCCTCCTTTCCGTCCTCGCAGCTTGGGCGCGCATCCGCCTCCCGCACAACTCAAGCTCCTGCACGGCGGTGCGTTCCACAGCGGTCCGTGCCTCCAGGCGGACGCGGCCGGCGGCCTGGGCCTCGTGGTTCTCCTCCCGACGGCGCATGCACTCTTGGCGGCCGCGCTCCGCCGACGCAGCAGCCTCCTGGGCGCGGCGCTCGGGCGAGGGCAGCTAGATGAGGTGGCGGGCTGCTCGCATAGCGAGGAGCTGGTTCTTCTGGCCGAGGAGGTCGCCTTAACGGCGGCGGCCGGCCCGGCAGGTGGCCTCGTGCTCGTTCGTCACGCACGTGAGGTCGGCGAGACGCTCCTCGATGGCGACGTTGATGTTCGCCAGCGCGAGGTTGTCGAAGAAGTCCTCCGCGTCAACGGGCTCCTCCTCCGCGGCCTCGTACCAGCCATTCGCGGTCTCGTGCCAGCCGTCCGCGGCCGCCTCCACCAGCTCCGCATCTTCTTCCTTCTTCGCGCCCCCTCGGTAGCGACGCGGAGTACCTCATTGTCGGCGACCCAACGCGCGTACGCCCGCTCCTCCTCCTCCGTCCGCGGGAACCTTGCCCGGGCGGCGAGGGAGAGCTTGGCCCACGTGGCCTGGAGGGTACGCGGCGTGGCGATGGACGTGTAGAGGGCGCCGGAGAAGGAAGAGGGGGAGAGGACGGCGGAGCGGGTGTGAGGTCTGTGAGGCCGCCGCCATCATTTATAGCCGGCGACATTGGGCGCCCCCATGGCCTTTTCGCGCGCGCGGGAAGGCTGGTGCGCGCGGGAACTTTCCCGCGCTTTCTCCCGCCCGCCATTGCTGTCCCGTCGAGGCCTGCCATGGCGCAGCGCCGCGCAGGGAAGATGAACCACGTGGCGGCTTTTTGGGTCACCGCGTTGAGCGCAGCGTGCGACCCAAACGGACACGCGGACGCGAGCCGCTGTCCAAGAGTCCGTGCAGCGAACCAAACGACCAAAACGGACGGCCCAACGCGAGTCGCAGGTTTGGATGCCCTGACTCGTGTATTCCCGTCGACGTAAACAAGGCCCCGTAGTGGGGTCACTGAAACAGGTAACATGTACACATACAAGGGGGACCGGAACGTGTCCACCACTCATCAGTCTGAAACTCTGAATATGGTGACTAACTGACTGAACGACTGACTGCTGTGCACGATGTGCCACCCGGTTACATACATAGATACATACATGTGCAGATGTGCAAGTATCCACATGACGATGCATCGTGCCTGGCAAGTTTGGTGGTTGCCTGTATTGTCGCCGATCTTGACCGCTGAAAACTCACAACATCATGGCAGGGAGGAACGTTCGATCGATCGTTCCGGCACTTGGGCCCGTTGATCTCTTTGCAGTTGCAGACGGAGCAACCAAAAACATGGCCCCGCTGTCTGCACAGCGACCTCGCTGCAAGCGCGATTTCGTCTCTTTATTTAATATAGGTTGTGACAGAATAAGCAGCTGTTCTCTCATGTTCGTACTCTGCATCTCATCGATTTCCAGGCGTTGTCTTGATGGGAATCCAAAGCGCTCCAATGTTTTCGTCTACTTCTTTGCTCTCGTTTTTCTCTTTCCATAAGACCCCTTGCACTGCCGAGTATTTAGATGATCATCCTTACATTTATATATACGGCATCGGTTCTTTTCGGACACGTTCATGTAAAAGAGGTATTCGTGTAGTGGTGATGATTGGATTCAGATCTCGAGTGAGACTACTCAGACTGCTTAGTGTGGGAAGTAAGTTAGACTAGTAACATAGTAACATATGTTAGAGCATCTCCAGTCGCGTTCCCAAAACGTTCCCCAAAGCTATTTGGGGCGCCGGACAAAAAAAACCGTTCTAGTTGCGTCCTCCAAAGCCCAATTTTATCCAGCGTGGCCCGACACGGTGTCCGGCGTCCCGAGCCCGTCCCCGTCCCACAGGGGACGTATCGGGCACGCCGGACACAACGAAAAGCGAGGCGAATCGACGCGGGCCCGACGCGTCAGCGGCTCGGAAGGCTTAAACCCCATCGCCTACCTTTGGTCAAGCGACGTTAATGACGTCCTTGGTTTCCGAGGCGACGCAGGGACGCGTCTCGTCGTGCATGGCCGCGTGGCCGTCTGCGCCGGCGTTATTGCGTGCAACTACCCGCTGCCGCCGCTGTACATTAAGACGCCATGCGGTTCGTCCCAATCTCTCATCGCTCCCAAACCTTCTTGTCGCCATCGCCTCCCCCCTCCCAGATATTCTCCTCGCCGCTCCAAACAATGTCGACCTCGTCCTCCCGCAAGATCGCCGCGGCGAACGGCTTCAGCCGCGGCAGCCTAACCGTGGCAGAGGTGTGGGCGATGTACCACTCCCGATATCCAGTCCCGCCGGACATGCAGCTGCCAAGCAGCGGCGGCTGGAAGATGGTCGTGAACGGCATTGGCGTCCCACCGCCGCCGAAACCGGGCACGGACCAATGGAGGGACGGCATCAAGGCCCAGCGGGCTCAACTCACCGCCGAAGAGCGGGCGGATCCGACATGGGCGGCGAACGACAACGACGACTGGTGGGCGACGTACTTCAAGGAGAAGTACGACGTCGAGATGTACAGCACCACCGGCGTCGTCTGCGGGCCCACCAACTGGAACAAGGACGGTCGCGCCCTGTTCTGGGGCGTTCCGGGGCGCACCCTCGACAACGCCATCCGCGGCATCCGCAACGGCGCTCCAAGGTTGGAGACGCCACCGTCACCGCCACCGTCTCCTCGAGGAGGACCACCGCAATGGCAGCCGAGGAGGACGGCGTACTCGTCCTCCTCGAACTCTTCTTCCTCAGGACTGGCCCGATCGACGCCGTCCTCGTCGTACCGCTCGGCGCCCTACAGCGTCCCCAAACGCGCGGTGAAGGAGGAGCCAGCGACGCCCGTCAACACGAGGCGTGGCGGTAGCGGCAGCCGACGGCAGCAAGAGAGGCGTGGCGGCGCCCTCCTCATCCCGAAGCCGAAGGTGAACGAGGAGCCGGAGGAAGCATCGCAGGAGGCGCTGCTGGCGGAGTACGAGCGGCAGCAGCGGCTCATCGCCAGCAGCGACGATCCCGAGGATTGCCCAGGGCTGCGGGCGGCGTGCTTGGCGTCGATGAAGGACAAGGACGCCTGGAGGGGTGACCTCGACATGGCGATCGCCATGTTCATCCGCGACTCCGGCAAGCCGCTCGTGGACCTCGCCAACGACGGTGAGGCAGGACCAAGCGGCTTGGTTAAGGACGAGCCCGTCGACGAGCGCGTCAAGCAGGAGGTCGTCACCGACGACATGTACAACTTCCACTAGTACTACGACGCCTTCGGCCACCGCAAGTACTTCTAGATTAGGTTTAGTTTAAATTTAGTCAAATTTCGTTCGAATCTATGTAAATTTGGACGAATCTAATGGAATCTCGCTTAAGTTTAAAATTTCCGAAATTTTGTTTGGGGGACGCGACTGGGGAGCGACGTCCCCCAAACGCGGCACGAACGAAACACGTCCCCCAAACGCTCAATCCGGCGCGGTTTGGGGGACGCGACTGGAGATGCTCTTATGTTACTAATGAAGGAGATATGCCCTAGAGGCAATAATAAAGTGGTTATTATTTATATCTTTATGTTTATGATAAATGTTTATATATCATGCTATAATTGTATTAACCGAAACATTAGTACATGTGTGATATGTAGACAACAAGAAGTCCCTAGTATGCCTCTTAAACTAGCTTGTTGATTAATGGATGATTAGTTTCATAATCATGAACATTGGATGTTATTAATAACAAGGTTATATCATTATATGAATGATGTAATGGACACACCCAATTAAGCGTAGCATAAGATCTCGTCATTAAGTTATTTGCTATAAGCTTTCGATACATAGTTACCTAATCCTTATGACCATGAGATCATGTAAATCACTTATACCGGAAAGGTACTTTGATTACACCAAACGCCACCGCGTAAATGGGTGGTTATAAAGGTGGGATTAAGTATCCGGAAAGTATGAGTTGAGGCATATGGATCAACAGTGGGATTTGTCCATCCCGATGACGGATAGATATACTCTGGGCCCTCTCGGTGAAATGTCGTCTAATGTCTTGCAAGCATATGAATAAGTTCATAAGAGACCACATATCACGGTACGAGTAAAGAGTACTTGTCAAGAGACGAGGTTGAACAAGGTATAGAGTGATACCGAAGATCAAACCTCGGACAAGTAAAATATCGCGTGACAAAGGGAATTGGTATTGTATGTGAATGGTTCATTCGATCACTAAAGTCATCGTTGAATATGTGGGAGCCATTATGGATCTCCGGATCCCGCTATTGGTTATTGGTCGGAGTGAGTACTCAACCATGTCCGCATAGTTCACGAACCGTAGGGTGACACACTTAAAGTTGGATGTTGAAATGGTAGAACTTGAATATGAAATGGAGTTCGAATATTTGTTCGGAGTCCCGGATGAGATCCCGGACATCACGAGGAGTTCCGGAATGGTCCGGAGAATAAGATTCATATATAGGAAGTCATATTCCAAGTTTGGAAATGATCCGGTGCATTTATGGCAGGTTCTAGAAGGTTCTAGAAAAGTCCGGAAGAAATCACCATGGAAAGTAGAGTCCCGGAGGGACTCCACCTTGCATGACCAGCCAACCCTAAAGGGGAGGAGTCCAAGGTGGACTCCCCTAGGGTGGCCGGCCAACCCACCTCAAGGAAAGGTGGGAGTCCCACCTTGGGTAGGACTCCCTCCTTGAGTAGGTTTCCCACATATGGGAGGTTTTAGTGTTGGGGTCTTATTCGAAGACTTGGACTAGAACTCTTGGTGCTTCCACCTATATAATGAGGGGCATAGGAGAGGGGCTGATCACTTCAAGCCTCAGCCTTGGCCGCACCCCTTAGAGGGTCGGCGCCCAACCCCTCTCTCTCCCCAAACCCTAGCGGTCTCTCTCCTCCACCACATCCCGCACGCTTAAGCGAAGCTCCGCCGGATTTCTCCACCACCACCGACACCACGCCGTCGTGCTGTCGGATTCAAGAGGAGCTACTACTTCCGCTGCCCGCTGGAACGGGGAGGTGGACGTCGTCTTCATCAACAACCGAACGTGTGACCGAGTACGGAGGTGTTGCCCGTTCGTGGCGCCGAAACCGATCGTGATCAAGATCTTCTACGCGCTTTTGCAAGCGGCAAGTGAACGTCTACCGCAGCAACAAGAGCCTCCTCTTGTAGGCTTTGGAATCTCTTCAAGGGTGAGACTCGATAAACCCCTCGTTGCTACCGTCTTCTAGATTGCATCTTGGCTTGGATTGCGTGTTCGCGGTAGGAAATTTTTTGTTTTCTATGCAACGTTATCCTACATTGGTATCAGAGCCGTGTCTATGCATAGATGGTTGCACGAGTAGAACACAATGGTTTTGTGGGCGTTGATGCTCTTGTTGTCTTTAGTTTGAGTACTTTGCATCTTTGTGGCATAGTGGGATGAAGCGGCTCGGGCTAACCTTACATGACCGCGTTCATGAGACTTGCTCCTCGTTCGACATGCAACTTGTATTGCATAAGAGGCTTTGCGGGTGTCTGTCTCTCCTACTATAGTGAAGATTCAATTTACTCTTCTATTGACAACACTAGTATCACCGTTGTGGTTCATGTTCGTAGGTAGATTAGATCTCACTCGAAAACCCTAAACCACGTAAAATATGCAAACCAAATTAGAGACGTCTAACTTGTTTTTGCAAGGTTTGGTGATGTGATATGGCCATAATGTGATGATGAATATGTATGAGATGATCATTATTGTATTGTGGCAACCGGCAGGAGCCTTATGGTTGTCTTTAAATTTCATGTTGAGTAGTATTTCAAAGTAGTTGTAATAGTTGCTACATGAGGTGAACAACCATGAAGACGGCACCATGAACCTTGACGCTACGCCTACGATGATGGAGATCATGCCCTTAGATGATGGAGATCATGTCCGTGCTTTGGAGATGAAGATCGAAGGCGCAAAGACAAAAGGGCCATATCATATCACATATGAACTGCATGTGATGTTAATCCTTTTATGCATCTTATTTTGCTTAGAACGCGACGGTAGCATTATAAGATGATCCCTCACATTAATATCAAGATAATAAAGTGTTCTCCCCTCGTATGCACCGTTGTAACAGTTCGTCGTTTCAAAGCATCTCGTGATGATCGGATGTGATAGATTCAATGTTTCACATACAACGGGTGTAAGCCATGTTGCACACGCGGAATACTTGGGTTTGCTTGACGAGCCTAGCATGTACAGACATGGCCTCGGGACAACGGAAACCGAAAGGTTGAACACGAGTCATATGGATGATATGATCAACATGTTGATGTTCACCATTGAAGCTACATCATCTCACGTGATGATCGGTTTTTGGTGTAGTGAATTTGGATCGTGTACCACTTAACAACTATGAGGGATGTTGTATTAAGTGGGACTTCATTAGTAATTAGATTAAAACATGAACTAATTATCATAAACATAGTTTGAGTAGTATTTTGAATTAATTTTGTAGTATTGGCATCCGTTTACTACTATGCGCTAGTCCTGTAATTGAGATAGAAATACTGTTAAAATCTGACAAGAAACTTTACGGTTTGGTACCGTATTGTTAAACAATCAAGAATTGATTAAGTCCTATTGCAACTTTTAGTAAACCTCACATTGTTGATTCAAAGAGCTATGGTTTCAATTAGTACCTAAAGTTATCTTGTCTCCGTGAAACTTGAAGTTCAAATATGTTTGAAAAGTAAGGAGCTGAAAATTTAGTTTTCAGAAATAATCAAGGTATGAGATATATATGATATCTAAGACCTTATTGCAAGATGATAGAATATAATTTGGTGAGACTACATAAACTCATAAGTTTTATGGGAATGTACGAAGGTTGAAGACGCAAGGCGTCCCAATCCTCCAACTATTGGGGCACTAACAATATTCGCATATCCATGAAGTGATCGTCCTTAGTATGCATTGTTGCTAAGACTCGTCGTTTCGAAGCATCACGCGATGATCGGGTGTTATAGATTCTACGTGTGCATACAACGGGTGCAAGCCAGATTTTCACATGCGAATACTGAGGTTATACTTTACGAGCCTAGCATGTACAAACATGGTCTCGAAAAGTCTTCATGATATGATAATATTATGAGTGAAATTGTTCATCATATTAAAAGGTTACTAATAGTGAAATCCGGAACACTTGTCATATGATGATCAACTTCAAAGTAAGAACCTCAAGGTTATTGCTATTTGACCAACAAACCTAGAAGTTATTGATGTTGAAGTATTTTTCTGAATAATGAGGAAAGATAAAAGAGAAACTACAAAAAGATTATTGGCAGAAAGAAAGAAAATACTAGAAAGTCTAGCTCAGGTGTATATAAAAGATATACATGTTATGGATGTATTCCTCATTTGGTCACACAATGAAATTCTTGGGTATTTGTACCATATTGGTTGGTATGAAGTGTCATACAAAACAACGCAATACAAGAATACAATGGCCTAAGTGGCTGACAAGGAATATGATAGGAATGCACGTCTGGAACAAAAAAAAATAAAGTGTTATTATGTTCATCGTTGGCATTCTATCTAGCCCTTAGAATTTATAATAAAGAACTTAATAACTGTTATTTTGCTCTTGTCAAATAAAAACAATGAGTTGTTCAAATTATGACATTACTCCATGTACGATGGATAAAGTTATTATAAATTTTAATGGTGAAACACACATACATAACACTGACGCTAAAAAGCCGTAAGGCAAATGATTTGAATTCCACTTATTTGTGGAACCGCCATTTAGGTCATGTTGGAAAGGAACTGATACGTCTCCGACGTATCGATAATTTCTTATGTTCTATGCCATATTATTGATGATACCTACATGTTTTATGCACACTTTATGTCATATTCGTGCATTTTCTGGAACTAACCTATTAACAAGATGCCGAAGTGCCGGCTCTCGTTTTCTCGCTGTTTTTGGTTTCGAAATATTCTCGGAATTGGACGAAACGAAGACCCGGGGGCCTATTTTTCCACGGAGCTTCCGGAAGACCGAAGAGCATACGAAGTGGGGCCACGAGGTGGCCAGACCACATGGCGGCGCGGCCAAGGGGGGCCCGCGCCGCCCGTGGTGTGGGCCCCTCGTCAGTGCCCCGACTCGCCCTTCCGCCTACTTAAAGCCTCCGTCGCGAAACCCCCGATGCGAAAAACCACGATACGGAAAACCTTACCGAGACCGCCGCCGCCGATCCCATCTCGGGGGATTCTGGAGATCTCCTCCGGCACCCTGCCGGAGAGGGGATTCATCTCACGGAGGACTCTACACCGCCATGGTCGCCTCCGGAGTGATGAGTGAGTAGTTCACCCCTGGATTATGGGTCCATAGCACTAGCTAGATGGTTGTCTTCTCCTCATTGTGCTTCATTGTTGGATCTTGTGAGCTGCCTAACATGATCAAGATCATCTATCTGTAATACTCTATGTTGTGTTTGTCGGGATCCGATGGATAGAGAATACCATGTCATGTTAATTATCAAGTTATTACATATGTGTTGTTTATGATCTTGCATGCTCTCCGTTACTAGTAGAGGCTCTGGCCAAGTTTTTGCTTTTAACTCCAAGAGGGAGTATTTATGCTCGATAGTGGGTTCATGCCTGCATTGACACCTAGGACAGTGACGTGAAAGTTCTAAGGTTGTGTTGTGCTTGTTGCCACTAGGGATAAAACATTGGCGCTATGTCCGAGGATGTAGTTGTTGATTACATTACGCACCATACTTAATGCAATTGTCTCATTGTTAGCAACTTAATATCGGAGGGGTTCGGATGATAACCTCGAAGGTGGACTTTTTAGGCATAGATGCAGTTGGATGGCGGTCTATGTACTTTGTCGTAATGCCCAATTAAATCTCACTATACTTATCATGTCATGTATGTGCATTGTTATGCCCTCTCTATTTATCAATTGCCCGACTGTAATTTGTTCACCCAACATGCTTTTATCTTATGGGAGAGACACCTCTAGTGAACTGTGGACCCCGGTCCATTCTTTTATACTGAAATACAAATCTGCTGCAATACTTGTTTTTACTGTTTTCTCTCGCAAACAATCATCTTCCAAACAATACGGTTAATCCTTTGTTACAGCAAGCCGGTGAGATTGACAACCTCACTCGTTTCGTTGGGGCAAAGTACTTTGGTTGTGTTGTGCAGGGTTCCACGTTGGCGCCGGAATCTCCGGTGTTGCGCCGCACTACATCCCGCCGCCATCAACCTTCAACGTGCTTCTTGACTCCTACTGGTTCGATTAAACCTTGGTTTCTTACTGAGGGAAACTTGCCGCTGTGCGCATCACACCTTCCTCTTGGGGTTCCCAACGGACGTGTCAACTACACGCATCAGGAACGCATGAAGAAACTCCATGCAAATGGATTATTGGAGTCATTTGATTTATGAATCATTTGGCGCTTGCAAATCTCTTCTAAAAGGAATGACTGAAATACCGTTCATAGGCCAAGTTTTGAACGGGCAACTAACTTAGTGGAAAAATACATGATGATGTATATGGTTCACTAGACATAGTTGTGTGCGAGAGATTCTTCTACTTCATGAAAACTTCAAACAATGAATTGAGTATATATATGTGGATATATTCGATAAGGAAGAAGTTTGAAACATTTGAATGGATTCAAATAATTTTTCAGCATGAAGTGGAAATCATCGTAATAGAAAAGTCAAATATATATGATTGGATCATGGTAGAAATATTTGAATTACGAGTTTTAGCGAACATCTAAGAGAGTTATGAAATTTTTCTACAACTCACGTTTCTTGGAGTATCATAGTGATGATGAAGTATCCAAGAGATGTATCCAAACCTTGTTGGATTAATGATGAGATAAAATATTATGACGCCATTATATTTTTGTGGATTATGCTTTAGTGACTACCGCTTTTACACTAAATAGAGCATCATCATGATCCGTTGAAATGACACCATACGAGTTATGGCATGGGTATGAACCCTGATAGTCTTTTCTTAAATTTTGGTATGCATAGCATAAGTAAATAAGTTTACAACCAAAATCGGATAAATGTCTTTGTTGGTTATCCCGGAGATTTGATTGGGAATTCTTCCCACAAGACAAAGACAAAAGTGTTTGTCAATGTTTCTTATTTCCGAGAAATTGTTTCTAGCGAAGTATTTGAGTGGGAGGACAATAGAACTTGATAAGGTTTATGAACCTGAGCATAATGATCGAGTAGCGCGAGCATCGGAATTGGTTCCGGAAGCGGCCACGTCGATCATAGCTCCCATGACTACAAAATGTTTTAGCCATGGAGAACAAAGTACCTATTGAACTTTGTAAGTATGATTTACTTTGTGATCAAATAAATGATTTGTGGACAAAGGATTGTTTTTTGAACAATAATAAATCAAATACATACAAAGAAGTTATGATGGGCCCTGACTCCGTTAAAATGGCTATACGCCATGAAATCCAAGATAGATAAATACTTTTTGAAAGTAAATGGATCTATAGAATTGATGGACTTGGATGAAATATCCTTGAAGAAACTCGACTTGTCGAAAAGTTGTTTACGACAAAATTCAAAGAGTTGACTACGATAAGATTAGATCTTCCGTAGCAATGCTTATAGTCTATGAGGATTATTCTAGTAATCGCTACATATTTCTTTTATGAGATATGCTAGTAGGATGGCAAAATACATTACTTAACAGAAGTGTGTAGAAAAGGTGTATACAAGATACAACCAAGAGTTTGCTGGTCCGTGGAATACTAGATAGGTATACGAACTTCAATTGGATGAAGTGAGTATCACGGAGTTGGAATCTTCACCAGATGAAATAGTCAAAGAGTTTTTGATTTCATCAGAGACGATGAAGAGGCTTGCATTTGCAAGAAATTAAGTGGGAGCACTGAGACATATTTATAGTACTTTATGTAGATGACATATAGTTGGTTATAAATAATGTAATTATATACTTTATTAAAAGGTTTCATTGAGAAATTAATTTCAATGAAAGGATATGGACCGAAACATATTTAGTGTCAAGATCTATGAAGATAGATTGAAACACATAATAAGTTTAAGTCAAAGTACATAGAATGGATATTGAAGTAGTTCAATATAGAAATATTAAGAAAATGTTCTTGTCATGTGAAGGATTAACAAGACTTGAGTGTGTCTGACACTCGATGAGTAAAAACACATGAGTGATTTTAGATCACGAATAATATGTACACAATCAGATATCATGTGCTATAAAGTGTTATGAGCATATACCAGAATGATTCATATGATGATCATTGGACAACAGTAAGAATATCCTTGAGTACTTTAGAAGAACTAAGGATATATATATATATTTTTGTATGAAGAAATGACAAACAAATCGACTGTAAGGTGTTACACCGATATTGGTATTGTCACATATAAAATATAATTTCAATCTCAAATTAGACTAAGTGTTGTTTAAAAGGTAGCACAATGAGCTAGAAGTTGTCTATGCTAGATTTAGAAGAGTTCTAAATATTGTGACGGATTCTACAAAAGAAGGCGAGAATATGTCATTGTTTTGACAATGACAAAGGATGTTAAGTCAAGAGGTTCTTTGAGAACTTGGTGTATTTCCGACGAGGTCGAACTTTGAAGCTATATTGTGTGTGACAATATTAGTGACATATTTTAGACCGCGGAATTAAGGTTCCACCAGAAGACCAAACATATTTAATGCCGACTCATTTGGAAATGAGTGATGCGTTAAGACGCAAATGAATTACAAAATACATACGGTTCTGAGCATGTCAGATCCGTTGACTAAAACCTCTCCTGTGAGCAAAACATGATAAAGCACCAGAAGGCCAAGGTGTTATATCTTTACAAATGTAAACTAGATTATTGACTCTAGTGCAAGTGGGATACTGAAGGAGATATGCCCTAGAGGCAATAATAAAGTGGTTATTATTTATATCTTTATGTTTATGATAAATGTTTATATATCATGCTATAATTGTATTAACCGAAACATTAGTACATGTGTGATATGTAGACAACAAGAAGTCCCTAGTATGCCTCTTAAACTAGCTTGTTGATTAATGGATGATTAGTTTCATAATCATGAACATTGGATGTTATTAATAACAAGGTTATATCATTATATGAATGATGTAATGGACACACCCAATTAAGCGTAGCATGAGATCTCGTCATTAAGTTATTTGCTATAAGCTTTCGATACATAGTTACCTAATCCTTATGACCATGAGATCATGTAAATCACTTATACCGGAAAGGTACTTTGATTACACCAAACGCCACTGCGTAAATGGGTGGTTATAAAGGTGGGATTAAGTATCCGGAAAGTATGAGTTGAGGCATATGGATCAACAATGGGATTTGTCCATCCCGATGACGGATAGATATACTCCGGGCCCTCTCGGTGAAATGTTGTCTAATGTCTTGCAAGCATATGAATAAGTTCATAAGAGACCACATATCACGGTACGAGTAAAGAGTACTTGTCGGAGACGAGGTTGAACAAGGTATAGAGTGATACCGAAGATCAAACCTCGGACAAGTAAAATATCGCGTGACAAAGGGAATTGGTATTGTATGTGAATGGTTCATTCGATCACTAAAGTCATCGTTGAATATGTGGGAGCCATTACGGATCTCCGGATCCCGCTATTGGTTATTGGTCGGAGTGAGTACTCAACCATGTCCGCATAGTTCACGAACCGTAGGGTGACACACTTAAAGTTGGATGTTGAAATGGTAGAACTTGAATATGAAATGGAGTTCGAATATTTGTTCGGAGTCCCGGATGAGATCCCGGACATCACGAGGAGTTCCGGAATGGTCCGGAGAATAAGATTCATATATAGGAAGTCATATTCCAAGTTTGGAAATGATCCGGTGCATTTATGGCAGGTTCTAGAAGGTTCTAGAAAAGTCCGGAAGAAATCACCATGGAAAGTAGAGTCCCGGAGGGACTCCACCTTGCATGACCAGCCAACCCTAAAGGGAGGAGTCCAAGGTGGACTCCCCTAGGGTGGCCGGCCAACCCACCTCAAGGAAAGGTGGGAGTCCCACCTTGGGTAGGACTCCCTCCTTGAGTAGGTTTCCCACATATGGGAGGTTTTAGTGTTGGGGTCTTATTCGAAGACTTGGACTAGAACTCTTGGTGCTTCCACCTATATAATGAGGGCATAGGAGAGGGGGCTGATCACTTCAAGCCTCAGCCTTGGCCGCACCCCTTAGAGGGCCGGCGCCCAACCCCTCTCTCTCCCCAAACCCTAGCGGTCTCTCTCCTCCACCACATCCCGCACGCTTAAGCGAAGCTCCACCGGATTTCTCCACCACCACCGACACCACGCCGTCGTGCTGTCGGATTCAAGAGGAGCTACTACTTCCGCTGCCCGCTGGAACGGGGAGGTGGACGTCGTCTTCATCAACAACCGAACGTGTGACCGAGTACGGAGGTGTTGCCCGTTCGTGGCGCCGGAACCGATCGTGGTCAAGATCTTCTACGCGCTTTTGCAAGCGGCAAGTGAACGTCTACCGCAGAAACAAGAGCCTCCTCTTGTAGGCTTTGGAATCTCTTCAAGGGTGAGACTCGATAAACCCCTCGTTGCTACCGTCTTCTAGATTGCATCTTGGCTTGGATTGCGTGTTCGCGGTAGGAAATTTTTTGTTTTCTATGCAACGTTATCCTACAACTAATTTAAGTTACTAGATGTGGTTTCATGCATTATATCATTTATTACGTTCTTCCTAGTAAACGGGGATCCGGAGCAATAGGTCGAATTTGTAGACTCATATTGCCTTGAAATGTGTGATTTTATGGTAACATAGCTAGTTACCAGCTCACTCTCTTTCTTCAATTATTGCCATGTCATGTCATCAAAATATATTGGGATGTGTGATGTTACCACCTATGTTACCCCCACTATGAGCAGTTTCATAGTGCAAGTAACTTCAGTAGTAACTTAGGAGCAACTCAGCAAATTTGCTTATGTGGCACTGAGTTAATGATGAGAAATGAGGATAGAGTAACATAGCTAGTTACTGTAGCATCACACTTTTCAAGACATAATGAGTCTACAAGCTAATTAATGGAGTACTAACTTGATGTTACTTTGCACTATGAAGGTAGTAACATAAACTAGTGTGATGCATCATGCATCCGCATGGAAATCACCGGGCATCTCTAGCGGGTCCACCTAAATGGTCCTGGGTCCGTCCGAAACAGTCCGTGCGAACAAGCGGACAGCCTGCGCACATTTTAGCGGGGCGACAGAAACGGATCGACCTGTCCGCCTCGATCCATCCGTTCATTAAATTTGGGAAACAGATGCGTCGGCGCGGACAACAAGCGTGTTCTCCCGTGTCCGTCCGCGTGCACCTAGGGCCGACATGGAAGCAACCCGACGGCTCAAAGGCTGACGGCGGCAGCGAGGGAAGCCACCTGATGGCTGAAAGGCTAACTGGCAGCAGCGACGGACACGACCTGAGGACTGAAAGGTTGACCGACGCTATCTGATAGGGCAAAGGTGTCCAATCTTTCGATGAGACTATGATAGTGTCGATTTGTTGGCGGAGTCCGTGCTTGACGATCCGACTACACATGCAAAGCTCGTGCGCCAATGCAATCCCTAGGACAATCTCGGGGAGTTACTGATCTTGCGGATGCATGATCAGCCTGACCAGCAAGGGTCTTAATTCCTACCTGAAATCGAGAACAAGTAAGAACTAATATTGCAATCAGAATATTTCGGATGAAAGATGAAATCTTTATTGAATAAGGTGGGATTCCGAATAGTCGGTCTTGTTCTGGGCGTTGGCATCAAAAGAAGTACACGAGAGTTGAAACAATGGCTAACTTTTAAATCTAATCAAAATCCGAGTCTAAACGTGACGGCTATGGGGGTATTTAAAGGAGGAAAAGGTGGGGTTTCGGCCAGCCATGTGTATGGTGGCCGAACCAAACCCTAGAAGGCCTTTCCCCCTTCAATACAGACTCTAAAAAGTGGTTGACTTAATTCTTGCGAAAATTACATGGGCATGGTCTCAAAACTAATGGTGTCGCAGCACCATGTACTCATATGGACAAAACTATGAAGTGGAAAACTCTATATTTTATCCATGTCTTCATCTCCAATTATGGTGGCTTCAAAGTTCTGAAATCTCCAATCGCAGCATCCTCTTCAATCCTCACATGTTTTCTGTCATCTCCTCCATGTGTGATCATGCTCCAATGTTGTCCCTCTCATCCATCCTAGGTCCATCATTCTTAAGAGCAACAAACACATCTGATTTAGGCAGCATCATATTCTCATGTATGTGAGGAATAGTTCCAAGAAACGAAAGTACCTGATAGTTAAGTTGTTTGGCACGAGCTGGAGTGATTGGTCCTTGTATTTGTGTGGCTGTAAGTACAGTGGTTGTATCAACAGTTGGGATGTCCTCATCATGCTCCCCTTCTTGAATTGAAGTCGTCCTCGACGCAAGCTCATCTTCTTCACCAAAGTAAGGCTTCAAATCTGCAATGTTAAATGTAGGACTAACCGGACCCAATTCTGCAGGAAGCTCAAGTTTATATGCATTATCATTTATTTTCTCTAACACCTTAAAAGGACCAGCGGCGCGTGGTATTAGCTTAGACTTGCACAATTCAGGAAAACAATCTTTGCGCAAATGCAACCAAACAAGATCACCAACATAAAACACAACATGCTTTCTTCCTCTATCCCCACCAATCACTACAAGAAAAGTTGCCATGGCCGACGAAGTTGAAGTCGCGCCGTGGTTGCTGGTGTACCATGGCCGACGATTTTTGGTCCCTCCGTGGTGCATGTCAAAACTTTTTTTCTCGTTTTTGAGGCCACCTAGCCCGACGAAAGCGGCCAAAACGTCGCGTATGGTGGCCCGGGACGTGGTGCATCTCGAAATCTCGGGTTCGCCGGCCGAGTCAACGCAAATCCGCACCGCCGAGGGATGTAGGGCCCAGATGGCAGCCTCTCTGGCATTGTTTTTTTTCTCGATCGCGCCATCTCGTTCAACGTTCTCCGATCGAGCCGTTTACGATGCAGGATTGATGGCGTGTATTTCACACGTTCGTTGGGCAACCCCAAGAGGAAGGTATGATGCGCACAGCAGCAAGTTTTCCCTCAGAAAGAAACCAAGGTTTATCGAACCAGGAGGAGCCAAGAAGCACGTTGAAGGTTGATGGCGGCGGGATGTAGTGCGGCGCAACACCGGAGATTCCGGCGCCAACGTGGAACCTGCACAACACAACCAAACTACTTTGCCCCAACGAAACAGGTGAGGTTGTCAATCTCACCGGCTTGCTTGTAACAAAGGATTAACCGTATTGTGTAGAAGATGATTGTTTGCGAGAGAAAACAAGTAGAAACAAGTATTGCGATAGATTGTATTTCGAGAAAGAGAATTGGACCGGGGTCCACAGTTCACTAGAGGTGTCTCTCCCATAAGACGAACAGACATGTTGGGTGAACAAATTACGGTTGGGCAATTGACAAATAAAGAGAGCATGACAATGCACATACATATCATGATGAGTATAGTGAGATTTAATTGGGCATTACGACAAAGTACATAGACCGCCATCCAACCGCATCTATGCCTAAAAAGTCCACCTTCAGAGTTATCGTCCGAACCCCTCCAGTATTAAGTTGCAAAGCAACAGACAATTGCATTAAGTATGGTGCGTAATGTAATCAACAACTACATCCTTAGACATAGCATCAATGTTTTATCCCTAGTGGCAACGACACAACACAACCTTAGAACTTTTCGTCACTCGTCCCGGTGTCAATGCGGGCATGAACCCACTATCGAGCATAAGTACTCCCTCTTGGAGTTAAAAGCATCTACTTGGCCGAGCATCTACTAATAACGGAGAGCATGCAAGATCATAAACAACACATAAGCATAACTTTGATAATCAACATAACAAGTATTCTCTATTCATCGGATCCCAACAAACGCAACATATAGAATTACATATAGATGATCTTGATCATGATAGGCAGCTCACAAGATCCGACAATGATAGCACAATGGGGAGAAGACAACCATCTAGCTACTGCTATGGACCCATAGTCCAGGGGTAGACTACTCACTCATCACTCCGGAGGCGACCATGGCGGTGTAGAGTCCTCCGGGAGATGATTCCCCTCTCCGGCGAGGTGCCGAGAGGCGATCTCCGAGATCCCCCGAGATGGGATCGGCGGCGACGGCGTCTCGGTAATGTTTTCCGTATCGTGGCTCTCGGTACTGGGGGTTTCGTCACGGAGGCTATTTGTAGGCGGAAGGGCAAGTCAAGAGGCGGCACGGGGGCCCAAACCACGGGCCGGCGCGGCCGGGGGTGGGGCCGCGCCGCCCTAGGGTTTGGCCACCCCGTGGCCCCTCTTCGTCTCTCCTTCGGACTTCCGGAAGCTTCGTGAGAAAATAGGCCTCCGGGCTTTTATTTCGTCCAATTCCGAGAATATTTCTTTACTAGGATTTCGAAACCAAAAACAGCAGAAAACGACAAGCGGCACTTCGGCATCTTGTTAATAGGTTAGTTCCGGAAAATGCACGAATATGATATAAAGTGTGCATAAAACATGTAGATAACATCAATAATGTGGCATGGAACACAAGAAATTATCGATACGTTGGAGACGTATCAGCATCCCCAAGCTTAGTTCTGCTCGTCCCGAGCAGGTAAAACGATAACAAAGATAATTTCGGGAGTGACATGCCATCATAAACTTGATCATACTATTTGTAAAGCATATGTAGAGAATGCAGCGATCAAAACAATGTGTATGACATGAGTAAACAAGTGAATCATAAAGCAAAGACTTTTCATGAATAGCATTTCAAGACAAGCATCAATAAGTCTTGCATAAGAGTTAACTCATAAAGCAATAATTCGAAGTAAAGGTATTGAAGCAACACAAAAGAAGATTAAGTTTCAGCAGTTGCTTTCAACTTGTAACATGTATATCTCATGGATATTGTCAACATAGAGTAATATAATAAGTGCAATAAGCAAGTATGTAAGAATCAATGCACAGTTCACACAAGTGTTTGCTTCTTGAGGTGGAGAGAAATAGGTGAACTGACTCAACATTGAAAGTAAAGGAATGGTCCTCATAGAGGAAAAGCATCGATTGCTATATTTGTGCTAGAGCTTTGATTTTGAAAACATGAAACAATTTTGTCAACGGTAGTAATAAAGCATATGCATCATGTAAATTATATCTTATAAGTTGCAAGCCTCATGCATAGTGTACTAATAGTGCTCGCACCTTGTCCTAATTAGCTTGGACTACCTGGATTATCACCGCAATACATATGCTTTAACCAAGTATCACAAAGGGGTACCTCTATGCCGCTCTGTACAAAGGTCTAAGGAGAAAGCTCGCATTTGGATTTCTCGCTTTTGATTATTCTCAACTTAGACATCCATACCGGGACAACATAGACAACGGATAATGGACTCCTCTTTTAATGCTTTAAGCATTCAACAACAATTAATTCTTTTCTCATTAGAGATTTGAGGATGTTTGTCCAAAACTGAAACTTCCACCATGGAACATGGCTTTAGTTAGCGGCCCAATGTTCTTCTCTCACAATATGCATGCTCAAACCATTCAACTCAAAACATGCATAGCAACTCACATGAAATTCAACAAAGAGTTGATGGCGTTCCCCAGTAAACATGGTTATCGCACAACAAGCAACTTAATAAGAGATAAAGTGCATAATTACATATTCAATACCACAATAGTTTTTAAGCTATTTGTCCCATGAGCTATATATTGCAAAGGTGAATGATGGAATTTTAAAGGTAGCACTCAAGCAATTTACTTTGGAATGGCTGGAAAATACCATGTAGTAGGTAGGTATGGTGGACACAAATGGCATAGTGGTTGGCTCAAGTATTCTGGATGCATGAGAAGTATTCCCTCTCGATACAAGGTTTAGGCTAGCAAGGTTATTTGAGGCAAACACAAGGATGAACGGTACAGCAAAACTCACATAAAAGACATATTGAAAGCATTATAATACTCTATACCGTCTTCCTTATTGTTCAAACTCAAAACTAGAAATTATCTAGACCTTAGAGAAACCAAATATGCAAACCAAATTTTAGCATGCTCTATGTATTTCTTCATTAATGGGTGCAAAGCATATGATGCAAGAGCTTAAACATGAGCACAACAATTGCCAAGTATCACATTACCCAAAACATTTTAGCAATTACTACATGTATCATTTTCCAATTCCAACCATATAACAATTTAACGAAGGAGAAACTTCGCCATGAATACTATGAGTAGAAACCAAGGACATATTTGTCCATATGCTACAGCGGAGTGTGTATCTCTCCCATAAAGTGAATGCTAGGATCCATTTTATTCAAACAAAACAAAAACAAAAACAAAACGACGCTCCAAGAAAAAGCACATAAGATGTGGCCGAATAAAAATGTAGTTTCAGGGGAGGAACCTGATAATTTGTTGATGAAGAAGGGGATGCCTTGGGCATCCCCAAGCTTAGACGCTTGAGTCTTCTTGATATATGCTGGGGTGAACCACCGGGTGCATCCCCAAGCTTAGAGCTTTCACTCTCCTTGATCATGTTGCATCATACTCCTCTCTTGATCCTTGAAAACTTCCTCCACACCAAACTCGAAACAACTCATTAGAGGGTTAGTGCACAATATAAATTGACATATTCAGAGGTGACACACTCATTCTTAACACTTCTGGACATTGCATAATGCTACTGGACATTAGTGGATCAAAGAAATTCATCCAACATAGCGAAAGAGGCAATGCGAAATAAAAGGCAGAATCTGTCAAAACAGAACAGTTCGTATTGACGAATTTTAAAATGGCACCAGACTTGCTCAAATGAAAATGCTCAAATTGAATGAAAGTTGCGTACATATCTGAGGATCATGCACGTAAATTGGCATAATTTTCTGAGCTTCCTGCAGGGCAGTGGGCTCAGATTCGTGACAGCAAAGAAATCTGGAACTGCGCAGTAATCCAAATCTAGTACTTACTTTTCTATCAACGGCTTAACTTGGCACAACAAAACTCAAAACTAAGATAAGGAGAGGTTGCTACAGTAGTAAACAACTTCCAAGACACAAAATAAAAACAAAGTACTGTAGGTAAAAACATGGGTTGTCTCCCATAAGCGCTTTTCTTTAACGCCTTTCAGCCTAGGCGCGAAAGTGTGTATCAAGTAACATCGAGAGATGAAGCATCAACATCATTACCAGCGGTGTTGGGAGTTTTATCAATTTTAGGCCTATAGTAATTCTTTGGTTTAGGCACCTTAGAGACATACATGAATTTTTGCTCCTTACCCACATAAGCTTTCTCATTAAATTTAAGAGAAGAAAAAGTTGAACCCAATTTTCTCATGGCTTCTTCAAGTTTACCAATTCTATGGGTTTGATTATCATGGATAGCACAAGTTTCTAGAGTAGCAATTCTTTCATTAATTCCTCTTAGGATTTTATCAAGTTTATCAGTATTATCCAGTAATGTTTCCATTTTAGTTTCAATGCTACAATTTTTCTCTATGGTTTCCAATTTTTTCATAACATCCTCAAGGGAGGTTTCACTTTTAGTTTCATTAACAGGTGGTATTCCAAATAAACTCTCAATAATGCAACTAGCTTCTAAAGCGGAAGCACCTAGGAAGTTACCTCCCGCGAGACAATCAAGAACATATCTATTCCAACTAGAGATACCAACATAAAAATTCCCGAGTAGGATAGTGGTGGAGTGTTTCTTAGTGCACCTATTATGGGCATCACTAATTCTATACCAAGCATCTTTTAAACATTCTCCCCCTTGTTGCTTAAATGAACGAACTTCAACTTCAGGATTACTCATTTTAGCGATAGTAAATAAAGCAAACTAGATAAAGTAAATGCAAGTAAACTAATTTTTTTGTGTTTTCGATATAGCAAACAAGATAGCAAATAAAGTAAAACTAGCAACTAATTTTTTTGTGTTTTGATTTAAGTGCAGCAAACAAAGTAGTAAATAAAATAAAGCAAGACAAAAACAAAGTAAAGAGATTGAGAAGTGGAGACTCCCCTTGCAGCGTGTCTTGATCTCCCCGGCAACGGCGCGAGAAAAAGAGCTTGATGGCGTGTATTTCACACGTTCGTTGGGCAACCCCAAGAGGAAGGTATGATGCGCACAGCAGCAAGTTTTCCCTCGAAAGAAACCAAGGTTTATCGAACCGGGAGGAGCCAAGAAGCACGTTGAAGGTTGATGGCGGCGGGATGTAGTGCGGCGCAACACCGGAGATTCCGGCGCCAACGTGGAACCCGCACAACACAACCAAACTACTTTGCCCCAACGAAACAGGTGAGGTTGTCAATCTCACCGGCTTGCTGTAACAAAGGATTAACCGTATTGTGTAGAAGATGATTGTTTGCGAGAGAAAACAAGTAGAAACAAGTATTGCGATAGATTGTATTTCAGTAAAGAGAATTGGACCGGGGTCCACAGTTCACTAGAGGTGTCTCTCCCATAAGACGAACAGACATGTTGGGTGAACAAATTACAGTTGGGCAATTGACAAATAAAGAGAGCATGACAATGCACATACATATCATGATGAGTATAGTGAGATTTAATTGGGCATTACGACAAAGTACATAGACCGCCATCCAACCGCATCTATGCCTAAAAAGTCCACCTTCGAGGTTATCGTCCGAACCCCCTCCGGTATTAAGTTGCAAAGCAACGAGACAATTGCATTAAGTATGGTGCGTAATGTAATCAACAACTACATCCTTAGACATAGCATCAATGTTTTATCCCTAGTGGCAACGACACAACACAACCTTAGAACTTTCCGTCATCGTCCCGGTGTCAATGCGGGCATGAACCCACTATCGAGCATAAGTACTCCCTCTTGGAGTTAAAAGCATCTACTTGGCCGCAGCATCTACTAATAACGGAGAGCATGCAAGATCATAAACAACACATAAGCATAACTTTGATAATCAACATAACAAGTATTCTCTATTCATCGGATCCCAACAAACGCAACATATAGAATTACATATAGATGATCTTGATCATGATAGGCAGCTCACAAGATCCGACAATGATAGCACAATGGGGAGAAGACAACCATCTAGCTACTGCTATGGACCCATAGTCCGGGGGTAGACTACTCACTCATCACTCCGGAGGCGACCATGGCGGTGTAGAGTCCTCCGGGAGATGATTCCCCTCTCCGGCGAGGTGCCGGAGGCGATCTCCAGGATCCCCCGAGATGGGATCGGCGGCGACGGCGTCTCGGCAATGTTTTCCGTATCGTGGCTCTCGGTACCGGGGGTTTCGTCACGGAGGCTATTTGTAGGCGGAAGGGCAAGTCAAGAGGCGGCACGGGGGCCCAAACCACGGGCCGGCGCGGCCGGGGGTGGGGCCGCGCCGCCCTAGGGTTTGGCCACCCCGTGGCCCCTCTTCGTCTCTCCTTCGGACTTCCGGAAGCTTCGTGAGAAAATAGGCCTCCGGGCTTTTATTTCGTCCAATTCCGAGAATATTTCTTTACTAGGATTTCTGAAACCAAAAACAGCGAAAACGACAGAATCGGCACTTCGGCATCTTGTTAATAGGTTAGTTCCAGAAAATGCACGAATATGATATAAAGTGTGCATAAAACATGTAGATAACATCAATAATGTGGCATGGAACACAAGAAATTATCGATACGTTGGAGACGTATCAAGGATCATGGGTCCCGCATGTCATCCTCTATGAACCAAAATTCTTTCTATTCTTGGATTTTTTTGACCCCCTGATTTCTGGCTACTTCCTTTTTCTTTTGATCCCTTGCCGCCTTGGAAACGTTGAGACCGCTGCAGCTAAATGGGACCCGCATGTCATCCTCTATGAGCAATCAACTTTCTTTTCTTGGAGTTTTTTTTGGCACCTCATATTTGGTCACTTGCCTTTTTTTCGATCCCTGCCGCCTCTCAAACGGTGATACCGCTGCTGCTAAATGGGACCCGCATGTCATCCTCTATGTACTATAAAACTTTCTTTTCTTGGATTTTTTTGGCACCTCATATTTGGTCACTTGCCTTTTTCTTTCGATCCCCTACCGCCTCTCAAACGGTGATACCGCTGCTGCTAAATGGGACCCGCATGTCATCCTCTATGTACTATAAAACTTTCTTTTCTTGGATTTTTTTGGCACCTCATATTTGGTCACTTGCCTTTTTCTTTCGATCCCTGCCGCCTCTCAAACGGTGATACC
>NC_061510.1:372455534-372500600 GCF_022539505.1 Lolium rigidum
GGCGTGACTCGTAGGTAATGTTGTGGACGCCGAGCTCGACCGCCCACTTGGCGATCCGGCCAGCTGCGTCGCGGTTGCGGATGATGTCGGCGAGTGGTGTTGAGGCGACTACCTTGATGGGGTGCTCGTGGAAGTAAGGGGCCGCCGCCGCTGGGCCCCGAGGACGGCGTACACCAGCTTCTCGGTAGTGTGGATACCGTTGCTTGGACTCGATTAAGGCTTCGCCGATGTAGTAGACCGGGCGTTGTACCAGCTTGCTCCCTTCCTTCCTCCTTTCGTTCGACGACCATGACTGCGCTTATAGCGCGGTTCGACGCGGCGACGTATAGGAGCATGGTTTCTTTTGGCAGCGGGGCCGCGAGGATAGGGGCATTCGAGAGAGCGTGCTGGAGTTCCTCTAGAGCCCGCTGCGCCTCGTCTGTCCACCGGAATGATTCCGACTTTTTGAGCAAGCGGTATAGTGGCATGGCCTTGTCTCCGAGCCGGGGTATGAAGCGACTGAGGGCGGCGACTCGACCGGCGAGTTTCTGCGCGTCGACTAGGCAAGCTGGCTGCTTAGTGCGCATGACCGCCAGTGTCTTTTCCGGGTTGGGTTCGATGCCTCGCTTGGAGACGACGTAGCCTAGCAGCTGTCCTGATGGAACCCCGAAGGTGCACTTCAAAGGGTTGAGCTTGATCTTGTACCGCCGTAAGTTGGCGAATGTTTCGGCGAGGTCGCTGACGAGGTCGGTCTGTCGAGTCGATTTGACCACCACATCGTCGATGTAGACATGCACATTGCGGCCGATCTGACTTTCCAGACAGCTGTTCATGCACCGCTGGTACGTTGCTCCGGCGTTCTTGAGGCCGAAGGTCATAGACGTGTAGCAGTAGGCGCCTAGGGGTGTGATGAATGCAGTCTTCTCTTGGTCTTCCTTGGCCATCTTTATTTGATTGTACCCGGAGTATGCATCAAGGAAGCATAGCGACTCGGATCCGGCGACCGCGTCGATGATTTGGTCGATTCGCGGTAGGACGAATGGGTCCTTGGGGCACGCGCTGTTGAGGCTTGTGTAATCGATACACATTCGCCACGTCTTGTTCTTCTTTAGCACTAGGACTGGGTTTGCCAGCCCACTTCGGGTGCTTGATTTCTATGATGAAGCCGGCAGCGAGTAGCCGGTTTACTTCTTCGGCGATTGCGCTGCCGCCGTTCTTCTCCCACAGGGCGCATTGCCTGCCTAACGGGTCGCGCGGTGGGATCGACATGTAATTTGTGCTCAGCAAGTTCTCTCGGGACACCCGGCATGTCAGATGGTTTCCATGCAAAGATATCTCGATTCTCACGGAGGAACTTGATGAGCGCGCTTTCCTATTGGGCGGACAGGCCCGTCCCAATGGTAACCTGCCTACTTGGATCGTTTTCTACAAGATCTACTTGGCGAGTGCCTGCTGCGGCCTTGAAGGTTGCTGCGGACGAGTCGAGCTCGGTTGGCTTCTCCAGGATGGCGGGGTCGTTGCGGTCGACTGGGTACTTGGCGAGCTCGGCGGAGTTGTCTTGTTCGTCGGCGATGACGGCGTCGGCGAGCTTGGCGCTCGTCGTCCTCACATTCCAATGCCATCTCCGGGTCGCCGTGGACGGTGATGACGCCCGAGGCCCTGGCATCTTCATCATGTTGTACGCGTAGTGTGGGGTCGCCATGAAGCGGGCGAACGCTTGTCGGCCGAGTACGCAATGGTAGGAGCTTCGGAAGTTCACCACCTCGAACGTTATCCGCTCGGTACGGTAGTTCACGGGCGTGCCGAAGGTGACTGGCAGCGTCACTTTGCCGATCGGGAAAGCTTTCCGCCCGGGGACAATGCCGTGGAACGTGACCTTGGTGTTTTCAAGGCGTGAGTCCGGCGGCACTAAGCCGCCGGAAGGTGTCGTAGTACATGATGTTGATGGAACTTCCCCCGTCCATCAGGGTTTTTGGTAGCCAGTAGTCGGCGACCTTGGGCCTGACGACCAGCGCCACTCGCCCGGGGTACTCGATGCGGGGGGCGTGATCTTCACGGCTCCAGGTGATGCTTTGCTCGGACCAGTTAAGCCACCGGGGTACATCGGAAAGTATGACTGCGTGTACCGCCACTGCCCTTGCGAGGACCTTCCTATCTCGCCGGTCGCCGACCCCGGTGAAGGTGTGGAGCGAGCCGGCGCTGCGGCCGAAGCCCTCTCCCTTGTGCTGGTCTTGGTCTTTGGCGCGCTCTTTGTGCTGGTTGCCGCCGTCGTTTTCCTTGGCGCGGCGAGCTCTTTCTATCTGCTTCAGGGAGTAGCAATTTTCCGTCGTGTGGTTGGCGGGCTTGCCCTCCTTGCTGTGATAGATGCATGGTGCGTCCAGAGACCGCGGGCGTCGAAGCGCTTGGGTTGAGGCCGATCCTCCCGAGGTGCGCGAGTGTCGCGCCGAAACGATTTTGGCTCGCGCTGCTCGTAATCGGTGGTAGCGACTAGCTCGCTGTGTCCCCCTCTCCGCGGCGCTTGCCGTTGTTAGGCCGGCTGGCGAACCGGTAGTCGCCACGCCGAGGCTCCGTGTGCGCAGGGCGGCGATTGCGCCGTTGACCGTACTCGTCGTCCGAGTCGACTGTGGGGTCTTCATCAGCGTAGCGGGTGGCGATGTCGAAGAGTTCGGAGATTGAGATATTGTCCCTGCTGACGCGACGGAGCTTGGCGCTTAGTGGTTCATACCGGCAGCAGCGTCGGAAGCAGTAGATTGCTGTGTCCGTGCTGATGCCGCTGGAGGTCGTCCACATGTCCTGCCAGCGCTGCACCCACCGGCGGGTCGACTCGCGCGGGCCTTGGACGCAGCGATCTGGGTCTTCTATCGTTGTGGCACGGGTGTATGCGCTGGCGAAGTGCTGGATGAACGCGGCGCGAGCTTCTTCCCAGGAGTCGATGCTGTTGACGGTGAGGGTGTTGAACCAATGGCGATTGATGCCGTCCATCATGAGGGGCAGGTACCGTGCTGCGAGTAACTCGGAGTGGCCCTGGATCCCCATTGCCATGGCGTACGAGTCGATCCAGACGGTGGGGTCAATGCTTGTATCGTACTTCTCGATGTCTCGGGGTCCTTTGAACCCCACAGGGTACGGCTCGCCTCTAATCATCGGCCCGAAGCAGGCGGGGCCGATTCGGGTGAACGCGCTCTGGCGCGGGGCTTCATCTGCGTGGCGGTCGTTCAATCGACTGCGCGCCCGCCATTCTTGGTCGTTGACGATGTGGGTTCGGGTGTCGACTGGCTGCCCGTTGGCGGCGACCATCACCCGCGCGGGGCGCGGCTCGACTCGGTTGTTAGACGAGTGGGCCGCGCGCGGTGCCGGTGGCGGGCCGTTGTTGGCGTTGACGATTGCGCGGTTCGCCGCGTCTGACGACGCCGCGCGACTGACGGATGTGCGCGAATAGAGGCGCCCCTGCGAGTCGGCTGCGGCCTGCTGCTGCTCCAATGCCTTGGCTACCAAAGCCTTGGCGTGCTGGACGAGGATCGCGCCGTCTCCCCGTTTCGGGATTCTTGCGAGGACGGCTCGCGCAGCTGCCACGTTGTCGGCTGGAGACGAGTGCGCTGGTAGGCCGCTCGCGTCGACCTCTGCCCGAGGAACTTCGGGTGGTGGTGGTGGGGGTGGCGGTGGTGCTCCGCGCGCCGCTCTATCCGCAGCAGCCCGACTTCCTTCCGGGATGTCGTGGTTTTGGACTCGGGCGACCCGGACTTCTCCGTCTGGGTCGTCGAAGTTAAGGCGTGCGCTGGGAAAGTCGTTCGCGCGGGCGCGCTCCATGCGCCGGCGGTTTCGTTGCTGACGATAGTGGGACACGGCCCTTACTTCGTCTTGCTCGAGGCGGAATTTCTGCCGTTCGGCGAGCTCCTTTTTCCTCTGCTCCTCGAGGGCCGCCCGGTGCGCCTCGATTTCGGTCGCGGTGGCGGTTGCGGGGAGGGGAGTGGTGAAGGCGTCGACTGGGAGCTCTTCTTCACCCCCTGCCATGAAGACTGCGGTCGGGTAGCGGTAACGCGGGGCCTCGACAGAGTCCGAGTCGTAGTCGCTGCCGAAGAGGGAGAGGATGGAGTCGTCCTCGAAGCCACCTTCGAAGTCGCTCGGGTGGGAGACCAGGGAGATAGAGTCCTTGGTCGATGCTGTGGCGATGGAGCGGACAGTTGGGGACGCGGCGGTGGATCCCGCAACCGACGTTGTAGCGATGATGTCGGTGAAGTCGGCGTTGATCGCGGCGATGATGGAGTCGATGGCCGGGATGGTGTCGGCGGAGTCGGCGACTGGAGCGGTGTCGGCGGAGTCGGTGGCTGCCGAGGCAACGGTGGTCGGTGCCACGACCGCCGACTCGGCATCATCTTCCAGGGCCGTCTCAGCCTCCGCGTATATCTCGCCGGTGACCGGGCGAGTAGCAGTGAGGAGCTGCCCGGGCGCGAAGGGGTCGTGCGAGCGACTGGGGCGAGGCTCAGAGGGGTCGCTGA
Organism: Lolium rigidum; assembly: GCF_022539505.1. Taxonomy (NCBI): domain Eukaryota; kingdom Viridiplantae; phylum Streptophyta; class Magnoliopsida; order Poales; family Poaceae; genus Lolium; species Lolium rigidum. The sequence continues at coordinate 372,460,010 of NC_061510.1, forward strand.
CGCCGGCGAGCCCAACGAAGAGGTTGATGGAGCCGATCGGCACCATCCAGGCGTGCTTGAGAGGCGACGAGGCGGGCCGGTAGGTGCTTGGCTGGATGTGGAAGAAATTGCCGGTGGCGATCATCCTGCCGGAAGCAACCGGCCGCCGTATTGGCGAGTAGGGCCTCGCCGTAGCTCGAAGGCTTGATGTCCCATGCCCCACGGTGGGCGCCACTGTCGTGGATGTAACCACGGCAGATGCTACAGGGGGTAGCACTTCGTTGATGCGAGGGGAAGGGAACATTGCCATCTACGGGTCGAGGTGCAAGAGACGCAAGGGTTTTACCCAGGTTCAGCCCCTCCGGAGAGTAAAAGGCCTACGTCCTGCTAGATCTTTATTGCTCAGTGGAGAATTACAATGGGGGGGCTCAGTCGGCGGCTGCGCCGAGAGCTTACAGGGGAGATTGGATCTTCAATCCGGTGTCCCTCTAGGGTTTAAGCTCGGGGGTTTATATAGACACCCCCGATCTAGGGTTACATGGAGATAACTCCGAATCATATCAGTTGCTATTAATCCGGGATTCGTTAACCCTTTTGCAAGCAATCTTCTTATCCATTCGCGCAGATCTCCTCCTCGGGATCACGGCCCGGCCGCTTTAGGGCCTGGGCCGCTTGGGCGACTGGCAGTCCGCCTGGGCCTCCGTCTTCATGGCGAGTGGGACTGGCGACCCACCCCCTATGGGCATATCCCCATCATGGGTTATCTCCCAAGAAGTTCTTTCTTTTTAGCCATTAAGATGGGCTCAGCAGTTTTAATGATGCACTCGCAAGAAATAGTATTTGAAGCAAAAGAGAGCATCAAGAAGCAAATCCAAAACATATTTAAGTCTAACATGCTTCCTATGCATAGGAATCTTGTAAATAAACAAGTTCATGAAGAGCAAAGTAACAAGCATAGGAAGATAAAACAAGTGTAGCTTGAAAAATTTCAGCACATAGAGAGGTGTTTTAGTAACATGAAAATTTCTACAACCATATTTTCCTCTCTCATAATAACTTTCAGTAGCAACATGAGCAAACTCAACAATATAACTATCAAATGAAACATTCTTATCATGAGTCTCATGCACAAAATTATTACTACTCCCAACATAAGCATAATCAGTTTTATTAGTTGTAGTGGGAGCAAATTCAACAAAGTAGCTATCATTATTATTCTCATCAAGTGTAGGAGGCATATTGTAATCATAATCAAATTCACTCTCCATAGTAGGTGGCACCAAAAGACCACTATCATTATAATCATCATAAATAGGAGGCAAAGTATCATCAAAGAAAATTTTCTCCTCAATGCTTGGGGGACTAAAAATATCATGAAAACCAGCTTCCCCAAGCTTAGAACTTTCTATATTATTGTCAACAATGGTGTTCAAAGCGTTCATACTAATATTACTACCAAGCATGCAAAGAAGATTTCATAGGTTTTTTAAGTTTCGCATCAAACAATCCATGTTTTAAATCGGGAAATAGAATAAGAAGCTCACTCTTGTACATTATGCCAAACTAGTGTAAACAAGAAACAACAAGATGCAATTGCAGGATCTAAAGGAAATAGCTTTGAGCACACACACAACGGCGCCGGAAAAATACTTTACCCGGGACCGTAGTATGAGAGCCTTTTACCTTTCCTCCCGGCAACGGCGCCGGAAAAGTGCTTGATGTCTACGTTCCCCTCCTTTCCTGTAGACAGTGTTGGGCCTCCAAGAGTAGAGGTTTGTAGAACAGCAGCAAGTTTCCCTTAAGTGGATACCCAAGGTTTATCGAACTCAGGGAGGAAGAGGTCAAAGATATCCCTCTCATGCAACCCTGCAACCACAAAGCAAGAAGTCTCTTGTGTCCCCAACACACCTAATAGGTGCACTAGTTCGGCGAAGAGATAGTGAAATACAGGTGGTATGAATAAGTATGAGCAAGTAGCAACGGTGCCGGAAAAGTGCTTGGCGTGTAGTTGATGGTGGTGGTATTGCGACGTAGTAACGCAGAAAACGAGAACAAGCAGTAGTAACGCAAGCAAGTAGTAACTCAGCAGTATTTAGGAACAAGGCCTAGGGAATAGACTTTCACTAGTGGACACTCTCAACATCGATCACATAACAGAACAGATAAATGCATACTCTACACTTTTGTTGGATGATGAACATATTGCGTAGGATTACACGAACCCTCAATGCCGGAGTTAACAAGCTCCACAATAATGCTCATGTTTAAGTAACCTTTAGTGTAAGATAGATCAATAGACTAAACCAAGTACTAGCATAGCATGCACACTTGTCACCTTCATGCATATGTAGGAGGAATAGATCACATCAATATTATCATAGCAATAGTTAACTCCATAATCTACAAGAGATCATGATCATAGCATAAACCAAGTACTAACACTGTGCACCCATCGTCGCCTTTACACACGTGCGGGAGGAATAGAACTACTTTAATAACATCACTAGAGTAGCACATAGATAGTAGTGATACAAACTCATATGAATCTCAATGAGATCATTGTATTGAAGTACATGGAAGAGAGATGAACCACATAGCTACCGGTACAGCCCCGAGCCTCGATGGAGAACTACTCCCTCCTCATGGGAGCAGCAGCGGTGATGAAGATGGCGGTGGAGATGGCAGCGGTGGCGATGGAGATGGCAGCGGTGTCGATGGAGAAGCCTTCCGGGGCACTTCCCCGCTCCGGCAGGGTGCCGGAACAGAGTTCCGTCCCCCGAATTGGAGTTTCGTGACGGTGGCGGCGCCCCCGGAGTCTTTCACGGAGTTTCGTCAATTGGTATCGGGTTTTCTGATCCGGGGCTTTATATAGGCGAAGAGGCGGCGCGAGAGGGCTGACGGGGGGCCACACCATAGGGCGGCGCGGCCCCCTCTCGGCCGCGCCGGCCTAGGGTTTGGTGGCCCCGTGGCCCCTCTCCGGTCCTTCCGGGTGTTCCGGATGCTTCCGATGAAAATAGGAACTTTGGCGTTGATTTCGTCCGATTCCGAGAATATTTCGTTACTAGGATTTCTGAAACCAAAAACAGCAGAAAACAGGAACTGGCACTTCGGCATCTTGTTAATAGGTTAGTTCCAGAAAATGCACGAATATGACATAAAGTGTGCATAAAACATGTAGATAACATCAATAATGTGGCATGGAACACAAGCAATTATCGATACGTTGGAGACGTATCACTGGGACACCAAAGGAACACTTCGTCGGGTTCAACTTCAGACAGAATTTGTTGAGGTTGTCGAATGTTTCCTTGAGGTCCTCTATCAGTGTTGATCCTTCCTTTGATGTTATGACGACGTCGTCGATGTACACTTGCACGTTTTTCCCAATCTGTGTCGCCAAACACTTCGCATCATCCTCCGATACGTTGCTCCCGCGTTTTTAGACCAAAGGGCATTGTTCACGTAACAAAACACGCCATAAGGTGTAATGAACGCAGTCTTTACTTCATCTTCTTCTTTTAGCCTGATCTGGTTATAACCGAATACGCGTCCGGGAAGGAAAGACGTTCGCATCCAGCTCGTGGAGTCGATAATTTGATCGATCCTCGGGAGGGGAAGTGATCCTTTGGACAATGTTTGTTGAGACACGTAAAGTCGACGCACATGCGAAGGACCTTAGTGTTTTTCTTTGGCACCATCACGGGATTTGCTACCCATGTGGCTTCGTGAATATCTCTTTGATGAAACCAGCTTCTTGTAGTCGATTGATTTCGACGAGCATAGCTTTGCGGTTTGGTTCCGAAAACGCCGCAAAGGTTGTTTGATTGGTCTCGCTGATGGATCCAAATTTAGGTGGTGCTCGGCAAGTTCCCTGGGTACTCCTGGCATGTCAGCTGGACACCATGCGAAGATTTTCCAGTTCTCACGGAGGAACTCAACGAGCGCGCTTTCCTATGCGATATCTATGTTGTTTGCAATGGATGTCGTCTTTTTTGGGTCTGTCGGGTGAATCTGCACCTCCTTAGAATTTTTCTCTGTGTTGAAAGTTGATTCTTTATTTGGCCTTCCAACGTCTGGCGATGACGTCGTAATCGGTCATGCTTTTTGACGCCAAATACTCAGCTTGCATCCCGAAAGTTTCGATAACCGATGGAAATCCTTGTCGCACTTATCGGCTAAGGCGAAACTCCCTTTGACCGTGATTGGTCCCTTGGGTCCAGGCAATCTCCACAACAGGTATGTATAGTGTGAGTACTGCCATAAATCTAGCATATGCTGGTCGTCCCAACAAAGCGTGGTATCGCGATGGAAAATCCACGACTTCAAACTCCAGTTTCTCGATTCTATAATTTTCTCGGGTTCCGAACTGAACGTCGAGGTTGATCTTTCCCAATGGGTAACTTGGTTTCTCCGGTGTGATGCCGTGGAACCTTGTGTCCGTTGGCTTCAAGTTTGCTAGGGATATGTTCATCTTCCTCAATGCATCTGCATACATAAGGTTTAAACTGCTGCCACCATCTATGAATACTCGAGAAACATCAAAACCCGCAATAATCGCTAGCGTGAATAAGTGCTGACCGCCCTGGTCGAGGAACTTGCTGCGGGTGATCCGCTATGGTGAAGCCGATGTCTTGCCCCGACCAATTGAGGTACTCAAGCTGTTGGTGGAGGCATTTTCTCTGCCATGAACACCTGTCTCGAAATTACTTTTTGAGTTCTGTTGGACGGCCTTCCCTTCTGAATCATCGACACCGCTCCGTTTGAGTTGGGATCAACGTAAGGTGGTGGTGGAGGTGCTGCCGCTATTCTGAGCTGATGCCGATTGTCGTCTGTAATCGCGGGAGGTGGCGGTAGGTGAACTTCGCTCCTGGGCTCCCGAGGGTTTCTCTGTGCTGCTCGAGCGTGAGCATTTTCTGCGTATCTGAACATTGCCTGAAAATTTCGACAGTCTTTCTGCAGGTGCCCCGACTGTCTTTTCCCGTTGCTGTCGAGGAAGAAGTGCATCTGGCACGGTCCGTTCAGCATTTCTTCGGGGGACACGAAAGGTCTTGGAAACCTCGGCCCACTATTTTGTCTATTGCGGGAGTCGTCCCTATTATCGCTTCGCTGCTCATTGCTTCTTTGATAATCATCTCTGTTGTTTCCTCCTGTGTTTGCCCGAAATCCTGCCGAAATTTGCCCTGGGGCGTCATAGTTTGGATACTGCCGAGGAAATCGTCGCCTCGATTGATAATTTCGACCACGGTCCTCCTCTGGCGACCTGTGTCGTTTATTGTGGACATCGTCTTCTCCATCTGCCCATCTATTTGCTATCTCCATCAACGCGGATACTGTTTTTGGATTGGTCCTTCCCAAGTCCTCGACAAAATCTCCACGCCTAATTCCTGCGACAAACGCATCTATTGCTCTCTCGTCCGATATATTTTCTCGCCGAGTTTTTTATGATGTTCCACCTTTGGATGTATTTTCTCATTGACTCATCCGGCTTTTGTCGACACGCCCTCAGCATCTTCTAACGACGCAGGTTTTTTGCACGTGGACCTGAAGTTCTTGACGAATACGTCCTCGAAACTTTCCCAGCTGTCGATGGATCCTGGCGGAAGTTTTTTGATCCAAGATCGTGCGGCTCCACTTAAGTTCACCTGAATACTTTGCATGGCTGTTGCTCTAGTTCCTCCAGTTAGCTTCACCGTCTCGAGGTAATCAATTAGCCGGTCCTCTGGATCTTGCAGGCCGTCGAACTTTTTGAAGTGATCGGGCAACTTAAATCCCGACGGGACTCGAGTTTTTCGTACTCTCCTTGTGAAGCACGGCAAGCCGCACATATCCTCGTCGTTAAGCTCCGGGGATTGCCGATGATCCCTTCTGCTTTGTCTCGCTCTATCGACCCTTGCTTGTGCTCCTGTGTCTCTTGCTCCGCTTGGTCCTTCAGGAACTGCCGCTGTTGCCGCTGCAGGTCGTGGACTATTTTGCCTTGCCGTTCCTTCGGGAGGCGTTGCTACGAACGCTGTCCCCATAGCTCCAACCCATGCTAACGCCATGTTGTATAGTGTTTCCCTTGGATCTCCTGGGGGTGGCCTGGATGCGAGGATGTAAGCTTGTGTCGCCATATACCCAGCTTCTGGTGTCTTAGGGATAATATTTCCTCTTGTATCTATCGACATAAAGGACATGTCGAGGTTTTGAACCAAGTGCTCTCTTTTCTGCTTCGGGTATGTGTTGTAACCTTGATCTTCCTCTATTCCGAGCCTCCCTGTGGCTATCACCCGAAACTCTAGATTGTCCACTTAGATCTGCCCTTCTCCTGCTGGATGCGGAAGCTGCCTCCTTTCTCCTGTTCAACTCAGTCGTCCGTTTTTCTATTTCTCGGGCGAGTTCGTGCGAGCCTATATTGATAAGCTTGCGGTTCTTGAGCTGTAGCTGTTGTCGTCATTGGCTCCGAACCATCTAGGGCTTTTGCCGCTCTATCCCGAGCTGCTCGTGGAAGTTGAACTCGACACGTGGTGTGGGCCCGACATATTTAGTGCCCATACCTCTCCTTAGATCCGAGGGATCGACAAAAGGATTACCCAAATCGTCGAAAGCCTCTCGATGTTTCCTCTTGATTGTCGATAGCATAAATCTGATGATATTTTGTACTCCGATCTATGTTGGGTTTGGTGACATCATTGTTGAGATTGATGAAGACCTTGCCCACTGTGATAGATTTGTCGATGAAGTCGTAATTGTCGACATCGCTTGAGCCATCGCTTATATATGAGTCCGCGGATGACTCAAACGATGTGTTGTCGAAGATCTTGGCGAGTTTCTCTCTTGCTCGATGCCGACGTAACGTGTTGCCGAAGTTTCTTCTTCGACTCGGTTGACGATGCATAGCTTGAAAAATCAGAATCGACCGCCGACGATCCCGACGAAATCGGAATTTCGACACGATACGATCCTTCCTTCTCGACGCGAAAGTGAAACCTTCCGAACGTCATCTCCAAGGGCTCCGCCAGATACGCATATGCATCCAAACGGGAGGGTGGGTGAGGAACAAAATCAACAAGACCAGCCAGCGATCTGTTTACCTCGATCCATAGTGTTGCTTCCGGTTGACGATGTCGAAGATCTTGAACGTGCCATCGAGATCAGATCCTTACGCCTCTAGTTCCCACAGACGGCGCCAATTGACAAGGGATTAACTTGTCAATGCCTATGGATTGTAGGCTAGGGTTTAGTTAGAAGTAGAGGGCAAGTAGATCTCGAAGGTTTCAGCCGAAAAGTGCTCTATGAAAACTAGGGTTTGCAGACAATGATTCGATGATCTTCTCGTCCCTCGACTCCCCCTTTATATAAGAGGTGGAGTCGAGGGTTTCGTTTTGTACAAGTTACAGAGTCCGGGACGGTTTCTAACTCATCCCGCCGATTTACAAACAACACTTCCTATTACAATTCTACTTTCCTTAATATATCTTGGGCTCTCGAACCTTCTTATTCTTCGGGTAGTGGGCCTTCGTTAAACCCCGGGTACTATCTTTGGCAGGCCCATTTGGGATGCCTATGTCAGCGGCGTCTCAGTAACTTTTCTCGTATCGCGGCTCTCGGTACTAGGGTTTTCGCGACGAAGAGATTATATAGGCGAAGGGGCAGAGTTGGGGGACGCTCGAGGGGCCCACCCCATAAGGCGGCGCGGCCAGGGGTGGGGCCGCGCCCCCCTGTGGTGTGGCCGCCTCGTCGCCCCTCTTCGTCTCCTCTTCGGACTTCTGGAAGGATCCATGGAAAATAAGACCGTGGGCTTTTGTTTCATCCAATTCCGAGAATATTTCCTGTGTAGGATTTCTGAAACCAAAAACAGCAGAAAACAGGAACTGGCGCTTCGGCATCTTGTTAATAGGTTAGTACCGGAAAATGCATCAAAATGATGTAAAGTGTATGTAAAACATGTGAGTATTGTCATATAACTAGCATGGAACATAAGAAATTATAGATACGTTTGAGACGTATCAGTGACCCTGGATCTCCAAGTCAACGCGGGCCACATGCAATGTACGTTCTAGAATGTTTCTAGTTATTACAATTATGTTCCTATTTCATGGCTGGCTATGTATATATATGTCCCCACCCCCTTGAGGAAACCTTAGAATGAGATTGAGATCACACATGAGCTTTTCTCTTGACCCCTTGAGGGAACCCTACCATAGATTCATTGTATGATTGTATCACTTGTTCTCTTGATCGAATGATCTTCCCTCTTTGGTGACTTCTACTAGAGTAGATCTTTTGCTTGCATTTCTACCTTATTTGGTCGTTTTCCTGCACTTCTATCAACTCGGTCTTTTCAACCCTTGTAGGGGTTCTATCCTTTGATTTTTTGATTTCTTTGCAGGACATCTACCGAAAGGTACTTTCTCGCAACCTTTATCGAGTTGGTGTTTTAGGCTAACAAGGACGAACAAGATTGCGCGCGCGTCTTCACCCTCCCCCATGAATCCTTTCACCTCGAGGTCAATCTGTAAGATTGGGACATACCCCAGGCTCAACCCACATTGAAACATCGGGCATCAGATAACTTATTTGAGCTTGGGAAGTTAATTAATTTCTAGCCTCTTGTTCGGCACAAGAACTGCAAGTGTTGTGATATTGTTTTGGAGTAGGTGCAAAGTGAGATGCTTGCAAAAAACTCGGTGTGAAGTAACATAAGCGGTGATCCACCAACATAGATCGGGTGTGGTTTAACTTATTCGAACTTCGGAGTTTATTAATTTCTAGCTTCTTCTTTGACGTAAGCAATTCCAAATGTCAAATAGATCGAGTTGAGATAAAGTGCCGAGAGGTCCACAATTCGAAGTGCAAAGAGTACGACAAACACTAGATAGATGGAAATCAACTGATTAATTTGGAGCTAAGGGTGCCTAAAAGTTTTGGTGAGCAAACTCGCGTACTTGTTAGTAACAGTGTGAACAATTAACAGTATACTCAAGTAAGCTTAGGGATTTTTCTGAGAAATCAAATTAGGCTATCCATCTCTGTGTTCCTATAGACACCACTAGCAAACTATTGTAAGCCTTCCAAGTGAAACCAAACATTTGTCATCTTGGTTTGACTTAAACTCTTACTCCCCATGCTTTCCATTTTTAGCGCAACATCATTGCCATCATATTAGCATCCTCCTCCTACACCAAGTAGATGGCAAACCCCCTTGCGTACATAATTGTCGTAGCCTACTAAAACTAGTGTTCCTAGTGCCTCCCATTTGTACCACAATATTGGTGACACTCGGTGGCCAACGTCCTCTTTACACAGAGCTAAAACCTGAACCTAGTTTCCGCATTTGGTCCTACGGGTTACTAGGACAGGTACACATAGTGATTCAGTATCTATGGTGTGGCAGCACCTACCTAGCTACTGCCATGGCATTTAAGGTGTGCCTATACTATGCTTGAGCCTGCTAGGTTCTTTTTAGATCTCAATTTCTTTTGACACTGTGAAGAATACTTATAGGTGGAGAAGTGGGAGTGGCAGTGCCGGTCACCTAGAGTACCCTTGTCCCATTGGTTTGTTGTTCACTCGGCTCGCACTTACATTGGCAAACATTTAGGCCCACAGGCACGTTCTCGGCCCACTTGGCTGACAGAATTCCAAACTCAATGGTAGCCTATCTTGCAGGTTGTTGTGAGGATCTTGTTTTGGTTCGTCTTGACCGTGCCGTAGCGAACAGTGGGTTTATGGATCTTTTTTGTGAACTTCAAGTGGAGAATGTCATAACCACAACCTCTGACCACTTGGCTGTGTTGGTTTCGCTCAATATGGAGGTTGCAACTAAATCGGCTCCCGTACAGCAACATTTCCGGTTTGAAGCTGCATGGCTCCGTGCTCCAGATTATCGTGAAGTTATGGAGCGAGCATGGGAGGAAGGTAGGGACGGTACCAAGTCCCTACAATCAACTTATGATAACCTGCAACATCTTGCGGGCTCGCTGAAGCGCTGGAGCCATGACTCGTTTGGCGCCGTACGGAAGAGAATTGGGAAAGTAGAGCGCCAGCTGAGGGATCTACGGTGCTCAAATTCAGATCAAGCAGAGATTCGAAAGCTGGAAATTTCTTTGTGTGAATTATTTGAGAGGGAAGAAGTCATGGCTAGGCAACGATCTAGGGTGGACTGGCTCCGCGAGGGGGACAGGAACACATCTTATTTTCATGCGAGAGCGACGGCACGCAAACGTGCAAATAAGATATCGTGTCTTCTGCGGGAGGATGGTACGAGGTGTAATGAATTTTCTGAGATTAAAGGTATGGTGCAGAACTTTTATGAACATCTTTTTTCCTCAGAAGATTGCCCCTCGATTGATCAAGTTCTTGATGCTATTCCTCGAAAAGTTAACGATGATATGAATGCGTCTCTTTGTAAAGAGTACACAGATGAGGAGATCAAGATTTCTCTGTTCCAGATGGGCCCTACTAAGGCGCCAGGACCGGACGGGTTCCCGGCTCTTTTCTATCAAACCCACTGGGACTTCCTCAAGGAGGAGATTTGTTGTGCGGTGGGAAGTTTCTTGGCTGGCAGGGACATTCCAGAGGGTTTTTGTGATTCGGTCATTGTGCTTATTCCGAAGATCACTAACCCTCAACATTTGAAGAACTTTCGCCCAATCAGTTTATGTAATGTGTTATACAAAATTGCTTCGAAGGTTTTGGCTAACCGGTTGAAGTTGATCCTACCCTCTGTTGTTTCTGAAAATCAAAGTGCGTTTGTTCCAGGCAGGCTCATAACGGACAATGCATTGATTACCTTTGAATGCCTCCATACTATCAAACAACAGAGGGCAAAGAGGCCTTTCTTTGCTCTTAAGATTGACATGATGAAGGCGTATGACCGTGTGGAGTGGAATTATTTACTTGGCTGCCTTTCGCGACTGGGTTTTGCTGATGCTTGGATAAACTCAGTTATGAGATGTGTTACTTTTGCACGTTATGCGGTTCGTGTGAACGGTGATCTTACTGAGCCTGTGGTGCCATCTAGAGGCATCCATCAAGGTGACCCCATCAGCCCGTATCTTTTCCTTCTTTGCACTGAAGGTTTGTCGTGTCTTCTGGATAAACAGGAGGACCAAGGTGAGCTACATGGTATAAAAAATGGTCGACTTGGTCATGCTATATCACATCTTTTGTTTGCGGATGACAACATTTTCTTTGCTAGAAGTGACAAGAGAAGCGTTGATGCATTGCACCGTACCCTAAATCTGTATTGTGATGGGTATGGACAGAGAATCAATCTTGACAAATCTACAATATTTTTCGGTCAAGGCTGCAGCGAGGAGGTTAAGCTTGAAGTGAAGCAAAAGTTGGGTGTGTTCGATGAGTCACTCCAAGATTCCTATCTTGGGATGCCCACTAATATTGGCCGCTCACCTACAATCACATTCAGGTATCTCTTTGACAAGATGTGGAGGCGGGCTATTGGTCTCTCGGATAGGCCACTTTCAAGGAAGGGTCTTGAGGTCATGCTTAAAGATGTCATACAGGCAATTCCGACTTACGTTATGAGTTGTTTTCGGTTACCAGTCTCAACCTGCGAGCAGATGAGGAAGACTATTGCAAACCAGTGGTGGGGTTTTGAGAATGGTAAGCGAAAGATGCACTGGCGGTCTTGGGAGTGGCTCTCAACTCCCAAAGTTTTGGGAGGTATGGGTTTCCGGGATTTGGAACTGTTTAATCAAGCTATGTTGGGCCATCAGTGTTGGCGTTTCATAACGGATCCATCTTCCTTGTGTGTTCGTGTTCTGAAGGGTCGCTATTTTCCTAATGTGGATTTTTTGGAGGCTACATGCCCTAGGTCAGCCTCCTATACTTGGCGAAGTATCCTCCATGGAAGAAAATTGATTGAGAAAGGAATTCGATGGGGTGTTGGCAATGGCTCGAAGATTCGAATCCTACAGGACAATTGGATCCCGGGATATCCGCCCTACTTGCTAAGTCCCCTGGTACCACTCATGGAGGGTTAGATGGTGGGTTCTCTGCTTGCAGCGGATGCACGATCATGGAATGAACAGATTGTTCGTTCTGTTTTTGTGGAGGAGGTGGCTGAAAAGGTACTGCAGATTCCGATAAGCCGATTCGGAGGAGATGACTTCGTGTCTTGGCCGCATACCCGGTATGGTGTGTACTCGGTCCGGTCGGCGTACCACTTGGCTAGGGGGATGCTTGTCCGGGTGACCGCAGTGCAAATGGTCGTGGAATGTCTTCGACAAGTGTAACGGATTCGACGTACTGGAAAGCTATGTGGGCGATACATGCCCCGGGGAAAATGTTGATCACGCTCTGGCGGTTTGCTCACGATTGCCTTCCTAGTGGTGTTCAGCTCCAACGTCGCAAGATCCCAGCGTCTTTTGAGTGTATCCATTGTGCGGCACAGGAGCGTATCGATCATGCTTTTCTGTTCTGTCCGTTTGCACGATAGGTATGGGATGAGGTCAAGGAGTCGTTTCAGATTTCTCTCAACCGTAAGGATTTCAGCTCGCCCAAACTATGGCTCTTTGAGTTTTTAGGGAGGTGCTCTAAACTAGAGTCCACAGTGCTAGCAGTAACGTTCTGGCATTTGTGGGACACGCGGAACAAGCTTCGGGAGGAAGGAGGATCTGTTCTTCCTGCAAGTATTGCTATAAAGATTAAAGCTTATATTGATCTAATCACTTCGCACCAGGTTTCATCAGATACTAACCACAAGCATGAGACTTCCCAAGTAGTTTCTTGGTCTCCGCCGCCGGAAGGCTTTCTGATGATCAATGTTGATGCGGCCTTATTTGCCTCTTCTAAATGCATGGGTGTTGGTGTTGTGATTCGGAATCATGCAGGAGATTTCATTGGAGCTTGTGGTGAATGCTTTCACGCTGTCACCAATGCTGAGCTTGCTGAAGCTATGGCAATCAGATCGGCCCTGACATTTGCAGCCGAGCAAGGTATGGATAATATAATTGTTGCTTCTGATTGCCTGTCAGTTGTTCAACGTCTTCAGTCCCAGGGAGAGGACCGGTCAATGTGCGCTCCTGTGGTTCATGATATAAAGACTACGGTGGCCTCCTTCCAGGGGTGTGCGGTTCGCCATGTTAGTCGCTTGCAAAATGTTGCAGCGCATGTTTTAGCCAGGTCTGTTGAGTTATCTAGTAGATCCGTGTGGCGTGGTGTGCCCCCAGAGTGTATCCGGGAAACAATTTGTATTGACTTTATGTCTAAGTGATTAATAAAGCACACACGTTCTAAAAAAAAAGCCGTGCACACGCTTATTAGCAATAGTTTAGTACTAGTAGCTGCCAGAAGCCCATGACCAATAGAAACGATCGATGCGCTGGGAGGTCCTTGAGCTCCCACCAATTGAATAAACATGTATATAATGTTACCCACAAAAAATGTATATAATGTTAATCGATCCTGTCGCAAACACGATGCTTGTATATATATAAATCTATTACAAAACTATAACACATAGGGATCATGAAGAGAAATCAAAGCAAATATTTGTAATGTCTGCTGGGTTGGCCACTACAAGTGCCGCCGATTAACGTTCAATGAAGCTTTGCAGATCTTACACGCATCTATGTGCATCCAAACAAGAGTGGATGTCATGTTCTCAACACTATTCCTTGAAACTTTAAGTTAGAAAATAGACAAATATGCCTTCTAATAAAAATAGATTGTGCATCATTTTCTTCAAAAGAATTGTCTTTTTACTAGGAGACTTCATATATTTTATAGTTGGGCGAGATACTGGAACAGAAGCAAGCTCGTGGATACATTACATCGGACAAGAACATATCAAAGCCCCTTGCATACAAATTATTCATATTCCACTTAAAGTCTTTCTCCAATGTCCCGTAGTGCTACTGCAACTATTAGTCGATCAACATACTCTTTTAACACTTAGCTGAACGAGAACCTCACTTTTGCATCCAGTCCTACTTGTTACGGAATATCAAATAGACTAGAGCGGACGATGTCAAGGATGCGGTGTAGATGTCAAACCCCCTTGTATACATGGTGGCCCCAATCTACTTACACTTATTTTCCCAATGCCTCCTACTTCTACTGCAACATCGAAGCTTGACCGACATCCTCATTCTACTTGACCTAGCTAAACCAAAACCTCACTTGTTCATCCAATCCTATGGGTTACCAAAGTTCGGAAATGTCAAAGCTTATCTTCTGGAGAGGTACTTTTCAATGTTGATCTATATGGAGGTTATCAGAGTTTTATGTAGGCCTGGAGAGTGATTCGGGCTCCATGGCGTAACATCGTCTACCTAGCTACTGACGTACGTGATATTTATGTAGTGGTTGTGCTATTGTAGAAAGATGATGTGCAATGAATGTTGAGTTACTGTCTCTGGTATATATTTAAGTTGAAAAAACACGAGAAAATAAATTGCACAAGAATATCCTTTCTATATATAAACTTTCTCATTTTCTACTTAGAGATGTACATATTTACTATGCGTCTTTGAAACAATAAATCTGTAGTTGATTAGTGTGTAGCGCATCGAGCATTATGGAAGCCCACGTTATCGTTTAAGAAACCTAAGATGGATTCGCTCAGTTAATTGTGCATGGCATTATCGTTTAAGACTGCTCATAGTGGGAGTAACATAGGTAGTAACATCACACATATCAAGGCATTTTGATGACATGGCATACTAATAAATGAAGAAAAAGAGTGAGGTAGTAACTAGCTATGTTACCATAACATCACACATCTCAAAGCAATATGAGTCTACAACATAATTAATAATACATTGCATGACACCACATCTAAGTTACTACCCACTATGAAGGTAGTAACTTAGACTAGTAACATAACGTATGTTACTAGTCTAAGTTACTCTCCACTATGAGCAGCCTAAGAAACCTCGTCGTCGGTTCAAGGTATTTCAGACGGTTCATGTCTGAAAGTAGCCTGTCGGCCAAATGGATGAGTGGTTCTCCGTAACAGGCCGGCTAACAGCTTCTAGTGGCTCGTAAGCTATGCCGCTGGACTGACAAGATGTGTCCTCTTTGCTAGTGCTCATGCTGGTCATCTAGAGTAACCTCGGCCCACTGGTTTGTTGCTCATTCACCTCACACTTAGATTGGTAAATATTAGGCACACGCGCACGTTCCCGGCCCACTCGGCTGGCTGACGAAGATCGAAACTCAACGGAAGCCGACCCGTGCGCACGCTGCAGCTTCTTTTACAATTGAGTAAAGTCTGAAATAAACCTTAAATTTGTAGAGGGTGTTCAAATCAAATCCTGAACTCCTAATTCCTGAAATCAGCACCCCAAACTCACTATTCCCGGCCGTTACTTGCTATGCTCTCGTTTGTAGACCGGATTCGCTGACGTTTCTAAGTCAACGCTGGGATTGGTTAATCTCTAACATACTCAGGACCATGCCGGCGTTAACGAAGTTCCTGCTAGGTGCGCACCGGCTCTCGCACACCGCCACCTTGTTGCTCCTGTCGCCAACCCGAACCCGCTGGTGAACACGAGCGGGAGCTGGCGCCTTGTTGTTGCGTGGCTGGAACGCTGATGACTCGCCGTTGAAGTCGTCACCATCGCTGAGGAGCCTCACGGTGCCTCCCTGTAGAGCTCCTGCCAGAGCGTAGTCTCCATGGCATGCACATGTTGAGCTCGTCCAAGAGCACAGAGGAGCCTCCAGCTTGCTGGTGCACTTCCAAGCATATTGCACGGCTGCTGTGAGCATGCTCACCATCAACAATCGATCAGTAGGTTCTCACCTCGTGCACACTTTGTACATGGCTAGGTGCGCGTGCAGAGCCATGTCGGACACCTTGCCGTGAAACTTGCCTTGGACATCAGCGTTCCCGAAGAGGTTGCCCGCGCCGTGCTAGCTGTGTCCGTACGACGTACCGGCCCTGGCGTCGCAGTGTTACGCTTCAAGGACGCGCTGTGAAACACGCGCGCCTCGAACTAGAGTAGGGCATCGCCTCTGATCGAAGAGCATGCCGTCGATGTTGCCGAACAACTTGGCCCACGGGGTGCCCCTGCATCTCGCCCTCGTCCCAGTACAGGCTCGTATTGAGGATCAGCACGAATGTCGCCATCATCACTTCACTGAGGTAGACCACAAAGTCTACGAATTCGGCAGCGACATATGAAAAAAACTCAAAGAGAAGCTCCAAGTTCGCCGATAAACAAGCACCTACGGTGCAACCACCGATGGGCTTCTCCGCGTCGAGCACGACGACCATGACACAGTCGGAGCGAATGTTTTGAGTGCGGCCCCAGTTCGAGCACAGCGCCGAACCGGCTGGCCGGAGAACCGGGGCGACGCCGGCGACCTCAGCCCCAGAGCGCTAGATGCAACACAGCGGCGAGTAGGGCGGACAGGCGCTGACGCTGCTATGGACGGGGAGCGCCGCCGATCTGTTGCTCGGATGGGAAGCTTCGCCGCTGCTGGTATGGGGCCGTCGTGTTGTTTCTCATATATAGTTAGGGCGACTGTCATCGCCGATGAGCTATCGTCCTATCGTGGAGAGCATGTGGGCCATTGACGTCTCTTAGAGAGATGAGAAGACATTGGCCACGGTGAGCAATCCTACCGTTTGGCAACTACCTAAAATGTCATCTTAGACCGGGAATCGTAAATTTGGGGTTCTTATTCCTGGGATTAATAGTTCATGGTTCAATCTCAACAACCCCTATGAATTCAAGGTTTAATTCAGACTTTACTCTTTACAATTCGACCGCGTTGGCCTTGGCACGCGCACACACACAACACGTGACACCTGAGACGGGAAAACATCACAACAACAAGGACATCTCAGCCGAATTTTCATAGGTGATGCTCGCTCGCGCGGTTCGTGTGCATGCCGCGTCAGCCATGTGGGTAGGATATGAGGTGCCATGTCCGTCTCCCTCGTCGATCCCACGTATTGTATGGCACAATCTGCGTGTGGTCTCGTCTCTATGGATGCCTTGTTAGGCTGCAAATGGTCAGGTTACGCTAGGTGCACACGAAATCGGCCCCAAAGGTTGCCCACATGAGGATTTGGGCTGCGACCGCACGCCGTTTAAAGCAGCCCAGGGGCAGGTCCGAAGACAACGGTCGATTTCACCATTTTAACTAGAACATGCCAGGTCGAGCGAAAAAAGAGGGACCCGCTGCACGTGTGGTGCATGGGAGGGAGATGTCGCGTCCCTTGGGGGCGCACGCGGCATAAATCCGATCACCGCCCCCACTCCACTTTTCACTCCCCCTCTTTCTCTCACACCCCTCAAAGTGTCACATCAAGGTCGGCAGTTGCACTACCAGCGGTGAATCGATTGCTCGGCCACGAAGACGAAGAGCTCGATCGTGACCTCGACGGCATCGAGATCGACCGCGACCAGCGTTTGTGATGCCTTGACCTCAATCTCGAGCACCCCTAGCCTCTCCAATGGTGGCAAGCACATGCAAACTCTTCTCCGGCGCTCTATTTTGGAGTATATGGACAAGTAGATGTAATGATAGTTGTTTCGACGACATGCATACTAGATCTGTTAGGGTTAGCAATGTTTTTGGATTCCATTGATGCTTTTTATAGATGAATCCCCATTGTTTTCTCGGTGGTTATTGGTAGTCTGTTACTGATGTGCATCGATCTAGAAGTACCGGTCACTTGCATGTCAGATTTTTAGCAGATTATTGTTTCTAGACTAGGGTTCGCTACTGGTGTACATAGGAGAGTTTTGGGGTTGTTGTTGTATGTTCGACGAGTCTCCGGTGAGGGGAGCCTCACAGAGAGGACATAAAGGTAGCCATAAGGCGAGGAGTGTCCGCGACGGTGTTACACAAGTTACCCACCTTCGGATCTCAGAACGGCGGCGAGATCCTATGTGCTGCTATGATTGACTATAAGGAAACAAGTGCGCGATTACAATGAGTTGTGGTCTTTCCCCTAAGGGCTCCCGGGATCCAGCTTATAAAGACGCCCAGATCTAGGGTTTACTTGGAGGAGTCCATGACAGATTCTACTAGATCTAACCTAACTAGTACAACTTGCTATACAAGGAAGGTTCCAGATGTCCTATGTCGGTTGGGATCCGGCTTACGATGAATCGGATCCGGCTAGATCTCCTGTACCCGGGCTCTTCGTCTTGGATCAATCACCAACTCGGCCGCCCGGATAGGCCATAGGTCCATCCACCATCTGTGGGCGACCCGAACTTGTCGGAATCGGACCATGTCGGTGACAATATACCTATGAAGTATATCCACAACAGGGGATTTGAGAATCCAGGTTTGCCTATGATTAGAAAGGACAACACACATCACTTTTAGGACGGAGTTAGCGAACCCGGTGAATTGCGGTAACAAGAATTGTTAGCATTTCCTAGGTTCGTTGACCCATCTCTGAAAATTGTGTGCACATTATGAGTTATGAGGCATTGCAACTATAAGTATGTTCTTATTGCTGTTTGAGTTGGCCGATGATTATACCTTGGACACATGACAAATTTAGAGATAGGTTTGTGAACCTTCTGAGTTGTGGCAATAAGAATTGTTAGCACTTACTCGGTTCACTAACTCCATCCCTTAAGAATCTATGTCCTACATCACATGTGAGGCGAACAGTGTTACTGCATTCTGTTGCCTTGCATTATATCTATTTTTCTTTGTTGTTTCCTGGCCGATGATTATAGCACGTAGAAGCATGTATACACGGGTGAGATAATGAGACATTTAACATTTAGCTAGCACATACATCTGATTTTTTCTGACTACATGTTGAATGTTTGATTATCTCATTCACTCATGTTTGCTATCACACATATGAGGCCATATGTGCTTCTGTATGTTCTCAAGCAATGATAGTTTTGCACACTTTGTATTTTAAGATGGGCTGATCGAAACTAGTGGTACGTACAAACCCAAATTTTATGTGCGTATAACTTGTTTCGCTTACTCCATCCCCCTGAAGATGTGTGTCCATTTCCACGTGCAACAAGTTTCCGACACTGCAAAAAATGCATATTTGAGCCAACATTTCCATTTTTGGAAGTGCCAATGATTGTACTAGTTTCACATGCAGTAACATTCAAGAGATAGGTTTAGTACCTGGTATTATGTCTAAAAAGTTGTAGATTTGAGAAGGATACAAGGTACTAAGGGATCATCTTTTGAGTTCATAGACATACCATGGTAAATTGTGTATGTGCATAGTGAATGACGCTCTTCTTATTTTGTGCCCTTGTTTGCATTGCTAACCTTGCATGGTTTTACGTTTGTAGGCAATGGCGGCTGGTCAACAGCTGCAGGGTTCGAAAAGGAGGAGGAAAACCGGAAGAACCGCCGGTGTTGGGCACTGGTCTGATGCAGTGACCCCAACCCAGTTCTGCAAGGTTGGGAATGCTGCCTATCCCCAACATATTCAGGCCCTATCCGGCGGCAGTTCCTGACACGATCACCCTGAAAACATCCACTGGATGAGCCTGGGACATCACCATCACGGATGTCAATGGAAAAATCTTGTCTGGATCAGGGGTGGCCTGCCTTTGCCATAGCTCACAACCTCAGGATAGGTTTCCTACTCACCTTGAAGAAGCTCTCACCTAAGGTCTACAAGCTAGGTGGCGATCTTCGACTACAGTGGTGCTGAGGTGGTGAAGAGGTGGCCTGATCACCCTGAAGCAATGGAGAGGATCATCTTCCACGACTGAGCTGCATGTCATATCGATTTTATGTAGAACTCTTGGTAACGTAGGGTGCAAACTTGTCTTGAACATGTCTGTTAACGTGTCCTAAACTGTTATCCTAGTCCTAGTATAATCGTAAGGTGTCATGAACTGCTATTTACTATTGTCGCTGCCTGCAATTGATCTTTTGTTCTTGTTTCTGGTTGGTAACCTCACCTATGTGAGCAGGAGGTAACCATAGTCAGGCGGCTGTAGCCAACCAAACTAGCTGTAGCTTGTCTAATGTACTCAACAACTAAACTAGTTGTAACAAGTGTAAGGAGAGTGCAAAAATTACTTCACATGCTACCAAACGTGCTGCATAACATGGCATGGGTGCCTGTTTTTTTACTCAGCACCGTTTAGTTGGGTACTGCCTAATTAAGCACGAATTAGATGTAGGCTACCAAACACGCTCTACATGATTTTTCCATTACAAGAAAGTGGGACCATGCTCGCGTTGGTCGGTTCTTCTACTGTTACCGTTGGCTTCATCTTCAGCATCCTGAGCCTGGATGTGCCGCTGGTTTCTAGAGAAAATATCACGAAGCCCCTTTCATACTTATTTTTGATATTCTACTCCAACTCTTGTTCTGATGTCCCCTTCTTTTTCTGCAACACTAATAACACTCGATCATGATGCTCCTTCTACACTTGCTAAACTATAACCTCACTTTTTCATCAAATCCTACTGTTTGATGTATCCACAAGTGTGGAACTGAGGTGGAACAACAGGCTTATGAAAAACAAGTTTTAAGTAGAATGTGGAAAAACGTAAACAAGAGGGCTGGGCTTCTGCTCTCTCGATGTATCCACAAGCCTGTTGTTCCACCTCAGTTCCACACTATCTGAGGTGGATATCAGATGGATTTGTTTAGAATACTACTCCCCCCGATCCGGAAAAAGTGTCGGAAGTGGATAATTTGCAGAACAGCCCGCCACTTTCTCTCAGCCCCGCAGTCAACACGCCTACACACCCTCTCTCAGCTCCGTCAGGCGAAGCTCCCCTCCCAGCCAAGCTCACGTCGCCTCCCCGCCGTGCTCTCCTCCCCTCGCTGCGGCACCTTTCCTCTCTATCGTGCTCCTTTCCCCTCACCTCGTCACACCACCACATCTCAGTTCGCCGCCGACGAATCGCCGGATTCGGCGTCAACGCGGTTTGACATGTTGGCTGCGAGCCCGAACGCACCGAATCGGATGGCCGCGAGTCCAAAATCCAGGAGACGGTTAGAGGTTGAGGCGGTGACGGGGCTGGGCCGGTGGCTTGGACATGCTTGATGAGCTCCATACCCTGGAGCTCCTCTGACCACGACCTGGACGGGGAACAAGAGATGAGAGATGAGAGCGGCCCAATCCACATCTAGAGGGGGGTTTCACCAGTTCCTATAATTACTAAGGACTTTTTTTTTGTAAAGTGACATTGTACGACGGTCCCGACATCTTTTTCGGATCGGAGGGAATAGAAAATATTGTACTAGTACGTATACATGACCTGTATTTAATAGTTGCCCGCATTGAATCCTCGTGGTCCCCACTCATGAAGCAAGTAGAGAGATGTTTCCGTTTCTTCTTCTTCTCGAGATTCCCATCTCGCATGTTCTCTCGCGCCTGGAAGGTTGGAGACGGACTCCGGCTGTGCCCCGGCTCCATCCGCCATGGCTGGACCTGCTCCCCTCGGTGTTCCACGTCGAGAATGCCCAACCTCGAGCTCGTCGAGCTCCCTCTCGCCCAATAATGGAGATGCCGATTTGGGGCAAGGATTGGGAGTCTGTCGGTCGTGGCGGGTGGATCCTGGGAGTGCTTCAAACCCAAAGCTAAAGGAGGACTCCATGGAGCCGAGTGCTACGGGAGGAAGCAATGTCTTGGCCCTAGGCTTTCTTGGCGTGTCCAAGGCATGGGCATAGAGATCCTCACCTCGAACCCTCTAAGTGGAATGGCGGTTAGTGCGTGGACTCCTATACGGTGGCATTGGATGGGCGCTGAAGCTTCAATGGTGGGTGTAGCCAGGGATTCAGCGGCGCATGGTGTCCTACCAGCGGCGAGAAGCGGGCGAGTACGGGTGTTTTGTTGCTGGGATGGTCGTCGCTTTAATAGTGGTGTGGAGTAACTTCATTGTATCGGGCTCACTTGTCACACGAAGTACCCTATGTCATAGTTCAGTAAGACTGCTCGTAGTGGGAGTAACATAGCTAACACATTTCAAGGCATTTTAGTGACATGGCATGCGAATAAATGAAGAAAGAGAGTGAGGTGGTAGCTATGTTACTATAACATCACACACCCCAAAGCAAAATGAGTCTACAACATAATAAATGACACAATGCATGACACCACATATAAGTTACTACCCACTATGAAGGTAGTAACCTAGACTAGTAACATGACATATGTTACTAGTCTAAGTTACTTTCCACTATGAGCAGCCTAATACCTAGGCAAATACAACCACATGCAGTGGTCCTAAGGCCAGCCATAGTGCTAGTATCATAACTAGTATCATACACATTGGTACCACAAAAATATTGATGTGGTAGCTAATTAAAGAGGATAGAGAAGATTATAGTAACATAGGTAGATGCCGTACCATAGCGCAAACAATGAGAAAAATTAATGCTAAACAAATATTGTACACAAATTTGCATTGAGATTTAAAGAAAATATAGCATGACTATGATACTACTCCATGATACTACCCATTATAAAGAAAATATAGCATGACTATCATGTAGTAGTATCATATGCATGATACTACTACATGATACCACTATGACCAGCCTAAGGACAAATGTCATTCACTGCCGTTGGTGAGTGTAGCTCCTATGAGCATCGATGCATATTCCTCAATAGGTGTGCGTATCTTATTGCGATACATCTCAAAATACTTCAATAGGTACAATAATTTGAGGCACTTTGGCAAAAGGTAGCAACCTATTGGAGCACTTCTTCAAGTGCTCCAAAATGTATTCATCTATTGGGGTAGTTTTTAGAAATGCCTCAAAAGATATACTTTTAGAGACATTTTAGATAAAACGCCCCTAATTGTACATGTATTAGGAACATTTCAAATAAAGTGCCCCTAAATGGAGGTATTTAGAGAAACTTTAAAAAGTGCCCTCGGCACAAGTGCCCCTAAAGGACTAACGTTTACTAATGTGGGGATGAAGACACAATTGAGATCTTCCGTCGTCACGGGTGCACGCGGGTTTAGGAGGCGGTTATCGATCGCCCTATAAACATATAGGTATACTAGGCAGGACAATACAGGCTTTCTCTACATTTCAGCGGCCTAATCAAAATAAAATCGGATTAGGGACTAATTAATGTGCAAGTACCGGATTGCTTTTTTGAGTTTGGCCCGGGCAGGGAGGGAGGAAGCATGTCCCATATCTGATTCAGTGGAACTGAGGTTGGCCAGCATGCTAGTGGATACATCGAGCGAGCAGATACGTTTGTGTCTCATCCCACTTGAACTTGTTTTCCCAATGCCTCCTACTTCTACTGCAACATCGATGCCATTCGACCAACATTCTCATTCTACACTAAGCTAAACCAAACCCAAGCATCTCCATCCAATCCTAGTGGTTACAAAAGATCGGAAATGGCAAAGGTTACCTTCTGGAGATATATTTTGCCATGTTGATCTGCATTGACGATATAAAGGATTTATATAGGTACAAAGAATAATTCAGGCATCATGACGTAATATCGTCTACCTAGCTACTGTCGTGGTATTTATTACTGGGTGTGCTATTGTACAAAGATCATTTGTCGTGGTACCTACTGTCCGTTGAAAAAAACAAGAGAAAATAAATTGCACTAGAATATCCTTTCTATATATAACCTTTCTCATTTTCTACTTAGAGAAGTACATATTTACTATGCATGTTTTCTATGATATTCGACGCAGAGTGTAGTATTATTGTGCCAGAGCTAGCGAACATGCTTGCAAAACTTGGTTAATGTATACGTGATTATCCAAACCTTGAGAGCATCTCCAGTCGCGTCCCCCAAAGCGTCCCCCAAAGGGATTTGGGGTGCGCCGGACAAAAAAAGCGATTCAGTCGCGTCCCCCAAAGCCCATTTTTGTCCGGCGCCCCGAGCCCGTCCCCGTCCCACAGGCGACGCACCGGGCACGCCGGACACAACGAAAAGCGAGCCGGGGAGTGGCGGGGCCGACCCGTCAGCGGCACAGTTAATTTTAACCTAACCGTCGCCTACCTCGCGACGGAAGTTATTCACGCGCAGTGATACACGGCGGCATCTTTGCCTTAAAGGCGACGGAGGGGCAGGCGAGACGTCTCGTCGGTGCTGCGCAACCTCCACGCGTCGCCGGCGTTCGCACGCCACCGCCCGTTCCCGCGCGATCTTCCCGCCTCTTCTCGTCTGTTCCCGCGCTTTCTTCCCGACGCCGGCGTCTATAAAAGGTCTCCCGGCTCATCAATGGTAGCCACCACACCCCGCCGGCAACAAACACAGCCCTCGTCGCTCCACAGCCGTCTCCTCCACAACCAGTGGCAATGGCGAACCGCCCCGGCGATGGCCACTTTCCTCCACCGCCGTCTCCTCCACTTCCAGCCCGCCAGCGGCGTGCGGCACTCGAGGAGGCACTCGAGGAGGAGGCCCGCCAGCGGCGTGAGGCGCAGCACGCGGCGGATCTAGCGGCGTTCTACGCCCCTGCCTCCGCAGCTGAGGAGGACGCGATTGCAGCAGCGTGGCAGGAGCAGCAGTGCGACACCGTTGCGGCGTTCGACGCCTCGACGGGACAAGAGGCGCGACGGCGCCGGTACCGGGAGGAGATGGAGCAGCGGTGGGCTGATGAGCGCCGGCGCCAGCGCGATGAGGGGCAGGCGTTGTACCGTGAACGGCGTGAGTCGATCGAGCGCCGGCGACGTGAGTCGATCGAGCGCCAGCAGCAGGTGACGGCGGAGGAGCGTCGGCAGCGGGAGGCGGCGCTGACGGCGCTATGGGGGAGGCGGGCGGACCAGTTGGCGGCGGAGGCCGACGCGTTTGCGGCGGCGATGATGGAGGCGCCAACAGATGTGGAGGAGGAGGCGCCAATCGAGGAGCAGGAGGCCGAGGCGGAGGAGACCGAGGTGGAGGACGACGACGACGACGACGAGTTCGAGTGGTCCGACGACGACGGGCCGCACCCGGACGAGATGGCCGATCAGCAACACGCCCTCGTCGAGTCCTTCGAGTCGGAGAAGAAGCTCCAGGACGACGCCCGTGCCCGCGAAGAGGCGCAGATTCGTCGCGCCATCGAGCTCTCCCTCCAGGCGGCGCAGCAGGGGACGGCGGAGGACGCGCGGCGGGAGCGGCACCGTATGGCCACCGCCGAACGCAAGGAGAGGAGGCGCGCGCAGGAGGAGCTGCGGCGTAGGGGAGGCGACGACGGGGTGGGGCCGTCGAACGCACCGCCGGGCGGTCAGTAGTCTAGGTTTAGATGAAATCTAGTCGTTTTCATTCAAACTTTGTAATATATAATCAAAATTGAATGAAAACCTTTATTTTTGTGCACAAATATTCATTTGGGGAAGGCGTTTGGGGGACGCGGCCGGGGAGCGACGTCCCCCAAACGCGGCACGAACAAAACACGTCCCTCAAACGCTCGATCCGGCGCGGTTTGGGGGACGCGACTGGAGATGCTCTGAACGTGATTTAATACTTATATTGTAACTTGTTGGTACCAAATTGTCCTACAGAAGTTATTTGAGCTTCAGAAGTTGATTAATCGCAGGAATTTGTTTCTGTGTACGGCAACTTACTTTTTTCCTATCCTCCGAACGCAAGCCTACTATACAAATATCTAACATGCGTTGATGGCAACCAGCTAGCAGATTAACTAAGAGCTATTGCTTACCCAGGTCCGCACGCTGCAGTATGTGCTAAGAGCATATCCAGTTATTGGCGCTCCCCAGACTGAAATTCGGTGCTAGATAGTACTGGATGGATGTAATTTTCTCCCCGCGGAGGGGGAGATTCCCAGGGCGGACCCACGGCCGATCTTCAGCTGGGCGAATTTGGCTAAGAATATGCCACTTTTTAGCCAATTTTCGGCACAATTTCAGAATACAAAATAAATATAAAAGTTTAAGATATTTTTCGCTGAGATTTGACATTATTTCAACAAAGCAAATAGTTCAACTCCTGAACGGCATACACAATCTTTAGAAAGAGATCCTGACTCATCCTGGACCACCGGAATACTGCTTCAGGGTGCAGCGGTTCATCATCGAAGCAATCCGCGTACAACATGATGTACCCCTCCAGGCGCTGCCTCGCCTTGGCCTTCCGGCAACCGGGCGCAGAGCCGCCACGCTGCGGCTTTGAGTTCTGCTCGGCGTATAGGTTGGCCAGAGACGCCATGAACATCATCTGATCTTCATCTTTGGCGGCAACGACGTTCTCCTCCTCCAACAGCGAAACAAAAATTTGCTCGTCCTCGTCGTCGGAGTCCATGGCCGAGCAATCAAAACGCCGAACACCTCACGGGTGTGGTGCTGTAGAGGTCGGCACATGGATCGGCACGAGAATCTGCAACGGAACGCTGGTGAGGTGATGAACGCCGACGAGCTCAGCAGTAGCTACGGAGTGGGTGCGGTCTTTCTACCGGCGTATACACGATGGTAGAGGGTAGGGGTGGTGCCGGTGACGAGGTGGTTTGGGCAGCGCGAGTGGAGTGGGGGGAATTAAGAGCTGGGAGGTGTAGGCATGCACGGACCACACATGGCACGGAACCGGCTCCTCTAACGTGAAGTAAACAAGTGAGACTCTGACTTTGCTTCTTCACAGTTCACACTGCATGTTCCTCTCCAAACAAAAGGAAAAAAGAAAACTCCAGTCTCCAGGCCACCCACTTTTTGGAGGGCAAAAGCCCCGCCTGGACACATGTGCACGTCAAAAGGGACTGTTCTTCTCTCCACTTCTCTTCTGCTCAACTGTGTATTTCCTCTGTTCTTTCCTCTCTTCTCCACACAACGGCATATCCTGACAAAATACATCAAGGTTAGTTCTGGGGATTGATGGAGAACCAAGATCCAAACAAGTAAGTTAATTTTGATTACTTTTCTCAATTAAATTTTGCATGCTCTTTGATATCTGTTTAAGTAAACTATTTTGCATGCTGATAACCAAAATCTTAACACCCTCTCTTTCTAATTTATTCCTTACTTGTTTATTTGATAGGGGCAAGGAATACCTAGATATAAACCTCAACTTTGGATGAAGTTCCACACCGTGGCTGAGGCGTGGGACTTTTGGAAATATTATGGAGGAAGGATGGGATTCAGTTGAAAGGACACGGATGTCGCCTAGAGGGGGGGGTGAATAGGCGATTTAAAACTTTTACGAGATGGGCTTAACAAATGCGGAATAAAACTAGCGTTTACTTTGTCAAGCCCAAAGCCTATATACTATTGTTCACCTATGTGCACGAACAACTTATTCTAAGCAATGGTTCACCTATGTGCACCAACAACTTATGCTAAGCAATACAAGCAAGTATGTGATAGCAAGATATATATAACTTCAAGCACGATGGCTATCACAAGGTAAAGTGCATAAGTAAAGAGATCGAGTATAGAGATAACCGAGGCACGCGGGAGACGATGATTTATCCCGGAGTTCACACTCTTGCGAGTGCTAATCTCCGGTGGAGAGGTGCGGTTGCTTAGTGCTCCCGAACGCCACAAGAGGCTCACCTTGAGGTGTGGTTGCTCGATGCACACCAACGCCACAAAGGCCTCACCCCAAGATGCGGTACTCACACCACATACCGAACGCCACGAAGGCGCCTCACCTAGATCTCCGGTGACCCTCGCCACAAAGGCCTAGGTCACGGTTCCACTAAGGGATTTCCTTCGAGGCGGAAACCGGGCCTTACACAAAGATTGGGGCACACATCCACAACTTAATTGGAGGCTCCCAACAAATCGCCACAAAGGCCTAGAATCCGTCTAGGGTTCCAAAAACCCAAGAGTAACAACCTTCTTGCTTTCACCTCCACGAATCACCGTGGAGAACTCAAACCGATGCACCAAATGCAATGGCAAGAACACCACAAAGATGCTCAAGTCCTTCTCTCAAATTCCAACAAAGCTACAAAAGCTATTGGGGGAATAAGAGAGGAAGAACAAAGAGGAGAACACAAAATTCTCCAAGATCTAGATCCCAAAGATTCACTCACAAAGAGATGATTTGGTTTGGTCAAAGTGTGGATCTAGATCTCCTCTCTCTTTTCCCTCAAAATGGGGCAAGAATCATGGAGGGATAGAGAGATAGGGCAAGCTTCTCAAGAACAACAATGGAGGAGAGAGAGAGTAGAAGAAGCAACAGCCCAAGGAGGAAGAAGGGGGTATTTATACCCCCCAAGAAAATCGAGCCGTTGCAGACTTTCGAGGGCCGGATAATCCGGCCTAAGTTGGGGCCGGATAATCCGCCCCCGGATAATCCGGCCTCAGGGACAAAACCTGGTCAAAATCCGGCCAAAAATCCGGCCCCTATACTGAGCAGCAATTCCCCAGGTCCTTAGCCGATTTCGAGGGGCCCGGATATTTCCGAAATATCCGGCCCGGATACCCGAAATATCCGGCCCAAGTAAACTGCAGAAACACCAAAACTAAAACGGGCATAACTTTAGCATCCGGACTCCGATTTTGATGATCTTGGGCTTGTTTTGAAGCTAGGAACAAGCTCTACAAGATCATGCAGGAAACCATCATAGTCCAACAAGGGAGGATAGAAACAAATGATGAAAGGTTTGACCTATCTAAAAAAGACATACCGGTAAAACCTCCAATCTCGAAAATGCAACAAGTTGCCCGTGCAAAAACCATTCTTGATGAACTAGAGCTTGTCATGAGAATAAGCACAAGCTCTAAATCATCACATGGATAAGATCCAAATGACAACCAAGAAAGATGATGAACCAAACTCGAAAACGCAACAAGTGATCTATGCGAAATCCGTTTTCGATGAACTAGAGCTTGTCATGAGAATAAGCACAAGCTCTAAAACATCACATGGATAAGGTCCAAATAACAACCAATAAAGATGATGCAAGGATGCAAAGGTTTGAGCTCTCTCCGAACGATACGATCGAGTTACTCACTCGAGAGCCCTCTTGATAGTACGGCAACTAAACTATAAACCGGTCTCCAACTACACTAAGAGACCGGTGAGAAACAAACCCTATCAAGAGCAAACCTTATACTTGCACATTCCACTTGAGCTTGATGACGACGATCTTGACCTCAACAAGATGGAACGCCTTTCTTGCTTGTGCTTGCTTGACGAAGTCTTGTAGATTGCTCCCCCATAAACCACGATGGGAGAGCTTCTTCTTCGGCGCATCTTCGCATAACCATGACCACCATGTGGATTGCTCCCCCATAATCCACCATGGGAGAGCTTCTTCTTTGGCGCATCTTCACATATCCATGATCACCATATGGATGGCAAGACTCAACCAAAGGATCTCTTCGAGATGGCTCATCTTGAACTTGCACATCATTTCTCCATGGCAAGCTTCAAGCTTATGAACTCTTCGAGTTGGCTCATCTTGAACTTGCACTACATTTCTTCATTCTTCATCATGTTGATGTCTTGAAGTAACTTGAGGGCTCACTACATCTTCATCTTCAAGACATACTTGACACTTGATATCCTTCATCAATTTCTTCTTATTGCAACCTTGAAGCCAACATATGGTTCAAGAATTGCCTATGGACAACTCCTACAAATATAACTCAATGCAAACATTAGTCCATAGGGATTGTCATTAATTACCAAAACCACACATGGGGGCTCCATGCACTTTCAATCTCCCCCATTTTGGTAATTGATGACAATCTCTTTGAGAGGGTTTATATAAGGAATTTAGGTAACAAATAAGTTGAATATATAGAGCAAACTCCCCCATAATATATGCATGTGTGAATGATCTTGACTTTCATTGCATATATTGGCATTCAAAGCCTAGTGGAGTTTCCTCTAAATATTCAACTATGCAAAGCAACAAGATGCAATGCAATAAAGGCACATGCTTAAGCACAAAGCAAAGACATAACCAAATTCCTTAAACCCTCCAAACTTCTCCCCCATTGGCACCAATTGCCGAAATGGGTGAAAAATTTAGAAGGCCAATACAGTGAGAGTTCCTCCATAGCGTGTGCATTTCTCATAATTTGAGTGGAATCAAATGCACATATCCAATGACGAATATTCGGAAGGAATCACACTATAGATAGGATCAAAGATTGCAAAAAGATAACAAAGTCTAGAAGCTTCAACAAATGAAGCAAGCAACCAAATGAACCACAAAGAGGATACCAAAAGAAAGATAGATATTATGATAAGATCAAGAAGATTGCTCTAAATAATATGAGGAAGCTCCCCAAGGTTTGTGCACAAAACTAGACAATTTGCATTGGAGTATAAAGTGCACAAACATGGAATCATCACTCCCATAATATCATTCAAAAACAAAAGATACCAAGTGAATCAAACTCTAATGATCACCACAAGATAGTGTTCTAAATCAAATGAGGAAGCTCCCCAATGTACATGCATAAAATAAAATGTTGCATTTGAATACAATATGCATAACATGGAATCCTCACTCCCTCATTTAAAACACAAACATTTGTAATAGATCATAGATAGAAAAGTAAGCTAAACACTTGCAACATACAAATAGTTGAGCAACAAGTAAGAGGCACCACAATAAAAAGGCTCAACCAAGATGATATGTGAAAGGCATGATAAAGCATATTATAAGACTATTACAAGGATGAGCAAAAAGCATCATCATAGTCTTCAATGAATTATATTGCTTAGCATGACCAATCAACACGCAATAAATAAATAAGATATCAAAAGGAGATGTATCATCTCTTATGTGTATAAGTTTCTCTAAGTGGGCAATATCACAAAGATATTTATCCACAAAGAAACATGCACACACAAAATAGATACGCAAGAAAAATAGTATGATATCCAAGACGAAGTCATGCAATATACCAATAAGAATTTTTGCTTAATAGCATGGCCAAAGGCTCAATTTTATCTTATTGTACATTCATGAATTTCAACCACAAACAAATAAAATACATCACAAATATCAACAAGGGATAGAAGATAGTTGGGATGCATTTGAGAAAGGCAACAAGTATCACAAACTAGGATACCAAAAGAAGTAACTAAATTTGCACTTTCATCTATATTGCTCATGTGAGAGCCTTGAGGAATTGATATGCAATAAAATTGCTAGATAGGCATAGTTGGGATGGATGAATCATGAGCATGATTTAAAATACTTCCCAACAAATGCACTCATCTCAAATTACTCACATTCACAATAAAGAAGTTTCATTAAGACTTTTGCAAGAAGCACAACATTTGCAAATCAAGAGATTCATGCCAAGATGCAACCATAAGGTTGGATACAAGAAAAGTATGCATGAGAAGATACTTGTTACCAAGATAGCATTGGTGTGGATGTAGTAGATATGTGTTCGTTGACCATCCTAGCTTGCCTCAAGTTACCATTGAGTCACCACTTCTTTCCAAGAGTGAGACAAGCATCCAATGCATATCCATTGTACCTAACACAAAGGTAAGTACAAAATGGTCCCCAAACTAATTGGGTCCGAAGTAGTTAGACACACTACAACATATAGGACAAACTCCACAATTCTATGTGCATATAGATATGAAATTGAATTTCATGCACATCTTAGCCAAATTAGGATTTGATGGAGTTTACCCTATATATTGGATCAATGAAAGTGACACATGCCATAAGATATACATATATTAAATATGCATGCACAATACTTTCAAGGACCAAAGGAAGATACAATTTGGACAAAAACACCAAATAAATCAAGAGACAATGGTTGCCCAAATTATATCAAAGAATCAAATCAACACAAAATTGACTCCAAAGACTTATCTCATTATAAGAAGCTAATTAAGCCTAAGCACAAAGGAATGAGATAACCAACTCCCAAGAGAGCAAGGTTCCAACAAATAAACCAAACCCTCGACACTTTTTATGATGGCACAAAGTACCAAAAGGAAATTTATGTCTCCCAAAACCAAATTTTTGATAATGATCAAGAGAAGTTTAAGCATTATAACAAATATAGGAGAGCTCCCCCAAGATTAGTGCATTATCTAGGATTTAGAATATGGATACAAAATGCACAAAACTAGGATCATCACGCTACCTATATCTACTAAAAATGCTAAGAAAGTTTGAATAGACAAATTAGATCCATGAGATGCAAGGAAGACACATGGGAGTCAAAGCACAACAAATTCATGGAAATAAATAAGGCAATTTAAACACAAGAGCCAATGTAGATATGATCAATAAATATCTACCTCATAATTGGTTACCAATTGTCCTAGGACAAGAGGTATTAGGAAATATTTTCCGGTGGTAATTTGTAAGTATACATAAGATCATATTTACAACGAACAAAGCATATGGTAAAAGATAAGAGTTAACCATCATGCAAAGATAGTTTCTTGATAGCTTCATTTAGTCATACCAACATGCAAGGCAATTAATAGTATTCATACCAACATGCAAAGCAATTAATAGTATTCATACCAACATGCAAAGCAATTAATAGTATGACTTGAAGCACATGGTTTTCCAAAAATGTATTGAGGGACACGTTGTGAAAAACCATGCCAAGAAAAACTTTCACAAATAAGATCCACAAAGATATTAGCAATGAAGCCATTTAAGCAAATTGGAGCTTGTTTGAGCAAACATGCCACATAGGAGAGAGATAATTTACGGTATCAATTCTATGTGACACAACCTCAAATGTTCACATTTTCTAGGCTTGTAATATGCACAAAGCTTATTACTCCCCCATAATGTGATAAGGAATTTATTTTCACAAGAGGCAAATAAGATCCAAGTAGAGATATTAATGGACATTAGAATTTGAATTTCTCATGAAGATGACATACCACATAGAGACTAGATAATCTCGCAATATCAATTCTAAGTGATATTCCTCATGTACACACATTGTTTAGGATCATGAAATTCCCAAAGGAATATCACTCCCCCAAAATGGGATTGTCCATTAATCGCTCATAAGAGCCATATAAGATACAACAAGATGCAAAGAGGCTCCAACACAAACAAAAATACATGGTGTGCAACCCAACATGCATAGACTTGATTTCTCAAGCAAAACTATTAGGAAGCACAACATATACAAACACATGTTAGGAACAAAACTAACACATGCAAAGGGGCGAGTAACTTTCAATATAAATGAGTTGAGAACATGTTACCGCAAGGAGGAACATTGAATATATGATAGAAGCAAGATAACCAAAAGACTTGGCTTGAGATAATATAAATGATGAAGATCCCTTAATTCTTCATGATGTAGCCAAGTCTCCAATGCCCTCCAACAAGAACCTATTGATCAAGTTTTGGATTGTTGGTCCCCAACTAAGTTGGGTCCTAAGAGGTTAGTCACAATAGGCTTGGCAACCCAAATGGTTCTTTTCTTGACACCACTTTGGGCACCAACAAATTTGGCAAACACATTGCCACCCTCATCCTTACGAAGAGAATAAACATCATCAATGGTGATAGAGTTGGATGAGGTACCTATAGTGCAAAAGGAGGAGATGTGGCCCTTCTCACGACATATGTAGCAAGTTCTTTTCTTCTCCTTCTTCTCACTAGATTTCTCCACAATG
Source organism: Lolium rigidum (assembly GCF_022539505.1). NCBI lineage: Eukaryota > Viridiplantae > Streptophyta > Magnoliopsida > Poales > Poaceae > Lolium > Lolium rigidum. The sequence goes on from NC_061510.1 coordinate 372,493,417, forward strand.
GGAGCATTGGCTTGATTATTCTTGGGAAGTGGCATTTCTTCAACTTGAGGTTGAATATGAGTTTGAGCTTGAGGCTGCTTCCCTTTTTGCTTCTTCTTCAAAGGGCAAGATCTAACATGATGCCCTTCAATTTTGCACTTGAAGCAAACAATCTTGGCCGGGTCTTTGACTTGTAATTGGCCCTTCTTAATCTTGTTGTTCTTGGACTTGTTCTTGTTGTTGGAGTTGAATCCAAGTCCACTCTTGTCATTGGGGGATTGTTGCACACTTAACATCGTGTCAAGTTTGCATTTCCCTTCTTGACTCTTTACCAAGTCGGTCTTCAAAGAAGTGACTTGGGCCTTGAGCTCTTTGATTTCCTCTACATGGTTAGTAACAACACAAGTACTAGAGGAAGTAGAACCTTCATTGTTAGAGCAACAAGGCAAGGAAGATAATTCATCACAAGATTTAGCAATACTATGAGTGGATGAATTACTAGGACTAGCACATGGCAATATAGCATTTTGGGTAGTAGTGCTAGTATCCACATGAGGCTCACAAGGTGTTTCCTTTGATATGATAGCCTCATGAGCTAACTTTAGCCTATCATGAGAAGCTAGAAGATCCTCATGGGAGCTAGAAAGCTTTCCATGATTTTCTTCCAATTTCCCATAATTTCTAGTTAGCAACTCAAGTTGAGCCCTTAGCTCAACATTCTCCTTCAAGATAGATGCTTCACAAGAAGTAGAGTTAGTAGCACAAGCATCATCACAAGACATATTAAGAAGAGAGGGCAACATAGCATGCTCTTTTAAATATGAAGCTTGTAGTTGCTCATAGGACTTGGTGAGGATAGAGTGTTCGCTCTCCAAGGCCTTGTGGGCCTTGTCTAGATCATCTAGATCCTTAACAAGTTTATCATGACCAACACCAACTTTGGACTTTTCATTTTTAAGCAATTTTAATTTAGCTTTAGCATGGTCTCTTTCTTTAGTGAGTTTAGCAAATATTTCATTTTGAGACACCTCTAGGGTTTCAAGTTGCTCCTCAAGAGAGGCTACGGTCTCTTGTTCTTCTTCAAGGTCATTCTTTAAAGATGCTACATCATCGGCATACTCTCGTTCAAGAGCACCCTTTTTATCAATAGTGTTCTCATGCATCCAAATAAGTTTTTGGCTCTCAATAGCGGTAGTCAAGATTTCAAAGAAGTGAGAGCTAGCAATTTTATCTTTGTAAAGAACCTTGAATACACTCTCACCTTTATCGCGTAGAGAGACAACCCAATCCTCTTCTTCATATTCATCCTCATCCTTATCACCACGAGAAATATTAGGTTCCATGGTAGGAGGTACCGTGGAGCCCTTGGCCATAAGGCATATATGAGGACCGTGAGATAACGATGAGGAGTTACTTGAGGCTCCTTTCAAGATCTTGTCTTGACCAATAGAATCTTTGGTTTCCTCTACATTGTTAGCCACACAACAACTAGAGGAAATAGAAGCATTTTTATCATGGCCACAAGACAAATCAAGCATATCATCATGAGATTTATTCAAGCAACTTACACATGATATGCAAGGACTATCAACACAAGCATGTAAATCATTTCTAGTGCTAGATGTGTTTAAGTCCAAAGATGAAGCATTGCAATGAGATAGAGATGAAGAATCATCAATAGTAAGCTCAATATCAACATTGCAATTTTCATCACCACTCACCATATCATTACCTTGTGTCTTACCACACTTTGGTGAAGTGGATGAAGATGAGAACTCATCACGGCCGGAAGTGGAAGCAAGACAATCATCCTCAATGATATTGGACACATCATATTTATCTTGAAGCTTTGTCCATAATTCATGAGCGCTCCCAAAAGGCATGATTGAAGAAGTAACTACATTGCTCACAACAATGGAAAACACATGAGAAGCAAGAGCATCGAGGCAAGAGTTTTTCTCCTCCTCAAGAGATAAATTTTGAGGATCCTTAGGAGAAGAAAAACCCATGCCAAGAAATCGCTCCATGTCCGGGGACATACGCCGTAAAATATTAAGCACATAAATTTTCCATTGATCATAATTTGTGCCATCAAATATAAACAAGTTATTGTGCACTAATCCCCTAACCGACATCTTTACTCTCAAGGCGGTTAAGCCTAAGAATGAGAGACCTTGCTCTGATACCAATTGAAAGGACACGGATGTCGCCTAGAGGGGGGGTGAATAGGCGATTTAAAACTTTTACGAGATGGGCTTAACAAATGCGGAATAAAACTAGCGTTTACTTTGTCAAGCCCAAAGCCTATATACTATTGTTCACCTATGTGCACGAACAACTTATTCTAAGCAATGGTTCACCTATGTGCACCAACAACTTATGCTAAGCAATACAAGCAAGTATGTGATAGCAAGATATATAATTTCAAGCACGATGGCTATCACAAGGTAAAGTGCATAAGTAAAGAGATCGAGTATAGAGATAACCGAGGCACGCGGGAGACGATGATTTATCCCGGAGTTCACACTCTTGCGAGTGCTAATCTCCGGTGGAGAGGTGCGGTTGCTTAGTGCTCCCGAACGCCACAAGAGGCTCACCTTGAGGTGTGGTTGCTCGATGCACACCAACGCCACAAAGGCCTCACCCCAAGATGTGGTACTCACACCACATACCGAACGCCACGAAGGCGCCTCACCTAGATCTCCGGTGACCCTCGCCACAAAGGCCTAGGTCACGGTTCCACTAAGGGATTTCCTTCGAGGCGGAAACCGGGCCTTACACAAAGATTGGGGCACACATCCACAACTTAATTGGAGGCTCCCAACAAATCGCCACAAAGGCCTAGAATCCGTCTAGGGTTCCAAGAACCCAAGAGTAACAACCTTCTTGCTTTCACCTCCACGAATCACCGTGGAGAACTCAAACCGATGCACCAAATGCAATGGCAAGAACACCACAAAGATGCTCAAGTCCTTCTCTCAAATTCCAACAAAGCTACAAAAGCTATTGGGGGAATAAGAGAGGAAGAACAAAGAGGAGAACACAAAATTCTCCAAGATCTAGATCCCAAAGATTCACTCACAAAGAGATGATTTGGTTTGGTCAAAGTGTGGATCTAGATCTCCTCTCTTTTCCCTCAAAATGGGGCAAGAATCATGGAGGGATAGAGAGATAGGGCAAGCTTCTCAAGAACAACAATGGAGGAGAGAGAGAGTAGAAGAAGCAACAGCCCAAGGAGGAAGAAGGGGGTATTTATACCCCCCAAGAAAATCGAGCCGTTGCAGACTTTCGAGGGCCGGATAATCCGGCCTAAGTTGGGGCCGGATAATCCGCCCCCGGATAATCCGGCCTCAGGGACAAAACCTGGTCAAAATCCGGCCAAAAATCCGGCCCCTATACTGAGCAGCAATTCCCCAGGTCCTTAGCCGATTTCGAGGGGGCCGGATATTTCCGAAATATCCGGCCCGGATAATCCGGCCCGGATATTTCCGAAATATCCGGCCCAAGTAAACTGCAGAAACACCAAAACTAAAACGGGCATAACTTTAGCATCCGGACTCCGATTTTGATGATCTTGGGCTTGTTTTGAAGCTAGGAACAAGCTCTACAAGATCATGCAGGAAACCATCATAGTCCAACAAGGGAGGATAGAAACAAATGATGAAAGGTTTGACCTATCTAAAAAAGACATACCGGTAAAACCTCCAATCTCGAAAATGCAACAAGTTGCCCGTGCAAAAACCATTCTTGATGAACTAGAGCTTGTCATGAGAATAAGCACAAGCTCTAAATCATCACATGGATAAGATCCAAATGACAACCAAGAAAGATGATGAACCAAACTCGAAAACGCAACAAGTGATCTATGCGAAATCCGTTTTCGATGAACTAGAGCTTGTCATGAGAATAAGCACAAGCTCTAAAACATCACATGGATAAGGTCCAAATAACAACCAATAAAGATGATGCAAGGATGCAAAGGTTTGAGCTCTCTCCGAACGATACGATCGAGTTACTCACTCGAGAGCCCTCTTGATAGTACGGCAACTAAACTATAAACCGGTCTCCAACTACACTAAGAGACCGGTGAGAAACAAACCCTATCAAGAGCAAACCTTATACTTGCACATTCCACTTGAGCTTGATGACGACGATCTTGACCTCAACAAGATGGAACGCCTTTCTTGCTTGTGCTTGCTTGACGAAGTCTTGTAGATTGCTCCCCCATAAACCACGATGGGAGAGCTTCTTCTTCGGCGCATCTTCGCATAACCATGACCACCATGTGGATTGCTCCCCCATAATCCACCATGGGAGAGCTTCTTCTTTGGCGCATCTTCACATATCCATGATCACCATATGGATGGCAAGACTCAACCAAAGGATCTCTTCGAGATGGCTCATCTTGAACTTGCACATCATTTCTCCATGGCAAGCTTCAAGCTTATGAACTCTTCGAGTTGGCTCATCTTGAACCTGCACTACATTTCTTCATTCTTCATCATGTTGATGTCTTGAAGTAACTTGAGGGCTCACTACATCTTCATCTTCAAGACATACTTGACACTTGATATCCTTCATCAATCTTTTCTTATTGCAACGTTGAAGCCAACATATGGTTCAAGAATTGCCTATGGACAACTCCTACAAATATAACTCAATGCAAACATTAGTCCATAGGGATTGTCATTAATTACCAAAACCACACATGGGGGCTCCATGCACTTTCATCGGTGTAAGAAGGAGATAGATAAATACAAGCAAAATTGATGGGGTTGTGACTGGATGCAAATTCGTTTGTTTCAAAAAGGGTAAAAAAGCGGCTGATAAAAGGGATAGTCTAACTAAGAAAGAGAGGGCTCAAATAAGAACTAGATGTATGGTTCATATGTGAATTACAATGGACCATGAAGATGGAAGTTATGAATTTTTTTAACTGGATCTTGAACACAATCACATGCTTCAACTGCCAGAAGCATGCCGTCTGGTGCCATCACAAAGGAAAATATCTGAAATTCAAGCTTTTGAAACATAGGTTGCTGATGATTCTGGTATTGCACCCAAAAATGCTCATGAGTTTGCTAGTCGGCGGGTTGGTGGACTAGGTAGTCTAAGTTACACACGCCGAGATCATAAGAACCATTTGCGAACAAAGCGCCAAAGAAAGTTGAAGTATGGTGAAGAAAGTAGTATGCTAAAGTATTTTCAAGACAAGGCCATTGAGAATCCTTCATTCCAACATGTTGTACAACTGGACTGTGATGAGCAGAAAACAAATATATTCTGGGCTGATGCCAAAATGATCATAGATTGTGCTCATCTTGGTGATGCTATAACCTTCGACACTACTTTTGGAATAAACAAGGAGTACATGCCATTTGGTGTGTTTGTTGGATTCAACCATTTTAGAGAAACAGTAATATTTGGTGCTTCTCTTCTTTATGATGAGACATTTGACTCATTCAAATGGCTTTTTGAAGCCTTCTTATTAGTACATAATCAGAAGCAACCTCGCACTATATTTACTGATCAAGATAGTGCAATGGGAAATGCAATTGCTCGTGTTTTTTCGGAATCAAAGGACGGATTGTGCACTTTCCACATTATGTAGAATGCCATGAAGCATCTACCTAGCAAATAGAAGGATGGAGAAATCGAGGACACCCTGGAAGAAGGGGATGATGAGGAAAATGGGTCATCTCTTCTAAAAGATTTCAGTGCTTGTATGTATGAGTATGATGACCCAGAAACATTTGAAGAAACTTTTAAGGTGATGAGAAGTAAATTGAAAAAGCAAACACGGATGGACAATATTTATAAGGTAAAAAAAAATGGGCACAATGTTTTATGAGAGAATCTTTCACTTTGGGAATGAGAAGCATGCAGCTAAGAGAAAGTCTCAACAATGACCTGAATAACCATTTGAAGTCAGATTTGGACATCAAATGCTTTTTTGCATCATTTTGAAAGAGCCGTGGAAGTGAAAAGAAGTACCGAGATAAATTCAGAGTGTGAGTTGAGCAAGAGCCTACCTAGAACTATATTTCGCATACCCATGGCGCAGCAACTCCTTAAGTTGTACACTCCTACTATCTTTGAAGCTTTCCAAGATGAATATGGGAGATCAATGGCAGCTTGTGTGGATAAACTACCTGCAGATAATGAATACATGATTAAAATTGGAAGGCTTGTTGATGATAAATTCTCAATCTTTGAAGAAGAACACAACCATCAGATGAATTGTTGATTTCTGCGCGTCTCAAGAAAAAAGGAGGCTCAGAAGAAAATCTCAAAAAGAAAAATGACTTTCCTTGATAGGCAACACAAGATAAAAAGGAAACCACCATTTGCTCACAAGGAAGAAAGGGAAAACATACCAACTCAAACTGATTCAGTACAGAATGTTGCTTCCCAAAATTCAGCAAAGAAGAACAAAGCAGCACCAAATGAACCAGGCTCTAATCAATACGAATTCATGGGAAGTTTCGCTAATCTTTTGACAACTCCTATTATGGCTGAAGAATTTGGTGATGATATATTCCGATTATGAGTGTTACCGAACTTGTGTCATCTTTTGCGTGTTTTTTACAGCTCAAAAATTCTGAATCATATTCTGAATATGAGCTTGGTAGTAGGCTAGCGAACTTGTGTCATGCTTTTGCATGTTCTTCTACAGCTAAAAAAAAAAACTAGAGTCATGTTCTGAATACGAGAAAGGGGCGCTTGGCGGCGTGGACGATTCGTCGTCAGCAACGGAGGTGCGGATGGCAGCTGGGCGGCGGCCTAGGAAACTTTCCGTCGCCGACGACGGCGTGGACGCTAGCGCGGCGAGTCAACGACGAGCCAGACGCGGACGAGGGCAATCCGGACGCCAACGCAGCGAGTCGACGGAGGCAAGGTCGAATCATTGGGAGGGTGAGCAAATCGGGCGGAGGCGCGCGGTCGACAGCGAGTCGGGCAACCGGCGGCGCTGATGCAGTCACAGGCGCTGCGGGAGTCGGAACCGAGGGTGTCACGGGCGGTTTCCTTTTCTTTCTTTTTTTTTCCTTTTGTTTGGAGAGGAGCAGACCGTGTGAGGAAGCAAAGTCAGAGTCTGACTTGTCTTCAAGACGTTAGAGGAGTCTGACTTGTCTTTCAAACGGGACCGATGGACATCGACGATTTCCATCGCGGGACCATGCTCGCATCGATCAGTTCGTGTGCTG